>NC_025999.2:73346080-73700151 GCF_000442705.2 Elaeis guineensis
ATTCTTTTCGTTAACCATGAGCTATGACCATATTTTCTCTGTGCAGGGTCATAACACCGCGTATCTTCTTACGGTGAGCTGCGAATTATCTGACAGCAAAGTCTTTCGGAACCGCTGGTCTCTCTGGCGGTTTGTCGCTGGTCTCTCTGGCGACGTAAACCCTCAGGACAAATCAATTGCCAACGTATATGCCCCCATTGGCAGGGTCCTTTACATAGTCAGGTTGTCAATTCATAATATTTGTTATATCATAATTCTTCATAAATCATATTTCATATTCTAATTTCGATAATAAAACATATAATCATGTGGTATCGAAATCAATCAATATAATGCATCATGAAATCAATATGTTCAATCATGCTTCATCATAACATTTCAAATAAGATATTTTTATAACAAAATATCATTCATCCAATTCATGCATCGTTTCACAAATCATGTCAGAAAAATATATTATAATTTGCCGATAAATCTAAAAAAAGTGAAAACATTACTTACCTCGAACGCATTCCAATAAATCCACATAATTCTATAAATTTTCTTCCAAAAATTCTGTTCGTAGATCATATCTCGATATCCCATGATCAAACATCCACAATCCTATACAGAATCAATTTCAATAATTAGAAAGAATACGAATACCATATTTCAACGGTTTAAATTGGTCCGATCATCTAATTTCATCTAATCAAAATCTAATTAGGACCTAAACGATCCAAAGTTTAACTATCAGATCAAATCGGATTCGAAGTGATAGGATCGAAGTTTCTTCATCGATTTCATAAAATCAAGTAGAGAGAGAAAATCAGAGAGAGAATTCATGAAGTACAATTCGAATTGATCAGGTGACACAATCTAACATTACGATTGGTCCAATATCTTGATTGGTGAAATCAACATGATCAAATCAAGTCATGGCTAGATCGAAATCATGGATGATCAAATCTAAAGATTCATGGTCTGATTAAGGTGGGTGCCAGTACGCTGTCTGACAATCATGGATCAGAATTCTTCATTAGAATCAGATCAAAACTATTAAAAAATTTTTTTTCATTCACTAACCTTTTTAGAGAGAGAATCAATCAAGAAAGAGTAAATTCTAGAGAGAGAAAATTCTAGAGAGAAAATTCATCTTGGACTTCTCAGACGATATGATTCAACAAATCCGATCGATCGGGTCAAATCATGCTGAAATTATCATGTGGATAATTCAATAAAATCATGAAAAATAAAATCTAAAAATACCTGATCGGATCAAAGTGGATGTCGGTGTACCGTCCGACGATCACAGATCAAAAATCCATCAGGAGGATCATTTAAATTCATCATCATTCTTCTCAAAATTCTAGAAATCTTAGGAGAGACAATCTAGAGAGAGAATTCTAGAGAGAGAAAGTAGAATTTGAGAGAAAATACTAGTTCAGGCTGAAGAGAGGAAAGAGAGAGAAACTCTCTTTCTCATATTTTTATTATTTATATCATTATTTATTAATTTATTTATTTTATTTTTCTTTCTTTTCTTTCTTTCTCTCTTTCTTTTTTTTTTTCTTTTTCTTCACGAAAGAGAGAGGAGAGAAAATCCTTTTTATTATTATTATATTATTATTATATTATTTTTCTTCTTCTTTTTCTTTTTTTTTTTTCTTTTTTTCTTTTTCTTTTCTTTTTCTTTTTCTTTTCCTTCTTTTTCTTTTCCTTCTTTTTCTTTCTCTTTTTTTTTTTTTTCCTTCTTTTCTTTTTCTTTTCTTTTCCTTCTTCCCATGGGTTCCTTTGGGCCGAAAACAGGGGATCTCTCAATCTCCTGTTGGCTGGCCGGCCGGCGGTGCAACCGGCGTGGGGCGGCCGGTCAGCAGGAGGGATGACTCAACCGACACTAGGAGGGCCAAACCGGTGGTCGGCGGTGACCACCGGCACCGGTAATCAAAGAAAAACGGTAAAAATATAGAGGTTCTTCCGCAACAAAATCCAGCGACTCCAGTCACCGGCGAGCATGCACACAGGCATGGGAAGGAAAGGGGAGAAGAGAGAAAGAGGAGGCTTACCTCCGACGCCGGCGAGGCTTTTCCGGCGAACAATTGGACGGGCACAGGGTCGGTCTTCTGCGGGAATTTTCCGACGATTGCCGCCGACTGGATCCCAGGTCTTTGGTGGAAGGGAGAGAGGAGGGATCTCCTCCTTAAATAGGGCCGGAGGGAGCTCGTTTCCGACTCCGGTTGGGAGCCGGCGAGAGGAGGAAGAAGACTCCCTTCGGGAGTCTTCTCCCCTGTTTTCCTTTCTTTTTTTTTTTTTTTTTTGGGCTTTGTGGGCTGGGATTTTTTATTCGGGCTGGGCCTCACACAACTCCTTTTCTTTTTTTTTATTCACTCTACATTCATATGTGGACACTGAGATGTGAATAATGGAAGCATTTTTATGTGACTTTTGAATGGCTATATTTTATCCATTGATAAAACAGTCTTCAGGTCATGTGATGACACTTTCATATTATATCTGACAAAGAGATCAAGATATGTGCTTGGCACTGCAGCATTTTGAGGGCAAAAAAAGAGTCATCGACCTTTGGACATTTCAGGAAACTGTTAATGTTATCCCACAATCTTTTGCTCTCAAGGCGAAGCTTCGTGGCTTGAAAACATTAGAAAATACTGTATAATTCTTGCCTCCACATTAAACTTATTTCCTAGATATATTTATTTAGATCTGTGGGGTAATATCAGTCCTAGGGTTCTATCCAACAGGATGCCTATCTTGTGAGGAATGCCATTCTTTTATGTTTTAATAGAATTTATTCCATGTCTTCTTACTTGTGTTCTAGTCCCTTACCTGATATTTCTTTCTAGGACATGTTTTTGGCTTAATGTTTGCCAATTGGTAGGATTTTTCTTAGTGGTTTGATCAGTCATCTACCTTATATGAATCCTTAATATTGGTTAAAATTAGGAAAGATGCAGTAGCTGACACTAGATGTTCTTTGGATATGTTTCGCCTTTGCGAAAACTGTGGAAAAGAAAAAGGAAAAGGAAATGGTTTTCCAAAGAAAAGAACAAATTTAGGCAAGTTTGGGAAAACATTTCTATATTATCCTACTTTTTCTACCATCCAAAAAGCCGGAAACTTAAATTTTGCAAAAATTTGGCATTCTCTTATTCAAGTTTGACTATTTACACTGTTAAAAGGATTTGTTTTCAGACACCTGGGGAATTTTGGAATATGACCAAGAGTAGTTTGGATATCTTTTACTACAAGGCTTTTGTGGTGTTCCATATGCTAAAGGAGTCCTTTTTGGACTCTAGACACTTGGGCTAGACACTTTTAGCTCACAAAGGACTTCTCCAATAGAGATCATATAAAGGCAAGGAATGTTGAACCATGCCAAACCAGCCTGTTCAGAGTATATTGAATCAAGAATGGTTAGTTACCGGCATGGTTTACGCAATAAATTCGAGATGGAAGCATGGTTGGCATAATAAATTTGTTTCTTCCTTTTTCTCACTCATGCTCTTTTTGCCCTCACCTGTCTCGCCCTTGCCCCTCTTGCCAATCTCATCGACTGACGACCTCCCGGTATGCTGACTGCCTTCCCCCATCTCTCCTCCCTCCCTCCCTCTTCCTCTCTTCCCCCCTCTCCTTGTTCCTTTTCTCCCTCTCTCTCTTCCTCTCTCCTCCCTCTCTTTTTTTTTCTTGGTTTGAACTCTTTTCTTTCCCCTCCGTTTATTTTTAGATTTTGAATTGAAGTTTTGGCACATCCTTTGCTGACTTCAGTTCAAAATTGAAAAAGAAGAAAAAGGCCGAAATGCCCTTAACAGAGTATAGTAATGTTCCGTACCACACCATGCCAATCTCTGACTAGCACAGGTCTCGATATTGGTACGAAAAAATTTGAATCAAGATTTTAAATACCATAGGATGAGGCCATCTTGCTTTTTCGGTGTAATAGGATGCCTCACATCCCACTGCTCAAGATGGTGGATGCTAGGGGTGGCAAATGGGTCAGGTCGGTCGTAAATGGGTCGGGTCAGAAAATGGTCAACCCAAACCCGACCTGTTTATTAAACGGGTCAAAAATTCAAACCTGAACCCGACCTGTTTATTAAACAGGTAATCCGACCTAATCTGTTTAACCCGTTTATTAAATAGATCAAATTAGGTTAAACGGGTTAAACAGGTTAAACGGGTTAAACAGGTTAAACGAATCAAGTTAAATGGGTCAGAAACAGGTTAAACATGTTTTAAACAAGTTAAATGGGTCTTAAATGGGTTAAACAGATTAAACAGATCGGGTTAAATGGGTCAGAAATAGGTTAAATAGGTTAAATGAGTTATCTGACTCAACCCAACCTAAATATTAAACGGGTTAAATGAGTCAGATATCTAAAATCCATATCCGACCCACTTATTAAATGGGTTAAAAGGGTCGATCTGTTTATGATCCGAACCCGTTTAGTCTAAACCCAAACCTGTTTATGGTGGGTTGAATACGGATCGGGTTTCCGAGTTGTCCCATGTCGACACACGATATACTATCCCAACACTTAGGATGGTGGAATGCCCCAACATCATATTTGTTTTTTAAAAATAAGAGCAAGTTACTCATCTATTTTCCTCTGCATTTTCTTCTTGTTTGATAATTTCCCTACCTCTTTCCATCTTGCATTATCAAAACAAACTTCCCAAGACAATCTAACGACATCGAAAGATTTAACACAAATATGTCTTTGAAACACACCTTTAATTATACATTTTCCAAACCTCTGAATAGAATAAAGTAATAAAATAAGTGTGCAAAGATAAAAATTACATGCATTGTTATGTGGGACGAGGCTGTCCTGGCTTTTTCATGAAATGGGACGCACCGCCATCCCACCCCGTCTCGACACTTGGGACAGGAGATGTCCCAAGATGTTCCAATTGGGATGTTGGGATATTAGCGGGACGTTCTATCTCGACACGTGGGATAGTACCCCATCCCGATATCCTGTGGGATATCTTGCTAGGACATGAATCCTTAAACAACGCCGTCTATATTTGGCTAAAATGAGTTCCTTAATGGGAAGGGTTGATATATACCATGCTATCATTCTTTCCTATCTTCGACAAACGTAAAGTGAGGGCCTCAATGGTCAAAGTCCACATAGAGGACACTAAAGTTTTCATGGCATGGGAAGGCACAGTGAGAATGAAGAATCGAAAAAGCAATTCTCATTCAAGATCTAATTCTATATATAGAAACTAAGGTATGTGGAACTATCCTAAATTGCTCAATTTAGTGCATATCATACCGAATCGGGGCTGAATCGAGATGGATTGGTCTCCCAAAATCGCACAATTGGCAAATTGGGTTGCAACAGGGTGAACCAACCAGTTTTTGCCCTGTTTGGGGTGGTACTAATTGGCATCAGCGGTTTGCCCAGGCGGGTTGACCCCCAAGTCATAGTTTTTAGCAATATAGTTTAATACGAGAGGATTGTTGGAAGCACAATTAATTTATTCATATTCGAGACAACCAAATTACCATACAGTGTTCTTGTTTCATTACCCATTCAGTTATAAAGTGAAAGCTTGTTGAATCAGTTGTCTCTCCCATTGAAGATTGCTCAACTCTCCTATATATTTGCTAAAGAAAACACTGTTTTAACCAATTTTGGTATTTAATAATTGTAGATTGGGTCTTTCAATTGTGTCTTTTAGGTTTTATCTCAGGAGTTCATTGTTCTTGTCAATGGTCAGCCGATTCAAGCATTGTTAGCAAAAGCACACTCTTGAAGAGGTCATTAGTTATGAATAAATCAAGATTCAAGAAAAAGAAAAACAACTTCATGTCCAAATATACATTCTAGAAGGCAAAGATTAAAAAAATTTCTACCTGTTCTTTGTCAATATTTTTACTGACATCTTGTCCAGCATCTGATATTTGCTGATAACGAGTGATTGTGTCTTCCATGCTGCATCAGAGGGAAAGTACTCAGCCTACAATTAGACCTCCCAAAGATAATTGAATGGAACATGTTGCATAAAGCCTTTTTTGGTCACTAATATGATTAAGTGGTTAAAAGCATTGCGCCTTCTTTATACTCCACAAATACACTTCTGTATGAAGGGGATGATAATTCTCTTTTACTGTCAATGCTCTCTAAGTAACCTGCATTCATTTCATACTATGGAACTTATGTGATTGCTGGCAGTCACAGAGTCAAGTCACATGTTAAATTGTTCAGACCAAAAGGCTTTGAAGGTTTTAAAGGTCCTCCAGAAAACATTTTTGATTTATTCTGAGACCTTACAGCATTTATTCATATATGAGATAATAATTCTTTTGTAAAGGCCTCTCTTCCATGAAAATTGATCAGCCAAGTTAAGATCCCTCCAATGTCTTAAATTTAAGTCTGCACAGAAATTATGATGTTGATATGAAGACTGTGACAGCCCAGGGTGAAAATTGTTTGCTTTGGTCATCATTCTTCTTATTTAAATGATTAAGTTACAAATATGAACATTTCATGTCTCTGAACTGCATAGATGATTCTGCAGCATAGTTCAGAAACTCAAAGAGTATTATTTTTATAGCTGGGAACTTAATAAGCAAGTTAGTGTTTGTGGGATGGTACAAACATAACCAGATTTTAACATTGATTTTACATTCTCATCTGATTCAGTCGATATTATTTGCAATGTTGAATTATAAATACCATGTTGCGTGGTTCACTTTGGTTATGCCAATATTAACAAAACAGAATTGGAGAATAAATAGATATGCTGATTAGAATGTCTTGTCGTGCCTGTGGATGATTTTATCAAGTGAAATCTCTTATAGTGTTCTTAGAAATACATATTGGGATGCAAAATTATCTGATAATTTTAAATTATCTGATAATTTTAAAGTAATAATCAGATAATATTGTTTAGGTGTGGTGTGTTTAACTACGATTATGTGGTGTGTTTATGGAACTTGTTCCAGATTTGAACTGCTTTCTTTTACCCTTCCTGCCAATTTCACATTACTTTCTTATAATCAAGTCTATTAAATTGATGTTTTGAAACCATGTCATGATTGCTAATTTAATTTAATTAGCATGTCATGGACTAGGGTTAGTCCTATGATTTTGCATGTTCAGGTGTGCTGGTCATTTTTGTAGTTTTCACATGTCTGAGTCATACATATTTCCTACACTATTTATCCCTCCCTTTTTCTACAAGCCATGCCATCAATCTTTCTTTTTGAATTTACTGATTACTTGCTAACTTAGCTACTCGCTTATCCCAAATCCATTATGTCTACCGACTGCCATATACACATCCATGTGTCCACTTTCCTTGAAGCTTTCTATCATTCTTTGCAAGGAAACAATCTTCTTAATCCACATATCACCAACCTATTCTATGATGCCATTTCAATGACACCTCAATAAAAGCCAATTTGAAGTTCTATGCATGCACTTTTTTGTGTTAAAGAGTTCGAGCTAGAGTGCCAGAAGCTAGAGAAGAGAACGCCTCTTCTACTAGTTTTGATATCTTATTGTTGAATTTCATATTTGGTAGCAGTCTTGGGCTAGTGAAACCTGGTTCCATTACATGAGAAGGGGATATTCAGACTTGCTAATAGGATGCTAATATCATGGACTTGCCTTGTGGCTTAGATGAAGATTATCCCCGAAAATCATCATACCAAATGAAGAGATTAATTCTAACCAGAGATATTTCATTGCTGACGCATAGATTATCATACACCATATTGGCAAAATATTATTTGTGAAAGAAAACTTGATGAACAAGTTGCTTTCCATGTGATGGCACACATAGCCAGATAGAAACTTGATTTCATTTTTTGTCCTATTGAATCTCGAAAATATATATTGTATCAAAATCATGAATATCATGTTTTGCAATTCATTTCATACTTTTTTAAAATGCCAATTTTAAAAGAAAAAGGAAAAAAAAATCTCTAATGAAATAAGTAGAGATATATATTTGAAAGCCAATTTCTTGTTTATGAATGATTTTTTGAAGTTCATAATCTTACACATTACTTAAATCGCATAAGGTATCTATTACGATTCATAGGCTTTGACAACTTTATTATGATAATATTACTTATGTGCATTTTGTATTTGACTATGTGAGTCATGACTATGAATTTTTTTTTTTTATATTTGAATTTTCCTCCACTTAAAAATTTCAAAAAAATGAAATAAAAAGAGGATGGAGCCCCTTTTTGAGACAAAATAGGGCCCCAATTCCAAAGCCATGGAGGAGAGAAGGCTTTCAAAGCCCTCTTTCCCCTCCCTCCGCATCTCTCAATCTCCACTGCCCTCTCCCTCATTCACCCTCCCTCTCCTCCCCCCTCCCCCCTCCACCCTCTCTTTTCCTCTTTTTTCTTCTCTCCCCTTACCTTTGCCCTCTTCCACTCTCTTTGCCTTCGTCCCTCTCCCTCCCTCCCCCCTCTCTCTCTTCCTCTCTCTCCTTGTCCATCTCCCCCTCCCTTGCCAGTTCCCCTTTGTTGATCCGCACTAGAGCAGCATGGTATGGTACCGCATTGTACCGTACCGCCAGTCTTGCAGCATGGGGACTAGTTTTGATACTATGGATCTTGTTTGAACATTTATCATTTTCATCACAAGCCAACTTCTAGCATGAATTTTTATTATTATTGTGTCCGCTATAGAGATGAGATCTTCCAAAGTTTTAAGTTATACAACTATTGACAAGATAAGAAAACCAAGCCCACGTTTCTACCAATGCATACTAATCTTCGAAAGTTTTAAATCATACAAACCATTGACAAGATGAGAAAACCAAGCCCAAGTTTCTATCAATGCATAATAATCTTTACAAGTGCTTAACATTTCAATGTAAGAGGGTGGACCTTAGTATAATGGTAAGGTTGCTCCATTGGAACTTGGGTTCGAAACATGAAAATAATCTCTCCGCACATAGGGGATAAGACTACGTACATTTGACCTCAAATCCCATAGTGGGGGGAGCCTCATGCACTAAGACACCCTTTCTATATATCATTTCAATGCACATCATTTAAGATTAATACAACAATATCAATCCAAAGAAACAATACAAATGACAAACCATTTGTATAATTCACATTACGGTCTCCATATCATATGGGCAAATATAAAGCACTGAATGTCAATGAGAATGTTCTGTGCCTACCATCTATCAATTTATATCATGATTGTAGAACATCATAATATATATTAACCATAAAAGGTGCAATCAATTCTTAGTATGTCATTTTTTTCTCTTGTTTCCTCTCAGTTTATCCCGTAATGTGTATGCAACTTTAGAAAATAAATTGAGATGAATGAAACAAAGTAACTATTTGGGAAAACGTTCATACAGGAAAATTGAAAAAAAAAAGTGCAAATTATATAAAAATTTGTTGCTAACTGAGAATCAATCATGTCATTACACAAGTAAAATGGTCAACCTATGAACCACTATAATTAAGAAAAGTAGTAATCATTATTTGCCTGATCTAGTTTTGATTTTTTTTCTGATTCTAAAAAAAATTATTAGTTTAAGTGAAATAAGAATAGACACATGATGTTATTTAATTCATAATCATTTGCAAAATAGGATATTAATTTTTGAATTGGTATACAGATTTGGCATTTCAAAAAAGGTATTCAAAGATGATGAACAACAAAAGGATCCATTAACAGCTATTGCAAATGACCTTTATTTTCTAAAATGTACGAAAGACAGAGAAATATACAAAAAATAATTGCTGATGTTATTCTAAATCATTATGTTTTCCAAGTTGTTTCTGACAATGCTTCACAAATGATTCACGATTTTCATAAAATTGAAACTTGTATGCTTTGTGGGTGCCAATGTGATAGCTGGGTGATAATTATACTCACTACTCAGCAGTCATGGTTGTGCAAAATTCTTTGTGGTTGTGAACATTATTCAAATGAAGTCTTTTAGATGCCAATCTATTGATTGCGTATGCAAAGAAAGCTTATTATGCATCTACTTCTCATATATCTTGTGCAAGCATAAAAATAGCATATATTTGGGTAAACTTTAACTAATGAAAATTATGCTGCAGTTATGTGAAACCTAACTAGGTCTAGAACATTTTTTTCATCAATGAGGGAATAGGAGTAAAGTTCAAAATCTTCTTTTGCAAGAAATGTTGTTTCGTTTTTAGCTGATCTCGGTTAACTTGTAGGTTCCATATTGTTTGGCTTTGCTATCTTGTTTGTGGCTTTTAAGTATCTATAAATGTACCATTCTAGCATGAAAATCAGGGTTTTCATGAAAATCATGGTTCCTCCATTCTTGATTTCTCAACTCATGCTGTGAGTTCACTCTCATATAGTCATCTAGCTGGTGAAAAATGTCTGCATATGCATGAGAAAAAAGGATTATATAAAGTTTGAAAGAGTGGGGAAGAGGAGCGCAGCAGGCAAGAGGAAAATAGGAAGATATAAGAAACCAATCTTGATCTGGCTGGAATGGCTTCATATACCTTGTTATACACATGATTTAGGTAGATATAAGCATGGTCAGCCCATATGAAAGAAAGGGGGAGAGAGGAAGAGAAGCTTTCTTCTTCTTCTTCGGTACACCAAGCAATCTTCTTTTTCATTTCTAAGATGTCAGAAGTTAGTGGGATCCCTACCATCCACAAGATTTTCCTCTCTATATCAACCATATGTGTTACACATTTCAAATATGTATTTGAGGGGTTTTCTTTTTTTTCCTAGTAGGGAGCCCTTGCTCGAGAATTTACTGTTAAAAACAATGCATATAAGAATTTGATGGCATAACCTGATCTCATCATAATATTGTGCATTTTTTCTTGTAAAGCATCTGGCGGTAATATTCAACTTGTTTTTACTAAAAAGATACCTCAACAAAGTAAAATACCGAAGTTGATGCAGAATCTAGTATTATATTTTAATAAATGGACTAACTAAGAACCATTAAAGATCAAAAACATTTGACATGAACATATGGACATGGTATTATTATTATGTATCATACAGCAATTAGTCTTGGAGTTTGGCATCCTTGATGATAATATGGAGACAAGGTGGCAACGAATTAGGTATCTAAAACTTCTGTTGATGTATTAAGCTTAGTTTCTTGGATAGCAAAGTGATGGTTGGTTAGAGGAAGAGACAAGCCTTATAAAGCTCATCTTGGAACTAACATAGCTAGTGGAAGACCCCTAAGTGCTAGTAAGCTTTATGCAATCGTTGTTAGCAATCTTCCTTGAAATGTCTATGTTATCACCACACGAGTGTGGGTGCACAATCAACATGAGATACAACTATTAAGAGTCATCTCTTTAAGGACTTTGATTTGCAACATGAAACTAGAGACTAAATTATGGACCAGTGAAAAACCTTTCAACTTTGAAAGGTCGGAGCTTGTCATTGTTATACAAGCGAACTTTTAAAAGTGTATTATGTCATGGGTGACTAGGTTATTTTATATTAATAGGCCTAATTGATAGCCAAAGGCCCAAAAGTGAGAATGTAGGTGGAAAGTTTACTCCTTTTTCCGAATAACTAGTACATGTAGCTAGGTTCTAGAAAATCCCATCTTTCTTGTAGAACAAGCTTGAAAAGGGGAAAGCTAGATCCTGAAAGCCATTCACGGGGTATAATTTTGGCGTAGATAGGAATCTTGACAAACATTATAATTTCAGAGAATGTTTGACTGATCTATTGTCAGTTAAAGGGATCACCAGAAAGTGGTAATAATATCTTGAGGCCAAACTATCATTGCATATTATATGTGTGAAAATACAATCAATCAAAACATCTTAAAATTATCAACATGTGTGCATATGATGATCAATCAACTTGCATTGTTCAACTCATGGAATACTATACCACCCCATACTGTCCAGTACAAGACGTACCATACTGATCTCATACCAATACGTCATCTTGGAGTGTGCCAATACTACCGTACCGTATCGAATCGCGTACTGATATTACCACAGAATTTTATCAATATAGGATTCGGTATCGAGATGGTGAATCTTGGTTTAACTCCTTTGTGTGCACAATTTAACTAATTGCTTACAGTTGATACCATGCCCTCGTTTATTGGTTTGTACTGAATACTGACACATATTCGGAACCCTAAATTTTACTATTTGTGCATGAAGGCATACCATGTTTTGATACAATGCTGTACCAAAGTCATAAAATATCGGTATCTAAGGAGGGCCTGAACTTAGAAATCCCCTTCTAGGATACCTGAATAGTTCAAACTTAAGTAGAGTGTTTGGTCTAAATTAACATGGTGTACATAAATTATTTTTATGCCCTTGCAAGTAAATTCTCCAATAAAAAAAAACAAAAAGAACAATAAAAAGATGAAGAGAGAAAAAAATGAGTTTTACAACATTCAATGGTAATGCTTTTTGCTTCATAACTTTCTCTAGCTGATGCATTTGTTATTGGGTCTATTATGGTTAAGAGTACCAAACAAAAAGGTACATCTAGGTTTCTCTTCCTTGAATGGATTTTGGGGGTGCTAGATTGTTGAGAGCAAGAATTGCCAAACCGGTACCAGGATCTGTATCAATCAGTGATCGGTTCGGTAGAGTATCAGTTTGGTACCGTACTGACACGGTATGGTGGGTCGTGCCAGTCATGCCAGTTTCAAATCGGCACATCATTTCTTTTTGGTTTTTTCAATTCTTTTTGGTTTTTAAGATATCTAATCATTTTTTTTTGTTTGTTGAATGATTTTAAGTCCAAATTGATGTTTGTTGATGTTATTTGATGTTTCTATGATTTTGGTATATCCTTAATTGTGCATGATGTGGATCTAAATATGATGTGATGCTTAAAAAAAAAGTCTTACAAGTTACAAAGGCTAGCCGAAGGACAGCCTCACAAGGATTAGGTATTATTGAACCTTAATATGCTCAAATAAATTAATAAGATATAAAATATGAAATGATACAATCAATTGCATGTGTTTAAAGGATACATACCAAGCTCTAAAATTTCATCGTGTCGATGTCGCTCATAAATATTTGATAATTTGCATAATCCTTTTTCTCATCACTTAAATAATATAAGTTACAACACCATTCACAAATCCACCTCCATCACTGCTAACTTCAACCTTGTTAGACTTGGAATCTATGTAGTGCACCTCTTCTGTCATCATATCCTTGTAGGAGGAACAAGGAGTCCTAATAGCATCAATAAAGTAACGAGCATAATTAAAACTGCACTCATAACAACTATAATATCTCTCGACTGCTAAGGCCTTGGTAGGAGAAGCATGGATTGAGAGTTTGATGGCAATAATACCATAGGGTCAAGGAGCAAGTTCTTGTCATGGGTGGTCTGGAGATAGGTGTCATCCAGTCTCTTTATACTCTAGTAGATGTTAGCAAAGGAACTCACCATGTGTTTCTTGGTCAGGAGTTTTATGATGGTACCTACTGGCATACTCAAAAGGTCAAAGAAGAAATCCACCACTTCAAGATTTTAAATCCTATGGGATGGAGATGTCCTGATTCTTTCATAGAACAAGATGCCCCTTCTGTCTTTTTTCTTCAGTTTCGGTTATGCATCCTATCCTTTATCTCTCTTCCCTTCTATTTATCTTGCTTTCTTTTTTCTTCTTTTTGTCATTTTTTTGCTTTCTTTTTCTTTTATCTTCTTTTCTTTCATTTCTTTTTTCTTTCTCTCATCTCTTCCTTTATTTTTTTTTCAATTTTCTTCTTCTTTCTCTTTCTTTTCTTTCTTCTTTCATTCCTTTCTTTCTTTTCTGCTCCCTTTTTTTATTTATTTTCTTTTCTTTTTCTTCTTTCTTTTCACTTTTTTCTTTTTCTTCATATTTCCTCCCTTTTTTTCTTCTTTCTTCTTCTCTCCTCTCTTGTATGGATTTCAGAGTTCTAACATCTTTTCAATCCCATTTTCTCATAGAAATGGGATGGGATAGCCGGAATGCCCCCTATCCTATTGGAACTTAAAACCTTGCACCACCTCTTTGCTAACTTTAGCGAATAAGTTTTTATGAGAAGACCTATTTATAAGAAGCTTCAAGCTCATCTTCATTGCCATGTTTGGGCATTCTTGGAGAATGGCCTGTGTTCCAGAGAAAGCTTCACACTTTGTTTGTGTCAAGGTAGTTTCTAGCTGCAAAGATGGACCATCCATAAATTTCTATCTTTTTGTTTCGACTGACATTTTTCATACGGAGTCTCCGGTCCACGTAAAAGATAGAGGTAATCATCACACATATGATGCGAATAAGGCTTGTAAGAATAGCCTTGTGCTAGCCTAGAGAAGGCAGTAAATCTAAGTCATAGATGGTGGCTTCTAGTGAAATCTTTCAAAAAGACTTCTTGCTGCCCTACCTAGTGGAATCGCTCTAGTGGAACTCTTTGAGGAAGTGCTTCTCTAGAGGAAGGGAGGTGGGGGAGGAGCTTACATAACTTGAATTTGGCATTTTCCTTCATTTTCCAACTATTTTTCACTTGAGGGGGGGAAGATTTTGAGGGAATTTCCTCACTTTTGCTTGAGAAGGCTGAAGAGCCTTCTCAAGCTTCTTCCCATCACTCAAATAATTGAGTGATAGTATGAACCACTCCGAACCAGGCCGAACCACCCGATTCAGGTTAGTTGGAGTGGTTCGGATGGGTTTTCGAAAAAAGGGCCGAATTTATTTGGTCCTATACTTCGGTATGAGATGAACCGAGCAGTTTGGCTTGGTTCGACATACCATAGTTGAAAGGGATTTTGCTGGTTTCTAATGGAGAACACATTTGGTTATAATTTGAATGATTGACGACAAAAGCAATGGTCCAGGCTAGGATGGATAATGGAGGGCAAGTTCAAAGGTTTCTGCAATGCTTCTCCCTCTTTATATGAAAGTGAGATGGTGCAATGAAGGGTGAAGATTGACTTTCAAGAAGAAAATAAGGTTTGAGAAGAGTCATATATACAATGGCAAGGACTGCTAGAAAAGTGTGCCATGGATTACTGTTAAGTGTTGGAATATGGGAATCTAGAGTATCCCAGACATAGGATGAAGTTGGGCTATTGTTGAGTTTTCAGAGTAACAAGACGATATGTTTATTATTGTTCAAGTAGTATGTTGGGTTTTAAATGGTTTTCCAGTTCAAAAAAAAGCCACTGTTGATCAAAATATCAAGTCATGCTTTGAGAATATTCCATGGATTTCCAATGGAGGAATACATATGAGCGTACTGTAATATACAAATTCCATGGTTTCACGTTGGATAAAGGACCATAGAAACATGATTGTGGTTTTTTATGGAAGATCCTGGTGCTTAAATATTTTGACTTTAGAGAATGCAAGAAGAGTATTAGCATGAAACATCTTATTCTGAGATGTAACGCAAAGAGTGAAGAGATTACA
The DNA here is from genome assembly GCF_000442705.2 of Elaeis guineensis. Taxonomy (NCBI): domain Eukaryota; kingdom Viridiplantae; phylum Streptophyta; class Magnoliopsida; order Arecales; family Arecaceae; genus Elaeis; species Elaeis guineensis. Next base: position 73,361,471 of record NC_025999.2, read on the forward strand.
GGAATGCTGAATTTAAAGATCTTGTCACCCAGAAAAAATAAGTCGGTGATGGTACACCACCAACGCTTGTAACAAATGAAATGGTTATTAAAACCAAAGGCTAGAAATAAAGACTAAACATAAAATGCTAGTTGATCTGAGTGCTGGGTCTCAATTTGTTCTATAATCAAATGGCTGGCGAGATGGAATGATCTTCTATTAGTCAAGTCTAGGTGAGCAAGTCCGGGTCGCTAGGTTTGGGTGGGCTAGCTGGTATTATGTAAGTATTGGTTAAGTAGGTTTCCAGTTCGTTTGGTCACAATGGTTGGGTCTAGTTTGTTCAATTTAGGATCAAGGAAAATAGGTGGATAGTTATATACCAAGGGTTGGATACAGGGTGCAAGCTACTGGAGGCATTGAAAGAGAGGAGAAAGAGGGCAAAATCCTTACCACTGACAATTGCACAATGAAATTGGTCAAATTTTAGGTTCTCTAGAGGGCCTAAGTTGCCTAACATGCAAACCACAAACTAGACCTCAAGGATGGGTGGTATTTGTCCAGAGCTAGGCTATCGCAATAACACTGCTAATAAAACATGATGCAGATGCTTTGTAATCATGTTAGAGTCAGGCTCTTCTTTAGACAATCTTAACTTTAGCACACTTCTTTGTGATGCTATCCAAGTCTGCCTAAATGCACTATAATCAAAAATCAAATGAGCACAATCTATCATTGTTGAACAGTTAATCTACTGTATAAAACTAATCGATTTTTTGAATTTGATCTTCTTGTTGACATTATATGGACACCAAAAACCTTTTTTGTTTCTTGTGCCTCAAACAATGGTATTTGAACTATCTTGGAATTGGGAGGTACAGGCCTTCAAGGTATTAAACTGAATTGACCCAGAACTGTGATTGTTTAGACTTTTGAAATGAGGTAGGAGATGAACTGTGCCATAGCAATTTAATCTAAAACCAATTAGTTCTACTCAATTTTAAATGGTACCGATCTAATTTGCCTTGTCGAAGCAACCACATGGACCCCTCACCTCACGACTTGATCTCTATTGTCTCTCTTTCTCTCTCGCTTTAGTCTCTTACAATCATTGCCATGATTATCATCAATCGTTACTACCAATCACCTTTAGAGTTCATCAAACTAGACAATTCAAAACGTGCCGAACCACACCAGCAGCCTATTGCTATGGGTCTGGTGTGAAATTCAGAACACCAACAGAACACCAACAGGATAGAGAAGAAAGAGAAGAAAAGAGAGGGGGGAGCGAAGGAGAGGAAGAGAGATAGAGACCCTTCGAATGCTGGCCAAAGCCACTGCACTTGTTGGAGGGCCGGCGAGGAGGGAGGAAAGAGAAGGAAGAGAGAGAAAGAGAGAGGGGAAGGGAAGGAGATGGGAGAGGGAAATAAAGCCTTTTGGAGGTCTATCAAAGGCATTGGAGGCCAGAGTCGGCTGATCGAAATAGGGATGGAAGCTCTTGTTTCTTTTTTTTTTTGCGACATTGGGTGAAGTCGACAATGATATTACCGACTTCAGTTAAACTTCTTTAATTTTATCAACAAGTAGTAAAGTCGACAACAGGTTTGCTGATTTTACTGTGAGTTTGCAATAAAATTTAAAATCACAATCGAAATAGGGGTGGTCATTCCAGTTTCGATCGTCCAAAGACAGGAAGGAGGATTCGGGCCTATGCGGCCCTTCAGTAGCCACCACCGGCCATTGCCAGTTTTTCCACCCTCTCCATCCCCTTCCCTCCCTATCCCTCCCTTCCTCTCTCTCTCTCTCCTTTCCTCTCTCAATTCGGACTTCCCCTCCCCTCCGATCATCTGAGGGCCTCCACAGCCCTCCAATGGCCACTGCTGGCCTTTCCGCCCTCTCCTCTCCCTTCCTCTAACTCTCTCTCTATCTCTCCTTTCTTGCTTGATTTGGACTTTCCCACTTCTCCATCATCCAAGGGTCTAAGTGGTTCTCCAATGGCCACCACTAGCATTTCCGCCTTCTCTCCTTTCCTCCCTCCCTCTCTCTCTTTCTCTCTTCGGTTCTTCCTCTCCCTTGTTCTTTTTTGTACAGGCATATCGAACCATACCTAGGCTGATCGGTATGGGATCTGATTCTGACACGACAAATCTTTATCATCTTGATCGTGTACCTCACCATCCCCCTTTCTCTCCTTTGACCACCTAATTCTCCTTGATATCTTCCACTCCAAACCCTTTGAGATCCCCAAAGAAGCATCGCCCGCTACCCTTCACCATCATTGCTTCCTCCTCTAACATTGCCTCCATGGTGGCCCTCGGTACTAGTATGCCTCAAACTTCTAAAGTTCAAGATCAGTATAAACTAGATATGAGGACCAAATTTTGCAAAAGTAGATTTGACTTATAAAGTAATTATTTGGAAAGTAAAACATATTTATAAGCCAAATTCAGTATATTAGTTGAAAAATAATTATTGACCGAGTCTACCATCATTTTGATGGTGAATCCTCCACCAAAGTAGACTAAGCCAAATGAAGTCTCTCAAACAAATGAAGCAGAAAAAATACTAAGAAATAAACTGGACTTTTATTCTTACTTTTTGAATTTCCTTTTATTCTCTTAATATTAAACCTAGATTATAACAAATCTTTTGAGATGTATGCTTAATTTAAGGTTTTAGGAAAATAGTTTGACCATGATTCTAAATCTTAAAAGCATGTTTAGAATCAAGATTCACCATCTTGGTACCAGATGCCATACCAGTACCATTCTATTATAATATTGGTGTGCAGTTTGGTATAATAAAAGATAGCATATCGAGTATCAGTTCAGTATGAGACAATACAAGACCGGTAAGATATGGTATGAGACAATACAAAATCGGTAAGATATGGTATGCTCCATATTGAATGGTATAGGATAGTACGGAAGATCATATTTAGAATATTATCGAACAAATCATAACATGATACTCTAGTATAAATGAAGTTAGCTTTTTTTCACATCCAAAGATGTGCAACTAAATAAGGGGCCTCAAGATAACACTATAAAGTGGGCATATACATCCAAGTAATAAAGTTATGGCATGTGAAAAATCATGTTAGTTAGCTACAACTACTATTGATCAAATTATAGTAATTCATGTCCTTTACGAACATTTTCATTCTGCACCATAGAAGTGTTGAGATTTGATGGAAAACACCAATATTATTGGATTGAGAAATTGATGCTTTAATGTTCCTTCACCACTGATTACAAGCCAAAACAATCACCATTTAATAAGACAACAGCTTGTTCTTAAAATCAAGGAAGAATAGATAATGCAATAACTAGTTCACAATCATTGATATTGGATCAATTCCTAAACCCTGTAGTAAATGCTAAGCTTTTAAAAAATGTGAGGTGCGAGGCAGGTGGCTCGGTACAATCAGCAAGCATGGATCATGCCAAGCTTCTACTAGAACCATAGAATTTGTCGGCAAAGAGTTGAATAAACAAATATTTAGTTCAAAAATTTTAGTTGAATTTTTTTATAACTTTTTATTAGGGATGATATGATTTTGGTTAGGTTTTTATAATTGTAGTAGAATAATTCAAACATATTTCTTTATTATTGAGTTCTATTTCGAGTACGATTCTTTGTATCAGATTGAATGCCCGAATTAGGGTTAAAGGTAATGTCCTATATATACACACACACACACACACACACACACACACACACATATATATATATACACACACACACACACACACACGCATATATATATATATATACACACACACACATATATATATATAGGTATATATACATATGTATATATATATATCTAATATATTGTATAGGGCAGCCTATTGGTATGTTAATAAAATTTCTTCAATAATGAAGAGTTTTTCAATCTAATTTGTTTCTATTTATGTGTTAATTTTCAATATGTAATCTGACAATCAATGTCTCTCCTGTTTGATTGGTCTATTCTATGAACTTCTAAGTATCTCAATTGTTTTAAAAATTCTTTTACTAATTTTGCTTGTTAAATTTTTAATTGTTTAGTACTTTTCTAATATATTGGTGGGTGGAGCCCTTCCTCAAAAAAAAAGAAGAAAAAGGATATAGGCAATATTTAAAGCCCCTCCTAAGTGATATTTGATACTCTAATATGTATATCGTGTCATGGTGTTATTTACAAATGCAGTTACATTTTAGTTCAGAATCTTAAGGCATTAAGAATTAGTAACAAAAGTTGGCTATGCGCTATATTGATAACAAGCAAATTCTTCAGGCCCAATGAATAGCTCTAAGCATGGGATGCCGGTGTCTCGAATATGAAAAATCCTAGTTCTAACTTGGCTATGATGAGAAATGGGTAAGGTTTGTTAGATTGTTGCCTATAACTGAAATACCTTAGTCATGGTAAGAAATAGGCAAGAATTGGCCAAGTTATTGTCCACAAATATGGATGCCGCTACTAACTTGTGTGGCAACATATTGATAAAAAACTGATTACGATGATTAATTAACTAAAGTGGAGGTGAGTGTAAAAGTAAGTTTTGGTTGCTAGTGTAGGTGCAGGAAAGTGGGCTTCTCAAAAATCCAATACACTGAAAGAGAGGAGGAGCAAAGAATCTACATAGATTCTAATGCAAGAAGGATTCATATTAGCCTGGGGAATCCAGACACCCCTGATTCAGCCATATTGTAAGTGGATTGGGCCAATATGAGCTAGCTGGTTGGTCCATGGTTCACCAGTCGGTACCAATCTGGATAAAATTTTTATGGTCGGATCGATCATGCAAGGAATTATGGTCGGGCCGTCATCGTTTGTCACATCTCCAAAGAACAGCGCGCTTACACGCGTGCGTTAAAATACTAAGAAAATATGAATGGATAAATCCAAGGGGGTTATGTGATGTTTATCAAAACTGTTCAAATATCCTTAAAATTTATCCATTCCTATTTTCTTAGTACGTGCATGCGGCGTGCTTCAGAGAGGTGGCAGGTGACGGCCCGAGCATAGTTCCTTCTATGGTTAGTCCGATGATAGAAGTTTTATCCGTACCAACCTACCAGATAAACTATATCATGCCAACAACTAACCGATACTCTTTATAAAGGATTGCTATACTGAACTGACTCCATTGACACCATATTAGGTATGATAACTATACAGGGGTATTTGGTATGGGATGATCTATCTAAGATCAAGAGTGATGTGAGTGGAGGTAATAAGATCATCGCATTTGGTTGCACCATAATGATCGTACATGACAGTGATTTCAAATCAACCCCCTCCTCAAATCACTTTTCAATCCAGTGATGGAATACCCATCATCGAGGTCATGAATTCAAGATCAGCCTCAGACAATGATCTTGGATTGAAATATAAAGATAAAAATATTTCTCAATCTAGTAAGAAAATAGGTATATCAATATTCTGTTAGTATATTATATCAATATTGTATATATAATATAATATTATATTTGATATTATATAGTGTTTATAATATATATTATATGATAATATACTATTAATCATATTATTGTCATGTTATGATTCAATGATAATTTTAAATTAGAGAAAAAATATCTTATTATATTTTATATTAATATAATAAAATATGTAGTATATTACTTCAATTTGCCTAATTTTTTTGATCAAAATATTCATATTAATAAATAATATATTATAAGTATAAATAAAATATTAATTATATAATAATAATTAATATATTTTATTGAATTAATAATTTATAGGATTAATATATATTTTATAGAACCTATTAATTATTAATATATTAATAAATATAGTAATATTTTATTTATAATATATTATATATGATTAATAAATATTTTTTATGAATATATTATGGGTAGTTTTGGTATTATATAATCAGTGATTTTGGATTCACATAAAATACCAAACATGTTACTCATGGATATTCGAGGATCTTTAATCACTAGATCATGGCCTACCAAATGTCATGATCTTAGATCATTGGTGATCATATCACCATAGAATTTAGATCATCGATGATCTTAGGTCACCACGGTGATCTCATTTGGATCACCAAATGCTATTTATAGATATTGAAATAGGTACTAGAACCATGATTGGGCCATAATTTTTCGATCCAATTTAGAATCAAGCCAGGTTTATGTAATGAATTATGAGCCTAATAGCCATGCATATTATTTGTAATAGAATGTACATAAACATTAGCTATATATAATATAAATATATATTGCATAGATATGGTCCTAAACAAGGGTTTAATTCCTGGGGCTATCTCAGTTTTTACCTAGAATAGGATGCCCCACATCCTGCCCCATCCAAATGGTCATCTCGATCGGGTGTCATGGTACATGCTTGAGACTCCCTTTATATATATATATATAATTTATCTTAAAATTTTACTGTTCTATTTATTGTTTGAACATATTTAAACTTCAAAAGTAATATATTTATAATAAATAGGTTTTATTTAAAAATAACATTATAATGCATTATGATCTTCTAGGTTATTGAAGATCCTTTCTTGATTATACTAAACAATAATTTCTTATTATTGAAGTTGCATGAGTACTTGATAAAGTAAAAATATTGAAATTTAATAAAAAAACTGCAATCTTTACCACTTGAGCTTAGTTCTTGTATATGAAAATACAATTATGCTCGATGATTTAGGTCCCAATGGGATATTCCATGGGACACCAAGATGGAGTACCATCTCATCTGTCGAGACAAGGCATCCTGCCAACATCCCAGCATCCCGATCAGGATGTCTTGGGTTATCTTCTATTTCAAGTGTCGGAATGGGGCGGGATGGCAGCGCATTCCATTCCATAAGAAAACTGAGACAGCTCCATCTCATGAAATTTAAAATCTTGAATATACCAATAATATGTCATAAATCATTTTCAATATTACACAAAATGGATTCATCAATTCAAGATAAGCATATCAAATTTACTAATCCTAGGTGAAATGACCTATGATGCTCATAAATATCTAAGCCTTGTTCATAATCAGGGCCTTGATACTAATTTTGATACTGAGCCCATCTTTGTTGCTCATCTTATATTTGATGTGGTCCAAGATAACCCTCTTGATGATATGTTGGGTAAGAGACTAGCCATTCTTAGTATAATGAGAGGCAATACCATACTGTGATCCAAAAATATATCTATAATAAGGTGGATACTACATATGAGAATACTTCTTAAGATATGACCATTAGGAGTATATGTCACGCCTCAAATTTGGGACATAATACGGCCATGCTACCGTAGGATATCACCCTCGATAATACGAAGCCTATCAATCATAATCAACTAAAATCCATCATAAATAAGATATAATAAGAGGTTCAATTTCATTATTCATCAAATTAATAAATCAAGATTGCTTTAGTGCATCTAAATCCAAAATCAAATATCAAAAATTCATATCTCAAAACTTATCAATAGATAGCTACAAGTCCATGATCATCAAATAATTTTCAAGCTTGCTGGTATAGACCTCCAAGTCTGGATCATCCTTTGCTCCTAATCTTATTCGTTTGGACAGAAAAAGAACAAAAAAAAGATATGAGCTACACCAGCTCAATAAGTAAACATTATATTATCTTATCTGAATCAAGCATAAGTTTATACATGCATCAATAAATCATTTAGAGAAGATGATTATCATTGAAATATAAAATTTTTATAATAATAATATATCATAAATCTATTATACTCATACATATGTATAAATCATGTAATTTTATATAAACATAATTTTCAATGCATAGCATAAATAAATTCATAAATTATGTTAACTTCATATATAAAGTCATAAATCATTTGTCATTTTGTCATATCATGATTCTTAATAGTTTCTCAAACTAAATACTAAGATTACTATTATACCCGTGATAGGACCATAATCATATCCATCTATTATTATCCGCTGGCAAGATCGTATACCAACTACTATTACTATTGACAGGATCGTATATCAATTACTATTATTCATTGACACGATCGTATGCCAACTACTATTATCCACTGGTAGGATGATATGGCAATTACTATTACCCATTGGCAGGATCATACATAGCTATCTGAGAGTCCTTTTTTATATTTCTTAAAATAAACATTCTTAAATCATATTTCATGGAATCATATTTTCTTAAATCATGCATAAATAAATACTAAATAATTTCATAAAGTTCATAATCCATAAATAAGTTTTATCAGTAACACAATCGTGGAATTATTTTTTTTATGACAAAACATAAATTTCATAAATATGGACTTCATATTTCATAAATAGATTATTCATAATAAAATATTCATAGAATCACTATATTACGATAAATCATGAATTTCATAATGCATATGCTCAATCTTTATTTTATGAAAATTTAAGATAATTTTTTTCATGATAAAATAGTCGGTAATTTCAAAAGCAAATAAGAAGTGTCGGGATTACTTACCTCTTTCGTCCTAGCCCTTCAAAATTTACTTGATGAATTTATCGAACCTATTTAATATATTAAAAGTATAATTAATTTTTATTTGATAAATTCAATCATAAGAAAAGAAAACTGTAGGTTGGATTGTCCGTCTAACAGGCTATCCAGGCAATGGAGCAATTTAGGGCCTCCTAGACAAGGATCAAATCTAAGTGACTCATTCAGGAATCATAAAGCATAAATTGGATTAAGATCAATATCAATCAATAGGATTCATCAATAGTCGTTTTCAAGGATATTCGACATGGTTGGGGTAGGGTCCGACATCTTGCATGGATATCAAAGCAATTTCAAGCATCTTTAGGAGCATCATCTCGTGTTTATGTTATGATCCATGGATCAAATAGAGAGAGAAAGAGAGAGAGAAATCCTAGAAGAGAGAGAGATAAGAGAGAATTTTTCTTTTTCTTTTTTTTTTTCTTCTTTTCCTTTTCTTCTTTTTTTCTTCTTTTATTTTCTTTTCTTCTTGGCCGAATAGAGGGACACTGGTGGGGGGTTGGTGCTCCAACGAGGTGCGGTGGCACGGTCGAAGATCCAATGATGGGGGGTGGGGGTGCGGCTGACGGTGGCCAGCAGCTGACGGCGAGGGGGAGAACGGCAGCAAAATCAAGAAAAAAGCCAAAAATAGAGGATTTCTTTGCGGTGGTTTTCCCACAAAATTAGTGGCTGGCGACAAGGCTAGGGCCAAGGGAAGGAAGGGAAGAGAAAGAGAAGGTAGGGACCTTTACCTCACAACCAACGATGACTTGGCTTCGATTTTCAGTGGGCACAAGAACAGGATGCCGTCACTTCGATGGGAGAAAGAAGGCTTGAAGATCACCAATGGAGGGTCTTGAAGAGAGGGAGGGTTTATTATTTATAGATCAGAGGGGAAGTCGATTCCTCCTTGGAATCTACTTCCTCTCCGATGAATTTAGGTGGAAGATGACTCCCAGCGGTAGTCTTCATTTTTTTTTTTTTTTCTTTCTTTTTTTTTTAATTTCTTTCTTTGGATGGGTTTGGGCTGATTTCTATTAGGCTGGTCCAATTAGACCGGGCCATGACATTCTACCCTTATAAAAATAGTTTCATCTTCAAAACTTGGTATATCTTCACTCTTTAATAATTAAGCATACTTAATCTTCGTATCATCTTTACCAAACTCTTAGATCAATTTCCATCAATTCTATCTTTTCATCTAAAATGATAAAATTCTTAAACAAAACATCAGTGAGAATAACTTTTCTTAAGTGAAGAGATAACATATAGTGGCCTATTCAATTCTCTAAATATGTAGTTAAACTTGAAAGACACAAAGGAATGAGAAAAATCCATAATCAATTAACATAGAAGCATTTATGGGTTGACTAGAATGGTACCTGTAATAACTTGATTACTTGTATTGGCATCCTGCTCAGCCAAAGCAAATACTCGTGCATTTTCGTTTTGGTTCTAATCAATGAGTTTGGTAAACTTAAAGCCATTCTTTTTGTTAAGATAATCCCATGCCAAATGTCCTTTCTTCCCGCACTCAAAGCACATTCCGAGTTTCTTATGGCAAGGCCTACTATGATTTCTATCACAATACTCACAAGTCTCTGCTCCTTTCTTCTTATTAGAGTGATTCTCTAAGTTGTCATGTTGGTTAATCCGAATTTCTATTGGTCTAGACCTCTTCTTATTCTCTCTTTCTTGTTCTGATCTTTTAATATCTGATTCAACTTTCAAAGCTCATTCCAGTACATCCTTGTAGTTGTTAAAAAGGTGAGGGGACAAGTGGAATCGAATTTTGTATCCTAGACCATGCTTAAATCTCTTTGCTTTGCTTCTTTCAGACTCTATAAGCCAGGGGCAAAATTGACTTAACTCATTGAATTTGTTTGCATATTCCAGTACTGTCATATCATCTTTTTATCTCAAAGCTAAAAACTCGTTCTCCTTTACTAATCTTACTAACTCAAGGAAATATTGATCATAAAACATCTCCTTGAACTCCTCCCATGTCAACTGGTTATTAGCATTCCCATATGTAGTTTTTATTGCAGTCCATCAAAATCAACATTTTCTTTTAGCATGAGAATGGCTGGTCTAATCTTTATATCCTCAGGATACTGTAGTACATCAAATATTTTTTTTATTTTTCGAATCCAGATCTCTGCGACTAGAGGATCTGGTCCACCTCAAATAGTGATGGATTGAGCTTTCTAAACCTCTTATAGAATGACTCTAAAGATGTTGTAGATCGAAAAGCAGTTTGTGTCTGCTGTTGTTGCTGAACAAGCTGAGCCATCATTTCACAAACTCTAGTAATGTCTATCTGAGTGATTGGCACATTAGGAGCTTGCTCGATTGGTTGGTTGGCATCTCTCTTCATAGTTATTCTTGCTCTTTTTCTCCTAGTGGTACAGTTTGCTAAGATTACTCATCGACATCTATCAAAAATATTAGCATTAATTAGCTTCTTTAAATGAGCAATAGGAACTCTAAGAAAACTTATCTACTATTATTCAATTAAACGTATCTAGCTAAATGAGACCTAATTACCCATTACTAGATTTTAAGTTCCATTCATGATCAAATCTATTGCTCTGATACCAAAAAATATCACATCCCAAATCTGGGACATAACACAATCATGCTATCGTGGGGTGTCGCCCTCGATAACACAAAGCCTATCAATCGTAATCAACTAAAATCTATCTAAATAAGACATAACGAGATGTTCAATTTCATTATTCATCAAATTAATAAATCAAGATTGGTTCAGAGCACTTAAATCCAAAATTAAATATCAAAAACTCATATCTTAAAACTTATCAATAGATAGCTACAAGTCTATGATTATCAAATAATTTCCAAGCTCGCTAACATAGACCCCCAAGCCTGGATCATCTTTGGTTCCTAACTTTATTCGTCTGGACAAAAAAGAATAAGAAAAAGATATGAGCTACACCAGCTCAGTAAGTAAACCTTACACTATCTTATCCGGATCAAGCATAAGTTTATACATGCATCAATAAATCATTTAGAAAAGATTATCATTGAAATATAAAATTTTTATAATAACAATATATTATAAATCAATGTACTCTTGCATATGTATAAATCATGCAATTTTACATAAACATAATTTTTAATGCATAGCATAAACAAATTCATAAATCATGTTAACTTCGTATATAAAATCATAAATCATCTATCATTTTATCATATCATGATTCTTAATAGTTTTCTAAGATTAAATGCTAAGGTCACTATTATACTCGTGATTGGATCATAATCATGTACCAATTACTATTACCCATTGGCAGGTGATATACCTACTACTATTATCTTTGCCAGGATCATATACCAACTACTATTATCTGTTGGCAGTGTTGTATGCCAATTACTATTACCCACTGGTAGGATCATATGCCAATTACTATTATCCATTGACAGGATTATACATAGCTATCTGAGAGCATTTTTTCATATTTCTTAAAATAAACATTCTTAAATCATATTTCACCAAATTATATTTTCTTAAATCATGCACAAATAAGATACAGATAATTTTATAAAGTCCATAATCCATAAATAAATTTTAATAGTAACACAATCGTAGAATCATTCTTTTTATGACAAAACATAAATTTCATAAATATGGACTTCATATTTCATAAACCAGTCATTCATAATAAAATATTCATACAATCATTATATTACGATAAATCATTAATTTCGTAATGCATATGCTCGATTCTTATTTTATGAAAACTTAAAATAATTTTTTTCATGATAAAAAAGTCGATAATTTTAAAAGCAAGAAGTGTCGGAGTTACTTACATCTTTCGTCCTAGCCCTTCAAACTTCACTTGATGAATTTATCAAATCTATTTAATATATTAAAAGTATAATTAATTTCTATTTGATAACTTCAATCATAAGGAAAAAAACTGTAGATTGGGTTGTCGACCCAACAGGCTGTTCAAGCAATGGAGCAATTTAGGGTCTCCTAAATAAGGGTTAAATCTAAGTGACTCATTCAAGAAATCATAAAGCATAGATTGGATCAAGATTAATATTGATCAATAGAATTCATCAATAGTGATTTTCAAAGATATTCCACATGGTTGGGGTGGGGTCCTACATCTTGCACGAATATCAAAGTGAATCCAGGCATCTTTGAGAGCATCATCTCGAGTTCATGTTAGGATCTATAATCAAATAGAGAGAGAAAGAGAGAGGAGAGAGAAATCATAGAAGAGAGAGAGAAGAGAATCTTTTTTCTTCTTTTCTTTTTCTTTTCTTCTGTTCTTTTCTTTTCTTCTTAGCGAATAGAGGGACAGGGTGGGGGGGCTCGTGCTCCGATGAGGTGTGGTAGCATGATCGGAGATCCGACGATGGATGGTGGTTGCGGCCGAGTAGTGGATGGCCAAGGACGAGAGGGAGAACGACGGACAAATCAAGGAAAAAGGCCAAAAATAGGGAATGTCTTTGAGGTGGTTTTCCGACAAAATCAGTGGTCAGCAATGAGGCCTAGGGCCAAGGGAAGGAAGGGAAGAGGAAGAGAAGGCAGGGACCTTTACCTCGCAACTAATGATGACTTCGGCTCCGATTTTTGGTGGGCACAAGAATGGAATGCCGTCACTTCGATGGGAGAAAGAAGGCATGAAGATTACCAATGGAGGGTCTCAAAGAGAGGGAGGTTTATTTATAGATCAGAGGGGAAGTCGATTTCTCCCCAGAATCAGCTTCCTCTCTGATGAATTTGGGTGGAAGAACTCCTAGCGGGAGTCTTTATCTTCTTTTTTTTTTCTATTTCTTTCTTTGGATGGGTTTGGGCTGATTTCTATTGGGCTAGTCCAATTGGACCTCCATCACAGTATATATCTAAATCATTCATAGAAAGAGAATGGCCATAATATGCACTTTGGCTATCTACTATTCTAATGGATCCTACTCTAGTTGATGATAATGATGACCTAACTTGCTCGGACTTCAATCTGTTTCTCAGAGTATCTTACTCCATCCATTCTATAAACTTCAAGTATGCCTGACATCGATGTTCTTCAATTATTCTCAACTCGTGAAAGCAATCTAAAATATCTACAAACTATGCCCTACATCATACAATAATTCTTCCCCTCCTATAAGCTAGCAACTCCTCATCCTAATATCTAGATCTGGATCTAGCTCCATGGCCTTGGTCATGCATAGCATGGGTGAAATTTGCCGCCTCAATAAAAGGGCTGATTCTACATGCTTCACTATCACCTCTATCCTGACCATCATGATCATTAAATCAATAATCACTCTTGCTATCATTATCATCATCACTATTATTATAAGATGATCTAGGTAATTCGAGATCTAAGAGCTCAAATGTCTCATTATTATCATCTTAATCCTGCATACCATCAATTGCCTCTATTGAATCAATTTTTTTCTTTCCTTTTGATTTGGACTTTCCATCGCTCCTTAATTGCAACTCTCTAACTCCCTTTCGAGCTTTCATTGGCCTTTACTTGTTGACTTATCCAACCTCTACTATTGGTCCTAATGCTCTGGCTATCTCTAAAGACCCTTGTTTGATGTCTTGTACTAAACATTCCATGATAAAATCATTGATCAGAATCCTCAGATTGTCTGCTACCTGATCCACCATCATCTCTTCCAGTATCTTGCATTTCACTCTGAAAGGGGGATAAATAAGAGGCTGCCCATAGATCCACCTCTCATACCTTTGCCCCATGTGCTATTATTTTGCATGGTCGGGGAACATCTCCTAACTCATCCAACACTGATGGGTTATATGCTTCTTGATCTACAACTCAGCTCAGCATAGGATTCTCCTTATCATGGATAAAGTCTTCCTCGAATGGGTCATCTTGTCTACATTCTTCCCCTCATTGACATGCTTGAGTTTTGATCTCATGTTGTAGTGGACAAAAGACCAAATCTTTCAATCTTTGTGTAGTTAGATAATTTTTGATTTTTATATGGATCAAGACAAATGTACTCCAATTGCACTCGTGCCAACTTGATGAGATGGTCTATAATAGGATTTGCATGGCAATCTTTCTTGGATTTAGTGTGGATGTGCCCCAACCAAGGTTTTAAATCCCGTGGAACAAAGGTATTTGAGTTTCTCTATAAAATAGGATGCCCCACTATCTCGTTTCGTCCTAATAGTAGTCTTGGTCATGCATCCCAGTAAATATCTTCTATCTTTCTCCCTTCTTTCTTTTCTTTCTTTCTTTTATGTTTCTTTCTTCCTTCCTTTCTTTTTCTTCTCCCTTTCTTTTTTCATTTTTCATTTTTTTTTTATTTTTTCTTTTTCTTCATCTTTCTTTCACTTCTTTCCTCTTTTTTCTTCTCTAATCGTAAGGATGGGTTTCAAAGTCTGAAGCCCATCCCAGTCCCATTTTTTCACGAGAACGGAATGGTTGGGACACCCTCCATCCCATCGAGACATAAAACCATGGCCCCAATAGACTCACTGCTCTCTTACATTCAAATAATACATGTGTATATAAATGCTTAAATCCTTAGCTATATATAGATGCAAAGGTAATAAAAAATTATCTCATATTTGTACCTGGTGATATTTTAGATATGGAACTGTATGCATCTTGATCTCCAAAGCTCCCTTTCCTCTCTTGAAAAAGTTTTTCTTGCCCCATCAATATAGATTTCTTATTAAAAGTTAAATTAATATAATTCAAAAACACACTAGCAATCCTACTATGACAAGCATCTACTTTTTTATTATCTCACTTATAGCTTCTACAGTCAAGTCTGGATCATTTTTTAGCCTATACATTATATTCCTCAAGGCCATTAGCAGCTCCTCATGCAAGGCAATGTTATGATCATATTGATATTTAAGATTTAAATAATAGATTGTGTGAGAAATAAGAATAATATTAATTAAGAATAAATATATCTACAACTTATTTGATAAAAGATAAATGAAAGTTGAGATTCAAGCAAGTTTTATCTACCAAGTATAATTCTTTTCCCATTTGAGTGTCCTATCTGTCCTCAATGATATGCAAATATGGTATTGCTTTCTTCTGTCTTATTGCTTCTCCAATTTCTTCTTTGCAAGCAAATATCTTGGGATATATATAGTCCATCTGGGGGGAACTTCTCAGTATCCACTATTCACAGCATTACATCAAGGGCTTTACTGCCTTAACCATCTCAGAGAACCAGTCCTAAAAATCATTACTCAATATAATACCCTCAACACATTGTCCATCATTGTCCTTGCATATTTGGAAGTCCATTCATCGAAGTTATCATAGCCCTCAAACCAAACTTATTATCATGAATGCTCTTCAATGCTATAGAATTAGTGGCAAATCTTGTCAACCTTAGCCTAAGCAGCTCTCCTTATACATGTTTTCTCATAGAAACAAATACCCAGGTATAATTGTAGATGTATTTCTATACTAATTGCCCACCTTCTACTATGAATTTTACCTTAAGTAGCTGCTCAATATCCTTCATCATCTGGTTTATACAATACACAAGGGGTCTAATATAGATTTTGCTTTTCTAGCATCCGATCATTTCTTATTTACATATAGTTTGCTCCATTATCTATAACTACTTGAACAATATACTCTTCAGCAATCTCATCAAGCCTGAAATATACAGAGTCATGTATTTTGTTTGAAGTATTAATTAAAGTGAAAAGTGGTCACCTTATCATAACAGACTAGGAAGTTGATAATACTTTTAGGCCAGATCAACCATTGCACATCAATTTCACCCTATAAGTATTCCACTCCCTTTAATAAGTCTTGGAGGAGGGGGGAAAAACTCTCGTTACTCCTCAATAGAGATTTTTTGTCCCAAAAGAATGATTCACCCTTAGATTCACCCCAAAAAATATTGTAACTCATATGGTTGATTCACCCCAAAAGAATGATTTATGCAAGTTCATTGTTGGATCAACTTGGAGAGTTGTGCACTTATGTGTGCACCATGATCAGTCGCAAAATATCATTTTCGAACTCCCGCAATTGCTGCCAGATGGACTCCACCAAGGATTGAGGTGATTAACAAACATGGATAGGAAGGGTAAGGGTTGTATCTTTTGCATAAAAGAATGATTCACCTTTCTTCAGACAAATCAACCAATGGATCACACGAACATCACTTCAAGATTGGGATAGGCCGATGAATGAAAGACTTTGGAGTGTTTTGAGAGTTGTGTGGGGTGTGATGCCATGATCCAACGGATCAAGATTTTAAATCCCGTCGGATGGAGCTATCCCGATTTTTCTATGGAATGGGACACGCCGCCGTCCCATCCCATCCTGATACTTGGGACAGAGAATGTCTCAAGGCATCCAAATTGAGATGCTAATGGGATGGTCTATCCCAATACATGGGATGGTACCCTATTCCAATGTCCTATTGGACATCCCGCTGAGACCTGAATCCTTGCAATGGATGACATTGCAAAAGAATATGAATCATTATTTCACGCGAAAGATGCAACCTGAACCCATGCAGGAAAAGGGCCTTAGGCCATGCTTGATAGTCGATACCCTCCTCCCTCCCAATCCATGGCTAATGGCTCCTCATCAAAAAATCCAAATGCTTCCTTCCTCCATCCTCCCTTCTCTCTCCTCCCTTCTCCTTTCGAGTGGTCCTCCCTCCTCGTGTGCTTTGCTCTCTTCATGGGAAAATTAAAGGAACTAACAGGCGAAGGCCGTGCTCCTCCCCCTTGGCAATGATGCTGAAGCTGATGCATTAGCCCAAAAAAAAGGTCCATACGAACGACATAGTCCTTTTTTCTCCAGATGATGTGTCGGCTGTTCAAAGCATCATCTTGAGAAGAAAAAAATTAGGGCATGTCCCGACAGGATGGCCATACCAGTGCGTGATCCAACCAGGATGAAGGCAGGACAATTGGGATGGAGGCTGTAAGTAGGTTTCAAGGTTCGATACTCATCCCAAGTGCCAGGATCTCAATGGAATGGGATGGAATGGTCAAGATGGTTCCCATCTTGTCTGGACTTCAAGTGTTGATCCTAAGAGTGCAAATGTATCGGGCTGCACCAGATCATGAGTAACCCCCATCCAACCTATTTTCTTATTCAGGTTTTAATGTTAGACCTAGACCCAACCCAATAGAAGATTAGGTCAAATTGGATCAGGTCCATAGATAGAAATTTTGCCCCAATGGGTCATTCGGGTCAAGTCAGGTTCATGTATAATCCGACCTTAACTTGAAAAATTTTGGTCCGATTTGAGTTTGAATCGGGTCTGGATCTATGATCCCAAAATACTGCTGCACCCATTTCCTAACCATGTTAATGATCTATAATCCCATCTACTTCTTTTCATAGAAAAGAGATTGTTTCTAACCATACAACATACACCCACCACCATGATATCCTTATCATTACAACAATTATGTTCCATCTAATTTCGATACTACTCCAAATGTTATAAATACTTTCAGGAGGGTGTTGAATATGCAATTGGTGCCTGAAGTCCCTCTAGATCGTCTTCATATTTCAACAATTCAGAAAGAGATTTTGATTGTCCTTCATGATTGCTACAAAGTACAAACTTTAAAAGCAATCCAATGCCTTTAAATTATCGTCGAGTACTTCATAGTTGGTTACCTTCCAATTAAATACTATCACCTTCTCTGGACCAAGGCAATTCGAAATTGCTACAGCATGAGGAGCTACAAATCCACGTTGATAAACGAACATGCAAAAACATGAATAGAATAAACACCAGAATTTCCCCATCTTTAATCATTTTGATCCCACCCTCCAATTGGTTCTTGTGAGCTCATTCATGAAGCCTTTATGGAGATATTTATGTTGTTCTTAAGTATTTCTAATCCATCTCCAGATTTTCTGAGCTATGAACATATTGGATTTAAGTACTTGAAGAAATCCTATCACGTAGGTTAGATAACATTGATGGCAATCATTTGCAAACAAGTGTTGTTGGAGGAAGAAAAGAATTTTCTTTAATACTACGAAAATAGCTGCTAAAATTTTGGATATTTTTTACACATTGGGGAACACTAGAATATGAGTATCATCTCTGCTTTTCTAACTATAGTGAGCTCTATTTTTCCTTCTCTCTGTATGGAAGAGAACATTGTCGCATAAATTACAATGGAGAAGAACTAAGTTTACATGTCTAATTTTCACGACCAATATTGAGTACCCACGTTAGGACTTGTGATATAGATTCGGCCATTTGGGTCCAATATTGAGTTCAAATTAGGTCAGGTCAGGTCATTGAGTATAAGATCCAAATCAATCCATAAATTAAGCAGGCCAAATTAGGTAGGATCTGAATTCAATATCCTAGACCCGATCAAAAAAAATAGAACGGATCTAATTTTAGAATCCGATCCAACCCTCTAGATCCTTTAATGTAGGTCGGATTAGGTCGAGTCCGGTCGGATCACAGGTCAACCTGATCCATTTGCAACCTTAGTTAATCCTAAATGTTATATACAATATAACTAGTTGTTTAGACTTTGAGTAATTATTCTTCCAATCAAAAATTTTACATAAACTATGGAATCAAAGTAGTTATAAACATGATTTTCAACAATTATTGAAAAAGATTGGAAGAAATTTCTGCTTTGATCTATTATAAAACAAAATTTTAGAACTTTTAATTCGTGATCTTTGGTTGACAATTTATTTTGTCTGTTATAATAAGTGAATTCTTTAAATAACATGTTGAAATTAATTCAAACACAAAATGGTTACTTACGGTCATAAGTAACTTCTCTCATTTCTTATAAAATTTTGAACCTTATCAACAATTTGACATAAAGTTTGGTTGGCCGATGAGCATGTCAATGGTCCTATCCTATTCAGTCTCACATGGGCAACTCCATTTTGAATTGAGCTTCCAAAGCAAACAGATTTGGTAGCCTAAACTCGAAAGCCACATATAGCCACACCAACGCACTCACTTAATTTATTAGGAATTTAGCAATTAGAAGCAATCTTAGTCTCCCTCGAAGCAGCAACAAGCACAATAACAAATTCCACCAAGATGCCAACTGCAGGCAAAAATTCCAACTTTTTAGCAGAAAGATGACAACTTGAAGCACCGAAGTGCTATGTTTAACTCATTTTTGTGCAGGAAGAACTGTCAAACTCTATTCCAATCCCAACAGTACTCCAAGAAATTCCATCTTAAGGTGTGGTAAAAGAATTGTAAGGAGAAGACCAAAACACTAGCAATCCCCAATTCAAGGATGTATCATGGATCCCACCCTAGAAAATGGTATCGATAGACAATAAATTAAACAGTGCACAACACCAAATGTCATAAAATTGATAACAGAGGATACTTGTTGGAAGCACAAATTTCCGAGTGGGGGGAGGCAATGCACCCCACCTTGAGCTCATAATTTTGAAGACACCCTAAGCTTTCTCCGGCTGATTTGGGCCCACATGCTAGGCTGTGCAGGAACCAAGCAGAGCAACCTAGTCCAGGCTTGAGACTACTTTGGGCTAGCCCAACCTGCTTGATGTGCATCCCCAACTGCAAGTTTGGCATCCTATGTAAACATTCCTTGCTTCTATGACA
This sequence comes from Elaeis guineensis, assembly GCF_000442705.2. Classification (NCBI taxonomy): domain Eukaryota; kingdom Viridiplantae; phylum Streptophyta; class Magnoliopsida; order Arecales; family Arecaceae; genus Elaeis; species Elaeis guineensis. Next base: position 73,381,531 of record NC_025999.2, read on the forward strand.
ACTACAACAATAGTAATGAAGAGGCTCCACTGGGGAGAGGTGCTTAAAATATGAGATTAGAAATTTAGGAAAGTGACAAGAAAGGGGACAAAGGATGTCGGTACCTAACATGTGGTAATTATAGTCTTAATAAGTATACAATCATGGAAGGCAGTACCATCCCAAATCGTCTGGTTCAAGATGTACCAAATCGTACGGACGGATTACTAGGTTCTACTCCTCAATTCGAGAAATCCAACAAGAGATAGATAGGGGCTTAAAAGCCCTCTCTCCATCTCTTAGCCTCCCTCTCCCCCTCCCTCCCTCTTTCTTTTCTTACCTTTCCTCTCCCTCCCACCCTGCCTTGCCGGTTCTAGTTGTGTCAGTATGAGCTAGGAATGGAACAACATGATATCATACCATACTGTAATATTGGGCAATAAGTATGGATCCCCATACTGCACAGCATACCTTACTTATGATAACACCAAAAATATCCTTTCTAAGGTATAATTAATGAACATAAATTCATAAGGTCAAAACAGGATTGTTAGGAGATGCTTGATGGTTATGGTCAAAGTTTTAAATCCCTGTGACCAAGATTTCCGGAGCCGGAACCGGGATCCATGCCGGTCGACCGGTCAGTGGTATGAGTCGATACGGATCTGTACCAGATTGGACCAGTGTGAACCAACACAAAAGAGAAGGGGAGAGGGAGAAGAAGGAGAGGAAGAGAGGGAGGAAGGAGAGGAAGAGGGGAAAAGAGGGAGGGGAAGAGTGGGCCTCTGGAGGCCTTCGAAGCTCTTTCCAAGCTTGGTAAGGCTGGAGGGAGGGAAGGAGAGAGGCGAAGAACTCATCAGATCATTGAAGATCCTCGGAGGCCTCCATATGGGTGGCGATGCCGCTGCGAGCTCTCCGACGGCCGGTGAGCCAGCTTCGAGGGAGTGAAGGGCAGCAGAGGCCGGAGGAGGGTGGAGGAGGCTGGATTTAAAATAGGGATTTGCCCCTATTTTGATTTTTTTTGGTTATAACGAATGAAGCCAGCAACGCAGGAGGTCGGAATCAAAATAGGGGTTCACCTCTGTTTCGATTTTTTTTGGTTGTAACGAACGAAGTGGGCAACGCAGTTGCCGACTTCACCTTATTTTTTTTTAAAAAAAAATGGCTGAGGTTGGAAACAATTTGCCGACTTCAATCAATTTTTTTTTTTTTTAAATAAGGTGAAGTCAGCAATAAAGTTACTGACTTCGCTCGTTAAAAAAAAACACAGAACAGGAGCAAGGAGCAAATCTCTATTTTGCATGGGAAGAGGGCGGAGACCATTTTCGGTTCATCCGATCTCGGCCGCCCTCGACGCTCACTCGCCGACTGTCAGAGAAGTCGCATCGGTGTTGACATCCTTCCGATGATCTAGTAACTCCGATCTCTCGGTCTCCTCCTTTCTCCTTCCCTCCCTCCATTACCAGCTCAACAGAGCTCGAATGGCCTCCAACAGCTGTCGGAGGCCCTCTCTTGCTTTCCTCCTTTTCCCTCCTCTCTCTTCCTCTATTTCTTTTTTCTCCTTTCGAGACTCCATTGTGCCATTTTGTACGTCAAAATTGGATCGATTTCCCACCGATATTATTCGGCACAGCCTAAACCATCCGATTTCGGCACAGCCTGAACCATCCGATTTGGGATGGTTTAGGACAGTTCAAAAAATCCTACCTATAAGACAGAAAAGTATTCCATCACCTTGATCTGGATGGGGCACTGACAAAATCTTGAGATTGGATGAGTCAATAAATGAGCTATGATGAGATAGGACATCCACCATCTCGAGTATCAGTATTAAGTGAATTCTATAACACTAAGCTATATCTCTTGGTATTTAAAATCATAATCATATGCTATTGTAATGGATTCTATAATTCATATGGATGTTGTGTGAGCAAGGTTAGTGTAGTTTTTTTTATTAATAATAAATTGAGGTACAAATTGGGTTTCAATAAATGATGCAAAAATATATATCAAATTTCAAGCTCAGTATACCTCATTAGCTTGAGTGGCAATGTGAGTGGAGCGATATAGGCTTGGGGGGAGGGGAGTGGCGCCATTGGCTGCTAGTCCTAGCAACACCTATGCCACCAGCTACCTATCATCTCTGCCACCACTATCACTGCTATTACTATTGCCTCTCCAAAATGCAATCATAGTGACCACCAAATAGGTTTCAGAATTTTAGTTTTCAAAAAAAACAGATTGGGTTTCAGTTTTTAAAAAATGAACGCTAGACTACATAATACTTTCTAAACCATGCATAATTTGAACTCTTAACATTCCACATTTCCAAAACAAACCTCGGCTGAAGAATTTTTGCAGGGCCTGTCTCAATAGGCTGAACCAAGTCACACCTCATCCATGGCTCCAACTCAGCCTCCAAGCTACCATGTCCACCTAATAGGAAGCGGAGGAAGGAGAGACCACATATAGACCAAAAAAGGACACCAAGAGAAAGGAGGGATGATGCAAAAATTATTGAAGATCAAATGCTCAAGACTTGGGAAGGGCACGATAGCTACAAAAATCAGCCATTAAGCATGCAGGTCGCTGATCAATTCAATAAAGAGATAAGACATTGGGGCAGCAATTAAAATATTTTAGGCCCCCATCCAGCTACAAGGACCATTTGTAAAGCAAGGAGTTACTGGAATGTCATCCAACAACCCCAAATTTATTGTTCATTGGTTATCTTTTGAATTTTCTTTAATTTTTTAATATACAAATGTCATATTAGTTTTGAAGTTAATAGAAGCAAGGTTTTACGTCCTGGAGGACATCCTAGTGATCCCATCCCTATGAGAACATAAGACTAGGATGATGTCGGGATTTTCGAAATCCATCCATGCAGAGAGAAGAAGAAGAAAGAGGAAAGAAAGAAAGAAAAGATAAATAAAAGGAAAAACTGAAAGGAAAGGAAAAAAAATGAAAGAAAGAAAGGAAAGGAGAAGAAAAAGAAAAAAAGAAATTTAAGAGAAAACAGAAGAAATAGGTAAAGAAGAAAGAAAGTATAAGAAAAAAAAGAAAAAGAAAAGAAAAGAAATGAAAGAAGAAGAAAATGGAAAAAAAAAAAGAAGGAAAGAAAGAAAAAGGAGAGAGAAATGGAGGATATCTATCGGGACATATGATCAGAATTGTTGCTAGGATGGGACAAGATAGTGGGATGTCTTATTCCATGGAGAAATCAAAATACTTCTGTCCCATGAGATTTAGAATCTTGGATAGGTGGTACTGCTCATATTTCACTATAGCATGAACAACACTTGCCACATTGCTTCCCTTCAAAGAAAACGTGCCACACTGCTGAGCATAATTAGGAGTCCTCTTAAGTATTAATTGAATAGTTAGTTCAGGAAATTTTGTTAGATTTTGTTTACTGACGTAATTGAGTCCTAATTTGGCTCAAATTAGGATACGATAGGCGATTGATGGGCCTTACGTGACCTTGTTTTTGGCATCGGAAGTGACATATGACAGAAGGAAAGCAGATGTTTTTTTTTTTTTTGGTAGAAAGGAAAGCAGATGTTTTGAAGCCTGGTTCAGCTGCCTCTCTCTCACTTCGTTTTTATATCTTCTCTCTCTCTCTATTACTTCTATTCTTTTTCTCCACTAATTTTGTTCTCCATCTCGCTTTATTCTATTTACTGTTTACTGTCAACACTATTAGAACATATTTCATTTTTGTTCGATATGATTTGATTTTCTCAGCTGCCTTTGTAGATTTGTGCATGATATTTGTTAAAATTTGCTTTTAAGGTTACAACAAACTGTTCAATTGAGTCTTGACAACCCTAGATATTGAGTTATCGCATCTTTCTTCACTCATAAAACCTTACAATAGGGTTATTTGAACCTCTGTAAAATGAATAACACATACATACATATACACATACATACATACATATATGATACATCTCGAAACCAACCCAACTAATGTGGCACAACCAACCAATCAGAGCCTAGCATGAACCAGCTACGAAGTCCTCACCTCGGCCAATCAATTCTTGTCATATGGCCATTCCGAAAGATACATGGAGATGTCCAAATCTCTCTCTACTTGGTTATAGCTAGCTAAGAATGGCAGAACAGCCTCCCTAATCATGAGATCCGTATTTCATAGTATCTCCTAGATGTGCGAGCAATTATCCTCAACTTCTCTAACGTGTACCAAGATTCGGATCACAATGGGCTCAGGCCTACATCTATATAAACTACTCAATGGGAGCCGTCTAGATAAGTCCAATCAAGTCTCTCGAGATCAAACAGAGTTTAGACATCAAGTCTCCATTGAGTATAGAGCGGAATAGAGACTCTCTCTCTTCCTCATGGATTCTCTGATATAGACTCAAGTTCTCATCTCTCGCTTTGCATTCTTCCACTCAAAACTTTTGTTTTATTAAGGTAGATTGACTTAGGTATCGGAGAGTCCCCACCAAAAAACCCCGACAAGTAGACTTTTTTGGTTTGTGGTATTTCAAGGTATCTTTAGGAATTGGAGTGAAGATCCAGCTCTCACCAACAGCATCAAGATCTCTGGCCAGCTTTCAGGATCCCTGAATCATCATCCTCAGCTCTCCAACTCACTATCCAGCTAATCATCCTAAGTTAGATTGATCCTATTAACAAATTAGCGCTAGAAGAAGGATCTTGCTCCCACAATCAGAGGTTCTATTTGAATATTGATCACTATAAGATCTAAGAGACATACTAGCATCCTCCGCCACTCATCCTGATGCACCTACAGAGTTTGATGACTCTATCCAAAGCTTTTTGGAGAGTTTGCCGAGAGGTCATGGCCGAGCAGCTCCAAGTCCTATAGTAGGTTCAAGCATTGACCGTGGCAGTGCAAAGCTTGCAATAGGTGATCTCGCAGTAGCAGCAATAGAAGACTTGCATGCTTGGTGATCAAGCAGCCCCAGCATGTTTGAGCCTTCTATTTTTATGGAGCTTGGAGCGGAGTCATCACATATGCTCCCTTAGTTCCAGGAAAACTTCCCGTGAGCACTGATCCTCTCATCAAAGCTTGGAGCAAGTTACTCACCGCCTCTATCCTATCCACTGAGCCTGAGGAAGGCACCTCGCAACCATCACTTCCAACCATGGAGCTCTAGCCACCATCCACTTCTTCCTCATAAGACTCGACTATCGGCAAATCTCCATTCCACCAATCCGAGGCTTCCATGAGATGAGACAACTTTGATTGAAAACTACAAGAGGTGGACCGGCCCTCTAGGTGCTATGACAGCACCAGCCAGCCTTGGGGAACAATCTAAAGCTCTCCATTCAACCTCCATTCTTGGCAAGAACCATGAAGGAGCCCATTCCTTGGTTCAAGATACCGCAACTTGAGACTTACGATAGCACCACCAATCTTTATGATTACCTAAAGAGATACAAGGCTCTCATGATGCTTCAAAGGGCCACCAACTCGATGATGTGCAAAGTCTTTTTTGCTACTCTTCGAAAGGCCGCCCGGATGTAGTACACCAATATAGCCAAACTCCATCCACTCTTTTGAGGAGTTCGGCCAATCTTCACCACTCAGCAATAGAGCAACATAAAGCAAAGGGCATCTGATAGTCTCTTCACCATCAAGCAGAGGGATAATGAATCTCTTTGAGATTATGTCAGCTGCTTCATTGTGGCAATGTTAGAGATCTACAACCTGAACCACTCATTTGCAAAGTCAGCCCTAAGGAGGGGGCTAAAGCTATGTAGCTTCCTTTTGGTGAAGAGACTTCCCAGAGAACTCCTGGCTTGAGCAAACAAATATATCAATGCTGAAGAGGCCATGGTAGAGTGGCAAAGGGAGAAGGCCGGCAATAAAAGAAAAATAAAAGGGCTAGGGATGACTTGGATGTGCCTTGCAAGAAGCCCAGAAGAAATGGAAAAAACTCTTAACGATCAAGGAGTCCTTGAAAGTTCGAGAGATATGCACCTCTCAACACCTCCCAAGGACAGATCCTGATGGAGATCAAGAATTGGGTATATCAGATGGCTAAGGAAAATGAAGCCAAATGCCTATAAAGACATGAAGAAACATTGTTAGTTCCACCGCGACTACTGATATGCTACCGAGGATTGCTACCAACTAAAGAAAGAAATCAAAGCTCTCATTAAACAGGGCTTCTTAAGTGCTTACATTTGCCATCCACAAGACAAAGATGCCTCTAGTCAAAAGCAACCCGCTCTCGAGCTACTGCTTGATAACTGACCCACTACTAGAGTCATTAACATTATAGTGGGAGGGCCGATGGCTAGCGGTACCAACTCATCCATAAGAAAGATCTACATCCATACAACCCAAATTGGGAGCCTAGCACCAAAGAGACAGAGGTCAAACAAGGTGATCTCCTTCTTGGACGTTGATACTGATAGTGTCCAGACCCCCCACGATGATGCTATTATAATTTTCTCAATCATTGCTAACTATGATGTAAATATATTTTGGTTGATAATGGATTCTTAGCAGATGTCTTGTTTTATGATATATTTCGTAAAACAAACCTGCCAAGGGATTGTCTTCAAAAAATTAACTCTCTTTTTGTTGGGTGCTCTGGAGATTTGATCTCCATAGAAGGTGTCATTTCTCTACCTAGTGCTACAGGACAGGTGCTGAGATAGGCCACTTTGATGCTTGATTTCTTGGTGGTCTAGGTTCCCTTGACTTATAATGTCATACTAGGATTGTCTAGCTTGAATGCTTTGCACGTCATCATTTCCACTAACCACCTATTGACGAGGTTCCTTACATCTAATGGTGTAGAAAAAATCCAAGGTGACCAAGTGCTCGTCCGATAATGCTACATCACCACTCTCAAAGGTAAAAGATCGGTGGCAACGTTGCCCATCGAGGACTCCAATGCTTGAGCTGAACAATGGCGGCAATGTGAAGAACCAACCGAGATTCTCCTCTTAGTCTCTCTACATGAATTAGACCCATGCAAAATAGTGCAGATGGGAGCTTAACAAGATGAGACCTCCCGACCTCAGCTTATGGACTTCCTATGGGCTAATGCTGATATCTTCGCCTAGTCCACCTCGGACATGTCAAGCATCAGTCCAGAGGCATCATCCACACACTGAACATGTATCCTCTGCATTGATCTGTTTAGCAGAAGAAGCGGAGTTTTGCTATAGAGTGACAGCAAGCCATTATTAAGGAGGTGGACTAGCTCATCATTGCAGGCTTCATTCACAAGATGAGCTATCCCAACTGACTGGCCAATATCATCCTTATCAAAAAGGTGAATAGGAAATAGTATGTTTTGATTTCATTGATCTTAATAAAACCTGCCATTTTCTTTTGCCCAAGATCAAGCAGCTCATCAACGCCACCTTGGAGCACAAAATATAGCTTCATGGATATATTGTCTGGCTACAACCAAATTAGAATGGTGCCTGCAAACAAGAAGAAGACATTCTTCATCACTGACAAAGGACTATACAGCTAGAAGGCCATGCTCTTTGAGTTGAAGAATGCAGGGGCCATACATCAGCCTCTAATTAGATCTTCAAGGATTAGATTTGCTGTAATATAGAGGTCTACGTAGATGATATGCTAGTGAAAAACTATCAGGTTGATCAACATGTGACTGACCTCGATAGATATTTTAGACTCTTGAGAAAATACATATGAAGCTCAATCCGAGCAAATACACCTTCAAAGTAATCTTGAAAAAGTTTTTTGATTTCATGGTGATGCAACAGACCAATGCCAATCCAGAAAAGATCCAAGTTATCTTGGAGATGTCACCATTGAGGACTAGAAAAGAGATACAGCACTTTATCATGGGGTGAATGTTTTTCTAACCCAAATATCCGTGCGGCACCCGGCATGCCACACACCAAGGCTAACCCTCTTGAGTCCTTCCCTTGGATATACAAATAAGCAAGCAAGAGTCTGGCTACATAGCCAAGCATGCACCTCTATGCCTCTGCCTAGTAATTCTATTGCACTAAATACATGCAGCATCCTCTAGTGCTCGCAAGCAACCTGACCCCTCGGGTCAACTACCATGCTCATGCACAGCTCCATGCCATAACATAGACTCTTTCCAAGAGTGCTCCACAGCTCAGCACCTTTGTGTCAACTTCAAGGCTCTATCCCTTAGGCCAAGTACTGCTCACCAAGGATGTCTCGATCCTCAGCGTACTTTCATGCCATGACATAGCCACTATGTCACTGATCCGCATGCCACCAAGCTACCCTTCAGAAATGCATAGACCAAATCTACATAGCATGACCATGTAGTAGCATTGCTATGCATGAGGCTTAGGCAAATCCATCTTCAATGCCGCTCGGCTAAACTACTAAGCTGGCACACTCTATAGCTCCTCAAAGCTACAATCGATCGTACACATCTGAGCCCTCCTGAATTCCACCATTCAAGCTCCCTCACAAGCTCTTATGCCACAATCCTGGTCTTGCATCCTCGACATCCTTTCTATTAATGGCCATGCTGCTGCACAATGTTCACCGTTTGCTCGCACATCATTGTGCACTACCACAGTCCTAAAGGTTCATGGCCATGCCATCCAACATCCTATGCCCACGGTCTGCTTGCATATTATGTACTACCACAATATGGACATCCAAGTCTGCCCATCAAGTAAATCTATTCGGTCGGTTGATCTTTGCATCAAGCTATCCTCTCTTCGGCATGACCTCCTTGGTCATCCTTGATCCTTGGCCCAGCTCCAAGGTATATACCCCGACCGATATTCCATAAGCCCCGCTTGTACTCCATGACCGACTAGCTCTTGTGGATCCCCATAAGATATCACCCCGCGATGCTCATGAGACTTGCTTGTTTGGGTAGGCCACACCCTTGCCCAACTAGTCTTTTATCATCTCTTTGCTCCACTATAGAGATCAAGAATGCATGGAGTAGTTTGGACAATTCCTTCAGGATAAGATCTTGGATATCCCCTTCCCACACAATATGGTCAGCTCATCCGACCAGCATTGCCCCGAATGCTTCCACACGAGACCATTCAAGTGTGGCACCACCTTTGCCCCGCAATAATGCCACGATGGGCCCGTGTCCTACAGGCCTAGGGTAGTCGGAAATATGGCCAAAGCTCCCCACCCCTCAAATCAAGAGGAATCCTCGAGTATCCTCACGTATCTTGATGGTCCACCACCATGCCAAATATCATGCATCCAGAGCCCTCCGATATCATCCCACAGCTATGTCGCTCCTTGGCTAACCATTGTTTCCCTCAATACCCTAGCTAGGACCCCACCTAAACTCCACCTCAAGCGTTCCAAAATATCTATGAGCATTGTAAATTTTGGCCCATGCCAAACCCTTCACAGCACCATGCCACGCCCATACTGACATCCCATATGACACCCCTGCAGCTAAGTCCGTGACAATTCTCCCCCACTTAAGCTGTCGACGCCCTCATCGACATCCAAACCATTGCTTGAATATTGGTCGCCATGACCAAACATCAACTGCAGCTACTGCCTTGGTGTCCTTGATTCTTTCTCCATCATTGAGAATCTATCATCCACACCACACTTGACTCTTCCACATGACCCAAATTGCTCCAAAACCTAAAATCAACCTCTAATTCTATCATCCATCAGTGGTCTTTTGACCCTTCAACTATATGGCACTCCTCGGACTCTTCTAAGGCTTAGCTCCTAATTGCCTCATTCTAAGAGTGGCCACTGCATCCTCTAAGCTTACTGTGGTCCTCTGACCATCAACTTTAATTGAAAACTTTGTGGCAATCCTCAAAATCTTCCAAGGCTTTACTTTCGATTGCCTCAATCTGGGAGCAACCATTGCTTCTACCAAAAGCATCTTTCCTAAATCCATTGCTAGTAACACAAAATGGTGCTCCTTGGACTGCATCCAAGGCTTAATTCTTGCCCATCTAAATCTAGGAGTGGCCCTCCATATGAGTCCCATCTAGCAACTCACCTTCAAATACTTGGCCTTATTATGTACCCATCTTATAGCCTTGTAGTAAGTCTAACCTTTTCTACTTAGCACCATGCCTTTGGATCCTACCACACTGCACCGATATCAAGTACTAACAAGTCACCTCCATATTTTTGCATCGTCCTATACCAATACAGACCCATAGATGCTACCAAGCGGGACCCTAATATCCAAATAAGGCCTCTTCCCACTTTGCTCGAGTGCCTCAACTTCCTAGTCTTCACTCTAAGCTCAATTATTTGCCTCTACAGAACCATTTGTTCATGTTGTTCCCTATGATCCTCAGCCTGTCCCGATTGCTTATGTGTCTTCACCCCGAGTCTGTAGTACAACTGCAAGACTATCCTACTAGATTGCCTCACTCTTATAACTTCAGTGCCTCAGCACTCTCTTGCATCTAACATCTAAGTCTTATAGTGCCTTACAGCATGATTGCACAAGTAACTCAATTGATAGAATTGTTCTGCCTCACAACCACCTTGGCTAATGCTATATAGTCTTTGTGCTTCATCTCCTACAACCTAACATCGCATGCCTATGCAGCAAGTAAAAACCCTTGGCCAAATATCTATATCTAGTACCTCAGCTTTCTAACACCTTTATCCTAAGAGTGGTTCCATCAAGTTTGGTTTTTGTTTCTGTCATTCAAGTGCTTCAGCTCCACAATCGCCCACTAAGAGATGGCTTCTTCCAATGTTCTCCACATCTTTGTGCAACTAAGTCCCTCGACTCTCCAAGTCTTCAACTCAGTTTGCACTTTAAAATTCGGATGCTACATCTTTTCTTGCACTGTAGACACACCCTAGTACCTCAATCCATTTGCCCAGCTCCACCTCTTTGGAGATTCTAGTCCTTGAGATGCTCTACCTTGCAACTTTGCATGCAACCTAAGTGCTTTAGCATTTTTGTGCACCTTCACCCTGAAACCCTTTCCTCAGCCATGAACTAGCAGACTTTCACATTCATAGGCTCCTATCCACTCGTGCCATCGATGAGTAACCATAATCATTCGGCACTGAGCACATTGCCCTGTAATATGCTCCCCCACTTTGAGTCATTGACATCCAAAATAGAACTAGACATCCAGCTCCTCTAAAACTAGACTTCAATATCTCTTGGTCTCTTCATTGCTTTGGATACCCTCGTATTTGTAGCCAAACACATGCAACTTGATACCACATGTACTAGAAGCCAACACCAAGCACAATATCGACCATTGACTTAGCCAATTTTTGCTCTGATACCAATTGTCATGGGGTGATTGTTTTTCTTACCCAAACATCCATGCAGTGCCCCAGCATGCCACACATCGAGGCCAGCCCTATTGAGTCCTTTTCTTAGATATACAAATAAGCAAGCAGCAGTCTACCATATAGCCAAGCATGCGACTCTATGCCCCTGCCTAGTAACTCTGTTGCACTGAACACACATGATATCCTCGAGTGCCCACAAGCAATCAGACCCCTCATGTCAACTACAATGCTCATGTGCACCTCCGTGCCATAACATAGACTCTTCCCAAGAGTACTTCATTGCTCGGCACCTCTGTGCCAACTTGAAGGCTGTCTCTTAAGCCAAATACTGCTCACTCAGGATGTCTCGATCCTCACCGTACTTTCATGCCATGACATAACTACTGTGCCACTAATCCGCAAGCCACCAAGCTACCCCTCAGTAATGTACAGACCAAATCTATATGCACAACCATACAAGACCATTGTTACACACGAGGCTTAGGCAAACCCATCTCCAATGCCACCTAGCTACACTACCAAGCCGGCACACCTTGCAACTCCTCGAAGCTATAATCGATCGTACACATTCGAGCCCTCTCAGGTTCCATCATTCAAACTCCCTCAGAAGCTATTGTGCCATAATTGCAGTCTTACATCCTCGACATACATTTCCATCCATGACCGTACTGTTTAACAATATTCACGGCCTACTAGCACATCACTATACACTACCACAATCCTGAAAGTTCATGGTCATACTGCCTAACATCCTATACCCATGGCTTACTCGTATATTATGCACTGACACAATATTGAGATCGAAGTCTACCCATCAAGTAAATCCATTCGACCGGCTGATCCTTGCATCAAACCATCCTCTCCTCGATATGACCCTCTTAACCGTCGTTGATCTTTGGCCCAGCTCCAAGGCACATACCCCAACCAATATTCCATGAGCCCCACTTGTACTCCATGACCGACTGGCTCCCATGAATCCCAGCAAGATATCACCCTACGATGCTCATGAGACTTGTCTATTTGGGTAGGCCACACCCTTACTTGACTAGTCCTCTATCGCTTTTTTACTCCACTACAGAGATCAATAATGCATAGAGTAGTCCAGACATTCCTCAAGGATAAGACCTGATGGATATTCTCTCCCCGCACAATGTGATCAACTTGTCCGACTAGCATTGCCCCAAATGCCTCCATACAACACCATCTGAGATTGGCACCATTTTTTTCCTGCAATTGTGCCATGATGGGCCCGTGTCCTATGGGCCTGGGGGAGTCAGGAACACGGCCAAAGCTCTGCACCCCTCCTCAAACTAAGAGGAATCCTCGAGTATCCATATATATCTTGGCGGCACCACCATGCCAAATCATACATCTCGAGCCCCCCCGATACCATGCCATGGTTATGCCGCTCCTTGGCTAACCATTACTCTCAATACCCCAGCTAGGCATCCACCTAAACTCCATCCCAAGTGTTCCAAAGTATCGAGAAGCATTGCAATTTTTGGTCCATGCCAAACCCTCTACAGCACCGTGCCATGCCTATGCTGGCAACCCTTGCAACACACTTGTGGCTAAGCTTATGACAACTTGATGGGGCAAATCGCCACTCTAAGCAAGTTCATGGCAAGGTTGGCAAACAAGGCACTAAAGTAGATCAAGGACTTCCAATGGACAGAGTCCCAGCTCGCCTTTGACCAACTTTATAACTATCTCAACTCGTCGCCGCTCCTAAGCTTTACCAAGCTATATCCCCTATGATGCTAGGTTTGGTGTTAATCTAAAAAGTTAAAGCACAGAGGCTAGTTTACTACACCAGCCAAGTTCTTCTGGATGCTGAGACGAGATATCCTAAAATTAAGAAGATTGCATATTTCCTCATCATTTGAACTAGAAGATTCCGACATTAGTTCTAGGCTCACTCCATTACCATGCTAACCAACCAACATTTGTGGCAAGTCCTCTAGAAGCTTAATACTTCCAGAAGGTTAGCCAAATGGGTTATTGAGCTCTGAGAATTCAACATTCATTATCAACCCTGACTATCCATCAAAGCCTAAACATTGATTGACTTCCTCATGGAGTGCACCATCCTTGAAAAAATAGAGGTTAGCATGGAGCTCGTGGTGTAAAACCAGTGGACTTATGGATGCTCCACATCGACAGGTCTTCTAACACAAATAAAAGCATAGCCAGGTTGGTTCTGACCAGCCCGAATGGCATCATCGCAAAGTATCCAATAATTAGGCTAAGTATGAAGCTCTCTTGGCGGGTCTAAAGCTTGTCCAGAAACTTATAGTTTGGCATTTTAAAGCTCTCAATGATTCTTAGCTAGTCGCCATGCAAGTCCAGAGAGTATACGAGGCCAAAGCTCCAAGAATGACCAAGTAGGGATATCTTCTCCTCCTTTGACAAATTTGAGATTCTGCAAACATCCTAAGCTATTCTTCTCTCAAAGTTGGTGACCTTATAGTGCTCCAACCTCCAGAGGATGGCCTACTTGAAGGCGCTCAATAAACCAAGCATCGAGAAGGACCCAACCCTAATTCTATATGTCAACTTCGAGCCTAGTTGGATAGATGTGCTAGTTGACTATTTTCAAGAGAGAATTTCTTGAGGATATGAATGAAGCTCAGAGGATTAAGAACCAAACCGTGTATTAAGGAGATTTTCTATATTTAAGATAAAATTTCTATGCTCAAGTTCGTATTTAGAAGTTATAAAAAAATATAATAAACATAAAAAAGGGTGCAAATAGTGTATAATGTATACAACTTAGATCAAATTTATAGTTATTATGAATTTTAATAATTATATAAAATAATTAAAATATATGTTATTAATTATAAAAATATTTTAAAATTATAAAATATGTTTTAGAAATTATAAGAAATCCTAAACATAGAAAATGGTAGATAGCTGGAAATACCATGCACAACTTAAATCTAATTTCTAGTTATGATGAATTTTAATAATTACACAAAATAATAAAAATAAATTTTAGTCATTGATATATAGTTATCCAAAATGTGAAAAATTAATGAAAGTTATGAATGTAAGCAATATAAATCTCCAAGTAAATTTTTTCAAATTTTTAATAAATTTTAGATTATTTTTTAATATAAATTAATAAAAAATTATTAAAAATTTATAATAAATTTAAAAAAGTATGGATATAGCATAGACAACTTAAATCTAATTTCTAGATACTCATAATCATTAATTTCATATTTTTTTTTAAAACTAGATAAAGCCTGCTAGCAAGCAACAAAAGGATTCGGATATTAGGTGGCATTTCAAGAAATTAGAGAACACCCGACATTAATGAAAATACAATTACTATGGGCTGAAAAATAGAAGAGGTGGAGTCACCCAATTGAAAAATACTTGGTGGATGGCTTCAGTGATGCCAAGAAGTATCCAAAGATACCTACAAAGATTCGAGTGATGATAAGGTAGCATCTATAGAAAGAAAAAGATGCAAAGATAGCATCAAAAGCTCGAATGGAAGCACTTGATTGTCAAGCATCTCAAACATATATTCACATAGACTTGAATGATGATAACGATTATTTTGATCCAGATGATTCAGATGTAGCTGATCTATAAGAGATTATTCGAGCCTCTCGACAAGATGAGTGACAACTTGAGATATTGACATATAGAGCATAGTTTAGATACTCTCAATTTTAGAAGGATGGTAACTCTGGTGTAATAGAAAAATCATGTTCACATTTATAGTCTACTAGGGTTGAGAGGAGCCAGTTTATGAGGATGGAATCATCTTCAATCAAGTCTTTGCTCGATGCATTTGGAAAGAAATTGAGGAAGAGCTCAAGAGGTCCCAGATATCAAAATCTGGATTGGGAGTTATGAAAGGGAGTGGAATACTTATGGGGTAAAATTGATGTGTGATGGTTAGTTTGGCACACTAGGAGGAGCATTATCAACTTCCTAGTGTATTATGATAGGGTGATCACATTTCATACTTCAATTGATGCTTCAAAAAAAATATATATACATGACTCTAAGTATATTTTGGGCTTGATAAAGAATGTAATTGATGAGATGGTAAAGAATACATTGTTCAAGTGGTCATAACTAATGGGGCAAACTATATGAAAGCAAAAAATGATCTAATACTGAAAAAATAATATTTATATTGGACCCCTTGTGCAGGACATTGTATAACCTGACAATAAGAGATATTGGATAGCTACCTAAGATAAAATCTATAGAAGAAAGTGGGCAATTAGTATAGAAATATATCTATAGTTACACCCGGATACTTACTCTTATGAGAAAACATATACAAGGGGAGCTGCTTAGGCTAGGTTGACAAGATTTGTCACTAATTCCATAACATTGAAGAGCTTTCATGATAATAAGCCTAGTTTGAGGGCTATAATGACTTCTGATGAATGGAGGGCTTTCAAATATATAAAGACCCATGATGGAAGTTGTGTTGAGGGTATTATATTAAGTAATGATTTTTGAGATAGGTACTTTAAGGTGGTTAAGGCATTAGAGCCCTTGTATGTAGTACTGCGGATAGTCGATACTAAGAATTTTTTCAAATGAGATATGTATATCCCAAGATGTCTGCTTGTAAAGAAGAAATTATAGAAGCAGTAAGATAGAAAAAAGTGACACTATATTTGCATATCAATAAGGATAGATGGGATGCTTAAATGGGGAAGGACTTGCACTTGGCAGGTTAAACTTGCCTGAATCTCAACTCTCCTTTATCCCTTATCAAATAAGCCATGGATGTCTTTATTCTTAATTAATATTATTCTTGCTTTTTGTACAGCCTACTATTTAAATCCTAAATATCAGTATGATCATAATATTGCCTTGGATGAGCAACTATTGATGGCCTTGAGAAATGTGATGTATGGGCTAGAAAATTATCTAAATTTGATTGTAGAAGCTATAAGTGAGGTAATAAAAGAGTAAGATGCCATCATAGTAGGACTACTACTATATTTTTGAATTATATTAATTTATTAAAATTAAATGATCTTCAATGAGAAGTCTATATTGATTGGGTAGGAAAAAAATTTTCAAAAGAGGAAAGAGAGCTTTGGAGAACAAAGGGCATACAGATCCATACCTAAAATATCACCAGTTATAAATATGGGATAGTTTTTATTATCTTTGCATCTATGTATAGCTAAGGACTTAAGCATTTATATACAAATGTATTACTTGAATGCAGGGGATGGTGAGTCTGTTGGGGCACGTCCGCAACAAATCTAAGAAAAATTACCATTCAAATCCTATCACAGACCATCTCATTAAGTTGACACGAGCACAACTAAAGTATATTTCTCCTAATCCACATGAAAATCAAAAAGTACCTAACCACACAGATTGAGAGATCCAATCTTTGTCTACTATAATATGAGGTTGAAACTCAAGTATATTAATAAGGAGAAAGAGTCTAGGCAAGATGACCCATTCGATGAGGACTTTATCCATGATGAGGATCCTATGTTGAGCTAGATTGTAGATCAAGAAGTACAGGATCCATCAGTGTTGGATGAGTCAAGAGATCCTCCCCGACTATACAAAGTAATAGCACATGAGGCAAGGGTACAAGAGGTGGATCGATGGGCGGCTTCTTATTTATTACCCATTCAGAGTGAAATTTAAAATACTAAAAGAGATGATGGTGGATCAAGTAGCAAACAATCTGAAGATTATGATCAATGATTTTATTGTGAAATATTTAATTCAAGACATCAGACAAGAGTGTCTCTACAGGTAGCTAGAGAATTGGGACCAACAATAGAGATATGGTAAGTCAACAAGCAAAGGCCAATTGAGCTTGAGAGGAACCCAGAGCGCTACAATTAAGGAGAGATATGAGAAATCCAAATCAAAAGGGAAGGCAACAATTGATCTAGTAAAGATAATTGATGATGTACAGGTTCGAGATGACGATAGTGAGACATCTGAGCCCTCAGATCTCAGATTGCCTAGATCATCTTGTGATAATAATGATGATGTCAATGATAACAAGAGTGATTATAGATCTAAAGATCATGATGGTCAAGATGGAAGAGGTGATGAAGCATGTAGGATCAACCCTTTTACTGAAGAGACAAACTTCACCCATGCTATGTAGGATTGGGACTATAGACCAGACCTAAATCCAGATAATAGGATGAGAAGTTGCTAGCCTATAGGTTGTTGGACATGGTGCACAACTTGTAGATATTTTGAATCATTTTTATATTAAGAATAATCGAGAAACGTCAATGTTGGACATACCTGGAGTTTATAACATGGATAGAGTCGGATGCTCTGAGAAGCAAGTTGGAGTTCATCAGCATCATCATCAATCAGAGTAAGATCCATTGGAACATCAGATAAACAAAGTGTATATTATGACCCTTCTTTTTCTATGAATGATTCAGATGTATACTCCCAATGGTCATATCCTGAGTACTCTCATACGCAAATTTCACCTTTATACAGATGCATTTTCAAGCCATAGGTATGGTATTGCCTCTTATTATCCTAAGCAAGGATGGCTTGTCTTTTACTGAATATCCTATCAAAAGGGTTATCCTAATGGTTTCATATGGTATTGCCTCAGATGTACACTCCCAATGGTCATATCCTGAGGAGTATTCAATAATAGCATATGAGGTAGAGGCATGAGATGTGGATCGATGGACGACCTCTCATTTATCCCCCATTCAAAGAAGAATACAAGATACTGGAGGAGATGATGTTGGATCAAGTAGCAGGTAATTTGAGGATTCTGATCAATAATTTGATCATAAAATATTTAGTTCAAGACATCAAACAAGGATCTCCAGAGATAACCAGGGCACTGGGACTAGAGAGGAAGCTAGAGAGCCATAGTTAAGGAGAGATATGGGAAGTCCAAATCAAAAGGGAAGGCAATAATTGATCTAATAAAGGCAATTGATGATGTGGAGATTTGATATGATGAAAATGAGATATTCGAGCCCTCAGATCCTAAATTATTTAGATCATCTCATGATAATAGCAATCATGATAATGATAGTAAGTGTGATGATGGATTTGATGATCATAATGGTCAAGATGGAGAAAGTAGTGAGGCATATGATCAATCCTTTTACTGAAGAGACAGATTTCATCCATGTCATGCAGGACCAGGACCATGAAGCTAAACCCAGATCTAGATCTCAGGATGAGTTGTTAGCCTATAGGAAGGGAAGAAAAATTATAACAGGATGTGGCGCACAGTTTGTAGATATTTTTAATCATTTTCACTAGTTGAGCATAACTAAGGAACGTAGATGTCAGGCATATCTGAAATTTATAGCATAGATGGAGCTATATGCTTTGAGAAGTAGGTTGGAATCTGAACAAGTTAGGTCATCATCATCATAAACAAAAGCATGGTCTAATAGAATATTAGATAGCCAAAGTGCTGGCCCTTCCCTTTTTACGAATGATTCAAATGTATACTTTCAATGGTCAAATCCTAAGGAGTATTCTCATATGCAGTATCTACCATTATATGGATATATTTTCAAGCCATAAGTATAGTATTGCCTCTCATTATCTCAAGGACAGCCAATCTCTTACTTGATGTACTATCAAGAGAGTTATCTTGGACAATATCAAATACAAAATGAGCAATAAGGATGGATTTAGTATCAAAATTGGTATCATATTCAAGGCTATGATTATGAAGACCTAGTTGTTTACAAGCGTTATAGGTCATTCCACCTAGGATTAGTTCATTCGATATGTTTATCTTAGACTGATGAATCCATTTTGTGTAACATTGAAAATGATTTATCATATATTATTAACATAGTTATATTTTTATATACAAGTGACTAAGCTCAAGTGGTAAAGATTATAGCTTTTTCATCAAACTTCAATACTTTTGCTTCATCAAGAAAGGATCTTCAATAACCTAAAAGATCATAATGCATTATAATGTTAGTTTTAAATAAAATAAATTTACTATAAATATATTACTTTTGAAGTTAAAATATGTTTAAACAATAAATAGAGTAGTAAAACTTTAACATAAATTCAAAAAAATAAAAAAATATATACAAGAGCATCCCAAGTATGTACCGAGATGTTCGATCAGGACAGCCATAGGGACAAGGTGGGATGCAGGGCATTTCATCCCGGACTTAAACCAAGATGCCCCCATCTCATGGGATTTAAATGCTCATCTCATACATCTATGCCTAAGTCTTAGTGACTTATTGACCTACATAGACGAGACGGTCTGAGCACACGGACCCTCATGCTTCAAGCTCGGTGTCCAACTCACCTTCTCAAGCTGAATGACCCAAGCACTTCAGGCCACCACATCTAAAAGCCTTGGCGATCGATGCATATAGGTGGGATGGTTTAAGCACTTCCAGCTCACATGCCTAAGTCTTTAAGATTTGACCTACACAAACAGGATGACTCAAGCATTGCAAGCCACCATGCCTAAAAGCTTTGGCAACCAATGCACCTATGCAACAGGATAACCTAAGCACTACAGGCCATCGTACCTAAAAGTCTCACCAACCGACTTATATAGGCAGGACAACTCCAGCACTTCCAGCTCTTATGCCAAAATCTCGAAGACTAACATACACATGCGAAGTGACCTGGGCAATATGGGCCTCGTGCCCAAAAGCCTTGGTAGCTATTTGGCCTATAGATGGTATGATTCGAGTGCCTCCGGCTCTCATACCGAAGCCTTGGTGACTCACCAATCTAAATAGGTGGTTTAGATTGACCACAACTCAGCCCTCACATCAAAGACCTGGCAGCTCATCCGACCTCTTCAGGACGGAACAGCTCTATTTGAAACATCTGTCAAATGAGTAGTGGCCTAGTCTTCGAAGTGTGGATAGCTCAGAGGTCAAGCACTTCAAATAGGCAAACATCGAGTTCAAACTTTAATGAAGTCATGCCAACACTTAGGTGTAAGGCCCTAGATGACCTTCACACGGCTGACCATCAAGACCCAAACTAGGGGACGGGATCCTAAGAACTACTTCAATGGCAGTGTAGCTTAAAGAGAGGATCGTATCCTCCAAAGTCCACGACCCTCCTAAGGCCTTTAGCGGCCCTAACTCCCTCTCCGTCTTCCTCTCTCTCCCCTTTTCTCTCTTTTCCTCTCTTTTTCTCTCGTTCTTCCTCTTCTCACCCTCTCTGCCATGTCAGACCATGCTCCATTGGTCCTCATCATCTCATTCCCTGCTTCCCTCTCGTCCTCCCTGTTCCCTCCCCTCTCTCACTTTTCCTCTCTCTTTTTCTCTCTTCCTACCTTCTGAATAGTATCAGTACAGATCCAGAATGGAATGACATGGAGGCATACCGAATCGTGCCATCGATCGATGATCGACTGATCCAAACCTCGATACCAACTTGGATATAAGTTAATGACTTATTAGCATAAGCTATTTACAAGAAGAGTGAACCATGTCTATCAACCACCATCATAAAATAAAGTGACCAACTAGCAACCCTCCAAACTAGCTCAACACAAATGAACAAATGCTAGATTGCTAGATGCACTCCTTTTGAAATGTTGGCTTTTTTTCACGTGGGCTACATAAATGAACAAGATGTGCAGCTAGTTTCCGCACTACATATTTCTAACAGCCCCATGACTTTTTTTTTATTTTGTTTAAAGTAACAACCACCATGATGGTGGAAAAGGTGGTCTCTTCTTGTGAGGTTCATAATTCTCCATTGTAGACATTTTGTGCACATACACAAGGAGCTAATGAGATCTCATGTAGACATTGACGCATACATTCAAGGAGCTAAACAGATCTTGTATATTTAGGGAATGTAATCTAATATAGTGGATGACAAATCCAAGTATATAGGAGCAGCTTCCTTGGATGATGCCTCCTATTGAGACCATATTCATTTGAAGGATATGGTCCATCATTCATCAGTGCAACTTATCAAAGAAATAAATCTCATATTTAAGGATTGTAATCAATGCATTGAACAAAAAATCCAAATGCACTAAAATGAATCTCCTTTATCAAGATAGCATCTTAGCTTTATCAGAAAGAAACAAAAAAGTAGAAATCATGCTTCTAGAAAACATGATGAAAAAAACTTGTTATTGTGTATAAGAAAGATCCCAAATTACACCATTCATCTAACAATACAATGAAATAAAGACAGAAAAATATAATAAATTGTCTTGAGCTATTAACCTTTAAATGATGTAGACCAAGCTCAAAGACCTAGACTGACCTCATCCATCCTTGATTAGATTAAAGAGAGACCAAATTTTTGGATAGAGGCAAGACCCTGGATCTCTCTAAACCAAGTTGCCCCGAACTATCTAGATGTACCCCAGTTGACATGAATCAAGATTGGAGCATCCTGACACCTGAACAGCCTAGCATCTTGATATTTTATAGAGACACCAATTTTTTATTTATTTTCTTAATTTTAGTAGTTGTTTAAAGACTTTCTTGTAATCTTAAAAAATTGGTCTGCTTCGTTAATGATACGATTGATAGTTGGTGTTGCACTTGTATATATTGTTATATTTTGAAATATTTTCAATCCATTACTGCCAAAATCAGTATTATAAACCTAAAATTTGGAAAAAAAAAACTCCTAAAAAACATAAATATTCATTAAAATCATCAAAAAAACAACAAAGTAGAAAAGACAAACTTAATGAAGCCTTCAAAGATGTAAAATTGAGTTGGAAAAAGATTGATCATCTACTCCTAAATGTTTGTCTTCTTGATTGACACAATTGAATCATCGGTGCACAATGTAATGATTCTACTATGTTGCATTCAAGCTCTTAATCTAGTATAATAGGCCTTGAATTTTTGGGCTATGATGGTGGCTCTTTTCTAGTTGACCACTTTAGTTACATACATGATGTAGATTGATCATTTTACCCTTTTAACCTCACATATGCAATCTAGTCACTTTTGAGCTTTTTCTCCATGTTATACTTATTCGGGGGTTGTCGAAAGTCAAAGTGAACTCCCACCATGGTTAGTGTTCAAAAACATGCCTCTAATACTAATAGTTTGGTAACTTCTTATAACTTGACAGAATTAGCAATTTTGGTGTCATAAGG
Source organism: Elaeis guineensis (assembly GCF_000442705.2). Taxonomy (NCBI): domain Eukaryota; kingdom Viridiplantae; phylum Streptophyta; class Magnoliopsida; order Arecales; family Arecaceae; genus Elaeis; species Elaeis guineensis. The sequence goes on from NC_025999.2 coordinate 73,403,856, forward strand.
TGATCTGATTTAATCAAGTTTTAAGCAATCCACTAATAAAGAAACATTGATACCGGCCAATTACTAGCAGTAAATGCTATTTCTAACTTAGATTTACTTTTAATTCTTGCTCTCCAGCCACCCAACCCCGCTCCACAGCCTGCCAAAAACCACCACCCCAAAACAAGAGAAAAATATAGTTTCCCATTTCCCATAAGAACATTACGTACACAAGGTAAATTTGTTGTCCAAGAAGAATTCTATAAACAAAATAACATAACGGCTAAAATGATGTGTAAGAGGAGACGTAGGTGTAAGGTCTAATAATAGAGAAAGTAATAGCAAGCGCAAGATACGCATTACTTGATAACAATGCTAAGATATTAGTAACAAACACGATAAATAATAGATTACTGTATGGATGTGATTGGTTGCCCATAAGTGGGTACAAACACCTCAGGTGTGGGACGTCATTTCAAGCATCTGGTGGCCCTGAAGTGACCCGGGACGAGTTCCCACTCTAAAAAAAATTAGGTTTAAAAGCAATTGATGTGACTACAAGTACAGTCTAGCGATTTCCGTTCCGTTTCAACTCCCTCGCAACAAATCGCAAAGGCCCTTCCACCAAGGGTACAATGTCCACTAGGATCTCAACGAGGAAGAAAACGATAAAATGCATGTTTAATGGCTAGAATCAAGGATAGCTCAAAAGGTGAGATAAACAAGTAAATGAGGTATTTTGGAACCTGATCCAACTGCTAGAACCATTATCACAACATATGAAAGCATCCAACACAATGAACTATCGTGATTTGATCTAGTAGAAAAGTCTACTCGTGGGCCAAATCTTTAACAAGAATGTCCAATTCATTAGAATACTATCAAGTCTCAATTAGAGGCTTTGGATTCCTAGCCCATGTAGATGCTCTTTCCTTTAATTTGGTTATATTATAATTTATAGTATCTCTGAACTTTTGGTTGACTAGGATTCTCTTTTATAAGTCTGGATATTCTATGATGTATGTTTTGCATTGCAATAAGATGTACAGCCCTGAATAGTAGCCACATCATCCATCTAGGAGATGAATGGCTATTGCAATTTGAGAATAAAGAGGGTTGCATTGGTTGCTAAACACGGTGTGTCGTGATGTCCTCCATCTCCGACATGGATGACATGGCAACTATTCGTGGCCATACAGTTCACGGCGATGCAAACATACACTATAGAAGATTTGACTCTCTTTTCACAATCAAACTATGTAGAATAGCTGAAAATGATAAACCTTTTTAGTAGTCTTAATTATTTTGTTTTCATAGATATGACCCCACATAAACTTATGAATTCTGAAGAAATCATTCTGATTGAAAACAGAAAAACAAGTCATGGACAGGTTTAGCCTCCTCTTCATTCAAACTCTTTCTCCTCTCTTCATTCAAACTCTTTCTCCTCTCTCTTCTCTTTCTTCCTTAACTTCCTTCTTTTCACCATCATGTGTTGATTATATCACTATGGTTTATTAACAAATGCTACTGCTTTGTGCTTAGCAATCCTAGTTTAATTGAAATGATGAATTAGTGTCTTTTACTTATTTCATTCATTTTTTAATATTCGTGACTAGTCATATTCAAAAGTCTACTAGATTTATATTCTGCATTAATATTTTTGCAAAAATCACCCTTGATACATGAGATTCATTTATTAGTCAACCATCAGTTATACAACTAGTTGAACCAAGGAACCAACATTTTCCTTCTTTCATTCTCTTTTTCAGTATTGAAGCCTAATCCTATTCAAAAATTTGGTAGGTCTATGTTTTACATAAATGTTCTTTGCAGAATTACCTATGATTCCTTATCAGTCAATTATTAATCATCCAAAACCCTATGCAACTAAAAAGATCTAGTTTCTTAACATTCTCAATTCAAAACCAACTTAGAGATTTCAAAATCATCTTGGACGTCTAATAAACAAAGTATGCCTTTGGGGACCCTCTTTTTCTTAACAAGATAGTGATTTGTCGACCTAAACCCTTGAAATTTTGATGTACCAACCCCACTTGGAAAATACAAGCTGCCACATGTTGGTTATGCCACATCAAAGATACATGTCAAAGGACCTCGTGTTCTCTAAAGTATGTACAATTGGTTATGCATTTGGAGCCTTCTGGAGGATGATTTCCTCACCCTCGCCTCATCTCCAAGTCCCTGTATCCCTTCAACAATCCCTCTCCACTTCTAAGATTTTAGTTCCATTGTCGTCCTATTGCCAAATCTCTCTCTCTCTCTCTCTCTCTCTCTCTTCCCCTTTCTTAAGAGATTTGGGCATGGATCTTTGATGCCACTCTTGTTTTCTGATCTCAGGATAATGAGATTGTTTATGTCACAAGCATTTGATCTATCTTTTAGTTATGGGTTTGTTTGTTTTTTGGTAGTATGGTTATGGGTTTGTTTGAAGATTTCTTCAATTATGAAGTTATAAAAAAAGTGAATCAAAAATATGGCAAAGTCCAATTGTATGTGTTGTGGAGATAGTCAAAATAAACCTCCCTCTCCTCGGGACACAATCGAGCACTCACTAATGATTCGGCGAGACTATCCAAATATCAGGAGAATCGAGAAACCAACATAGATCAGCTCTTTATCGTCGGCCTCCTACAGACCTTCAACTCAGACGTCAAACGAGCCTATGGTCGGAACCTTATCGACCCTATGATCGAATCTCACCAAAGCCAAAAATGAAGCTCTGCAGTTGATAAAAAGAGAGACATCACGGAATCTCGGATACGACCATCGACATGGAGCCTTAGCTCTGTGCCAACTTCAGGCTACCAACTCATCTACCTACATGGGCAAAATCCATAACTGTCCAACAACTCTGATTCATAAGTTAGCGGAAAGATTTTCTATCTTAACAACCTATCAGAAAATGGCCTAACAATCTGAAGAATTAAGCCTAGCAGATTCTAGCTAACAGTCTATGGCTCCACCTCCATATAAAGATGTGCCAAAGGGATCCATAGGTAAGTCCAATTTAAGAGGAGAATGTCACATTTCTCACTCTCTCCCATTCTCTCTCTTTTCTCTACTGTTCTCAAGATTTGACTAACTTAACCATCGGAGGATCCCCTGCTGGAGAACCTTCAGTGAGTGTGGACTTCTGTTACAGGTTCCCTTTCAGTGCCTCAACTCCTGATCGGCATCTAACCTCAGTCGCATTCATCTTGGATCAGAGACTTGAAGCAACAGATTGGCACTAGAAGAAGAGTTATAAAAACCTATTTGAAGAGAAAAGAGAGCATGGTGTGGATAAGAGCACCGATAATCCTCCCATTACAGCCAGAGTAGCACCGCCTGAGGATCCACCGCTATACAGCCCCCCTTATGACAAGTCCACTACCATTTGACATCTTGGTTTACAAGATCGAAGCTCTGACTGATGCTGTGTAATGGTTCCAATAGGTGGTGGAGCAGCAACAGCATCCTAAGCCGATTCCTCAAGCGGCTCCTTCCTAATGTAGCCGATGGTCTCACTTTTAGAGTCTGAAATCCGCCCTTCAACAGCACCTCCACTCTGCTCTTGCTTCTACACCCCAATCATCCTCTCATCGGAGCCTGAGCGAGGAGGATTGGTGATGGTGTTCTCTTCCAATGGAGATTTGACTCCAGACTATTTCCTTAGACTTGGAATCTATCGAATCTATCGATCTTGATAGAATGTATCTAGATAGAATCTATCTAGAATCTATTTAGACTTGGAATCTATTTAGATAGAATCTATTCCCTCCAGACTACTCCAGACTATTTAGAGTAGGATGTATCTAGATAGAATCTATCGATCTTGATAGAAAAAAAAAGTCCTATGTGATTTACGAGATTGAGTTCAGAAAATCTTTGACCAAAACAAGTGTGAATACTGAAAAATTTTTTACGAAATTCACAAATGAACTCGAATCGAGTCAATCTAGCATGTGACTGACGATGGAGTCTGACGAGTTCTTCATGACCTCCGTCAAGCAGAACTCACGATAGAAGGACTGAATCATACAATAACTACACCTAGAGGTTCGTACTTTCATTCTACTGGATTGTCACTACATACTGCTAGATGTCACTGGTGGATTATGAGACTCATCGGGCGTCATCTTGATGATCGATGGCCCTCGAAGGGTAGAATTGAAAATATTTCAATCCATCGAAAAGAGTTTCGATGATATTGTGATGGAGATCATAATATATCTCACTACCAGATAGAATGGAACCTATGGGGTCACATATTAAGAGATTTAATCTTGAATTTGCCAATTGAACTTATGAAGTTTCAATTGGGTTAAGATTCATTGAAATCCTATTAGGGTTCTGAGATCATAATATATCTCACTACCAGATAAAATAGAACCTATGGGATCACATATTAAGAGATTTAATATCGAATTTGCCAATTGAACTTTTGAAATTCCAATTGAGTTAGGGTTTATTAAAATCCTATTAGGTTTGTGAGAACCATACTAGCACATGTTAAACCTAATTCTTCTCGAAACTTTAATTTGATCGAGTCCATAGCTTTGAACCTAACCTAATCCATTTGGATTTAATTGGGCTCTTAATTATGAGCCCAAGAAAATTTGATTAAGTCAATTAGTTAACATAATTATCTTAACATCATCTTTTCTTTATCTTCTAATTATCTCTAAGTGTGCTTGTGGAATTGAAGGAAAGAGGGAGGTGCAATCTTCTCCTTTTGGTAAGATCAGGGGGCGCCAACCCCTTGGATTTGGCAAGTGAGGCTCGCCCCCTTCTCATGTGTGGCATGGAGGAGAGAGAGGTGGGGCCACGCCCCCTTCTTATTTGGATAAAAATCCTATTGTGAGGTGCCAAGAGTTAGCGCCCCAACTACCTGACATGTATTCCTAGGGTGCCTCTTGTACATGCTTAAAGAGACTGATCATATACCATTTATATCTGATTTTAATTGAAATAAATCAGATTAAAAAGGTAAAAAATTCTTATGAGATAAAGATCTATCTTTTTAAGATAATTAGATTTCTATTATGTGTCAGGGCAGTGCCTATAAAAAGGGTATGTCTCTAAGATTTTTAGGAAATTGATTTTTGATGAAAAATCTTTCTCTCCCTTCTCCACGCCTCCTCTCCTCCCTCTCTTCTCTTCCACACCCAAGAGTTGGGCATCCTTTTTTTTCACACGCCAAGAGATGCTACTTTGTCTTCAAGATTGAAGATCGAGGAAAAGAAGAAGAAGGCTGCTGATCAAGGAGTTGATCTCATAGTCCAGATCAAGGTATTGATCAAAGTATTTAAGGCTAAGGTTCTTCTTGGGAAGAAGAATCTTCTACAAGAAGAAATCCATTCAAGATTGATCCTGGTGGATACCCGTAGAGACCAAACACATATGCAGCTCGAGCATCTACGAATCTGTGATCATCGAAAGCGATAAATATCTACCTGCACCAAGATAATGAGATCTGATCTCATATTTATTTCTAAATTCTAGATTATATGTATATGTTTTCTCCTGAGCTTGGATAGGTTTAGATTTGATCTCTTGCATGTAGGGTTAAAGGATTTAACCCGTTTATTTCTGCTGTGATTTTTAAAATTTTTAAATCTACACATGCTGCCTACTCAGTTTTCTAACAGTGGTATCAGAGCCACAGATTTTTGAAAATACATATGATATGATTTTTAGATTAGATATGAAAGTTTTAATGATTTAAAATTAATTTTGTGCTGATATAAAGTTGTCCTGATATAGGATTTACCCCTTATATTGCAAAATTGTCCTAACACAAGATTGATCGATTTTAAAAATTATTTTTAAAATAATTAAATCAAATTTTTTAGATATAAAAATTAACATATGTGATATGTTTAATTTGAATTTAGATTAAAATTAGAATGATTAAAAATTCACATCAAACTGATATAAGATTGCCCTGATATAGGGTTTACCTTCTATATTTTAAAGGTTATCCTAGTTTGATGTGAATCGATTTTTGAAAAGATATTTTAAAAATATTTTAATCATTATTTCAGATCTAATTTTACATATATTTGATATGTGTAAATTTAGTTTTAGATCTGAAATTTGATGTATATGTGATGTATTTTTATTTAGATCTGAAACTACATATATTTGACATATAAAACTAGGTTTAGATCTGAAACAGTTTCAAAATCATAAGTCACTAATTGCATGCAATGAAACATAATCTAAAAATTATTTTTAGATCTAAAATTGTGTTGTTACATGTGGGTATGGGATGAACAAATTAGGTCTAAGTGATCAAACTACAATTAGGATCTAATTGATTAGATCAGGTTAGAACTCGTTTTTGATTTTGAGTAGTTGATTGAACCTAATCGATGGTTAATTAGGATTAGATCAAATGAGCTCAAAATCGAGTTTAGTTGTAGTTGGTCGCATCGATTCATATTTTGATGTGAATTGATTGACTCAAGACTGAATTTGGCTCAATGATTCGGATCCGTTTCAATAGGTTAATCTAATCGATTTTAATCGACCAATTTGGTATTTAAGGCAAATATTTAGATAGTGGTTATTTAATTGATTTCGTTCTCTGATCTGACCAATTTTGATTAGTGTCTAAGGAAAGCAATGGGGGGACCACCATGTATCTTAACTTACCTGACCATATTAGAAGATTCAATTTTATGTTAGGTTAATTGTTGACTCAAGTTCACCCATACTGACTAGGCTAGTTAGACATATTGATGTACTGACCTAATTTAATCAGTTGGATGTCAGATCTACTGATTTAAAAGAGATCTAAACCCAAATCTTCTCATTAAATATCAAGTTTAGAGGTCTTCCATCATTGTAGAGATGCGGGTGCTTTCCTGACATTGATCATTTTTAACTGGTTACAGTGGTTCGATTGCATCAGAAAGGTACAATCACTCTATTGATATTTGATGTCCTGGGGTAGAGATGGGATTGGGCCTAATAATTGTTAGATGAGGATCTCAATGATGGCTTTGCCTCTGCTGGTGAACGATGGATCTGACTTAACTAAGAAATGTGCCAATAACTGTTAGGTGAGGCCACAGGACTTAGAGACCAAGCCCACTGCATCTTGCTTAGTGAAGCAATGGACAAAATATTGTCCACTCATTGATCTGTACTCATCAATATCTGTTAGGTGATGTGTGTATAGATTAATGGGACCGCAGTACCCACTTGAAATTGATCGCATATAGATTTTTATTTCTCCATCCGAGTGTGGGAGATTTGAAGAAATAGTGGGAGCCGTTGTTTGTTTTTAAAGTCTCTAAAATAAATAATTTTATAAGTACAAAATCTAACAAAAAACTATTCTCTCTGCAGATAACCATGTCGAGTTCAAACCCCTTAGCCAGAATTTTCGATACAAATAGGTTGACCAGCATAAATTACAAAGATCGACTCTGAAATCTGAGAATTATTCTCAATTTCAAAAAGCTTACCCATGTCTTAGACTAGAAAGCACGTGTGTTACCTGCTCATCCATCCACTGATCAACGAGCTGCACTTGAGCAATGGATGGACGAAGATAACAAGGCAAAGTGCTATATCTTAGCGTCTATGTCCAATGATCTTCAGCAACAGTATGAAAATATGAGGACTACCAGGGAGATGCTGGTTCACTTGCAAGAGTTGTATGGTGAACAGAGTCGCACAGCTCGCTATGAGATCTCCCGAAGGCTTTTCAGAGCAAAGATGCATGATGGGCAGTCTGTCAATAATCATTGTTTGACAATGATCAAAGATATAGAGGAGCTTCAGAAGTTCGGAATGAACATGAACAAGAAACTGCAGGTAGATCTGATCCTCCAGTCTCTTTCTGATTCATATGGGCAGTTCATCATGAACTACTATATGAATAAGATCGATGCTACTTTGCTTGAATTATTGAATATGCTGGTGACTGCAAAGGACATCTTGAAGAGTTCAAGGGGCACAGTTCTAGCTATGGAGCAGGTTTCCTCCAAAAAGAAGTCTTCTTTTAAGAAGAAGAAAAAGCCCACCAAGAAATAGAAGAACGAGGCCAAGCCTAAGAAGCAGGTTCCTAAGAAGATCGATGACAAGAAAAAGTGTTTCCATTGTAACGTCGAAGGTCACTGGAGAAAGAACTGTCCGACCTACCTGACGATTGTCGAGAGCAGGAAGAATGATGGGCCTTCTGAAGGTACATCTGAAATGCTCGTTATTGAAACTAATCTAACGATTTTCTCTTCTTCTAGTTGGGTTCTTGATTCTGGTTCAAATACTCATTTGTGCAGTTCAATGCAGGATCTTGAAGAAGTTAGGAGGCTAAAGGAAGGCAAGATCACTTTTCGAGTCGGTAATGGAGTAAGGGTTACTGCTGTGGCTGCCGGAACCTACCCTCTGCGACTATCGTTAAGATTTAATTTGCTTTTGAAAGACTGTTACTATGTACCTGTAGCCAGTAGAAATTTGATTTCTATCTCTATACTGGCACAGGATAATTATAATTTTTATTTTCATAAAGATGCATTCTGTTTACTTTGGAAATAAACTTGTAGCACGTTTTCTTGATTGACGGTCTTTACCATTTGCATACCGATGCAAGTGTAAACATTAACGAGTAAATAATGAATGGCATAGGGTCTAAGAGACCTAGAGATAGGATCAGCCAAAAGTATCTGTGGCACCTTAGGTTAGGCCATATTGGAGAAGACAGACTCGACAAACTAGAGAAAGATGGTCTTCTTGGACCATTGACTTTCGAGCCTTATCCAGTCTATGAATCATGTCTTCAAGAAAAAATGGTCAAACTGCCCTTTGTGGGACAAGGAGAAAGGGCCACTGAGATATTAGTCCTGGTACACACTAATGTGTGTGGTCCATTCGATGTATAAGCTAGAGACGGCTATATCTACTTCATAACTTTTATCGATGATTTTTCACGATATGGATTTGTGTATTTGATGCACTGGAAGTCTGAAGCCTTTAAAAAGTTCATAGAGTTCAGACATGAAGTAGAAAAATAAATCAAAAAACTCATAAAGATTCTTCAATCAGATTAAGGAGAATACCTTGGTGGAGAATTTCAGACTTATCTCAAAGATAATGACAGTCTCACAATAGACACCTCCAGAGACACCTCAGCTCAATAGGGTATCCGAAAGGAGGAATTGGATCCTATTAGATATGGTCCGATCCATGATGAGCTTCACAGATCTTCCTGACTTTCTCTGGGGACATACTTTGCTTACTGTGATTTATCTTTTGAATCAGATTCTCTCTAAATTCGTTCCTACCATACTATATGAATTATAGCATGGTAAGAAGCCAACTCTTGGGTATCTTAAGATTTGAGGATGTCCGATCCATGTCAAGCAACAGCAAGTGGACAAGTTAGAGGCTAAGTCCTTTAGAGCTCATTTTATAAGATATCCTAAGAAAATCATGAGATACTACTTCTATCTTCCTAAGAATCACAGTGTGATTGTGAGCCATCATGCCGTATTCTTGAAAAAAGAGTTTATCCAAGATGGAGGCAGTGGAAGGAAGATTGAGCTCGAAAAGAAAGTCTCTGAAGAGCATCGAGTCCAAAAACCTGAATCTAGTAATGAGTCAGTAGATGTGATAACTCCACCTCGTAGATCAAGTAAGATCTCCCGTCTTCCTGAAAGATACTTAGGTATTCTTACAGAGGATTTAGAGGAAGCATTCTTTGTAGAAGATAGGGACATTAAGAATGATCTCAAAACCTACGATGAGGCAATGTTAGATGTAAACTCTGAGAAATAGATGGAAGCGATGAAGTCAGAAATTGACTCCATGCATTCCAATTAGATTTGATCTTTAGTAGATCCATCTGAAGGAACTGTACCTATTGAGTATAAATGAACTTACAAAAGGAAGATTGGATCGGATGGTAAGGCAGAGACCTACAAGGCAAGGCTAGTTGCGAAAGGTTATAGTCAACGTGAAGGCATCGACTATCATGAAACTTTTTCGTCCGTAACCATGCTGAAATCCATCCATACTCCACTTGTCATAGCAGCATTTCATGATTATAAAATTTGATAGATGGATATGAAAACTGCCTTCCTAAATGGATATCTCAAGGAAGATATCTATATGGAGCAGTCTCTAAATTTCATATCCAGTGATAGTGATCACAAAGTCTACAAGCTGTAAAGGTCCATTTATGACTTAAGCAAGTATTTCGGAGTTGGAACACTAGTTTCAATGATGTGATCAAAATATTTGATTTCATCGAAAATGAAGAGAAGTCATGTGTATACAAAAAGATCAGTAGGAGTGCTGTTACATTCTTCGTATTGTACGTGGATGACATCCTCCTGATTGAAAATGATATTCCCATGCTGACGTCGGTCAAAGTATGGTTGTCGAAAGAGTTTACCATGAAAGACCTAGGAGAAGCTTCCTATATTCTTGGTATAAAGATCTATAGAGATAGATCTAAAAGAATGATAGGACTCTCACAGCATATGTACATAGAGGTGCTGAAGTTCAGCATGAAAAACTCTAAAAGAAATTTTTTGCCCCTTAGACATGACATTCATCTCTCCAAAAAAATGTGCCCTGACACACTTGAGGAGATCTAGCGCATGAGCAAGATCCCTTATGCTTCGACAATATGGAGCCTCATGTATGCCATGTTATGTACACGCCCTGATATAGCACTTGCTGTGAGTGTCACGAGTAGATATTAGGTGTATCCAGATAAAAAACACTGGATTGCTATTAAAAATATCCTTAAGTACTTAAGAAGGACTAAGAATTTGATGTTGGTCTTTAGTGGAGGATCGAAGCTGAAAGTTGAGGAATACACCGATTCAGACTTTATGATTGATGTCGATGATAGAAAATCTACATCGGGGTGTATCTTCTTGTGTACTGGTGGTACGATTAGTTGGAAAAATTTCAAGCAGCCGATCATTGTAGATTCAACTATGGAAGCTGAGTACATTGCCGCCTCTGAAGCTGCTAAGAAAGCCTTTTGATTCAAGAAGTTCGTTGCGGAGCTGGGTGTGATGCCATCAGATATCATTGCACTGCACTACGACAACAATGACGCCATAGCCCTTATTAAAGAGCCAAGATCTCACCAGAAGTTCAAGCACATAAAGCGGTGGTTTCACATTATACATGAATACCTCGAGAAGAAGTTCGTCAAGGTGCAGAGAGTCAACTCCATGCTAAATATGACAAACCCGTTGACCAAGCCTCTCAGCCAATAGAAGATCGAAGCTCACCTTAAAAAGATGGGTCTTAGGTATATGGCTAATTGACTTTAGGTCAAGTGGGAGTTTGTTGGATTGTATCCTAGAAGCCAATTGTTGGCTGACACATTATGTAATTCTATAGTCTAAACTTGTACTTGTAATCTTTTTATTATCAATTAAAGGTTTTTTCATTCCAATCATGTTTGTGTCCATGATTTATCCTAAAAATTAACAAAGAAGATTTTTGTATATTCTTAAAGAGTTAAGCATTTGAGATATACATTAATTAGTGGTTAATTTCTAAATGCTCCCAATCAAAAGATTATCATGGAGGACAGTGATCAATCCATTTGAGATCGGTGTATGATTCACCTCCCTTGTGGATAGATGAGTCTTAGATCTACGGTGTAGAGACACTGGGGTGAAGGTGCAGGTGGTTATTAGAGAACAACTTGTACTGAGCATGACCAACACGAGAACCACATGGATGTCTACTTGTCAGTGATCTTCTCGATACTGTAGTGGTGTGAGTGATCCTTCGACCTGTAGTGCTATTGGCTATTCACAGCGATGCTACTGAGTTTGGCTGCATATTTTCTTGGTTTCTAGCCATTCGAGTCCTTACTGTGTATATTGACTTCAGTAGGTTCAAATTCGCTGTTTGGAGTAGGATGCACCTAGATGGAATCTATCAATCTTGATAGAAAAGGAGAAGTCCTATGTGATTTGCGAGACTGAGTTCAGAAAGTCTTTGACTAAAGCAAGTGTGAATACTGAAAAAGAGTTTCCATAGAATTCATAAATCAATTCGAGTCGCGCCAATCTAGTATATGATTAATGATGGGGTCTGACGAGTTCTCCATGACCTCCGTCAAGTCGGGACTCATGATAGAAGGACTGAATCATATGATAACTGTACCTAAAGATTCATACTTTCATTCTACTGGATTGCCACTATATACTGCTAGGTGTCACTGATGGATTATGAGACTCATCGGACATCATCTTAATGATCGATAGCCCTCGAAGGATAGAATTAAAAATATTTCAATTCATCAAAAAGAGTTTCGATGATATTGTGATGGAGATCATAATATATCTCACTATCAGATAGAATGGAATCTATGGGGTCATACATTAAGGGATTTAATCTTGAATTTGTCAATTGAACTTATAAAGTTTCAATTGGGTTAAGATTTATTAAAATCCTATTAGGTTTGTGAGAACCATGCTAACATACGGTTAAACCTAATTCTTCTCAGAATTTTGATTTGATTAAGTTCATAGCCTTGAACCTAACCTGATCCATTTAGGTTTAATTGAGCTCTTAATTATGAGCCCAAGAAAATTTGATTAAGTCCATTAGTTGACATAATTATCCTAACATTATCTCTTTTTTATCTCCTAATTATCTCTAAGTGTGCATGTTGAATTGAAAGAAAGAAGGAGGCACAATCTTCTCCTTTTGGCAAGACCAGTGGATGCCAACCCCATGAATTTGGCAAGTGGGGCTCGCCCCCTTCTCATGTGTGGCGTGGAGGAGAAAGAGGTGGGACCACGTCCCCTTCTTATTTGGATAGAAACCCTATTGTCGGGTGCCAACAGCTACCTGACATGTATTCCTAGGATGCCTCTTGTACATACTTAAAGAGGCTGATCATATATCATTTATATCTGATTTTAATTGAAATAAATTAGATTAAAAAGGTAGAAGATTCTTATGAGATAAGGATCTATCTTTTTAAGATAATTGGGTTTCTATTATATGTATGCCTATATAAAGGGTATGTCTCTAGGATTTTTAGAAAATTAATTTTTGGTGAAAAATCTCTCTCCTTCCCTTCTCCATACCTCCTCTCCTCCCTCTCTTCTCTTCCATGCCCAAGAGTTAGGCGTCTCCTTTTTCCACACAACAAGAGGTGCTGCTTTATCTTCAAGGTTGAAGATTGAGGAAAAGAAGAAGAAGACTGTTGATCAAGGAGTTGATCTTGCAGTCCAGATCAAGGTGTTGATCCAAGTGTTCAAGGCTAAAATTTTTCTTGGAAAGAATCTTCTATAAGAAAAAGTCAGTTTGAGATTGATCTCGGTGGACATCCGTAAAGGCCAGACACGTGTGCGGCTCGAGCATCTACGAATCCATGATCATCGAAAGTGATGAATATCTACCCACACCAAGATAATGAGATCTGATCTCATATTTATTTCTAAATTTCAGATTGTATATATATATTTTCTCCTGAACTTGGATAGGATTAGATTTGATCTCTTGTATGTAGGGTTAAAGGGTTTAATCCATTTGTTTTCACTGTAGTTTTCAAAGTTTTCGAAATCTACACATGCTGCCTACCCGATTTTCTAACAATAGTCTCTACATACCACTTACCTATAAAGTTTCCAACCAGGAATGGAGTTGGTGAAGTACGAGGAGATCAAGTACTGGCTCGTCAATATTTTTTGGTGATAATAAAAGGAAAGCATTTAGTGGAAGCTCTAGACCACAGAGTTGGAGGAGGCTCGAGATGAACCGATCAAGCAACTTGTTGCAGTCTCACTTGGCAATGACCCGAGTAAGACCATTCAGCTTGGAGCACGATTGGCCTCAGACCTTAGAGATCAACTAATGGTGTTATTATGCACCCATGAGGATGTCTTCACCTGAATAGCATTAGACATGCCAAGTACACCTTCGATGTCATTTATAGGTTGAATATGGATTTGTGCCATCACCCTGTCTAACAGAAAAAAGAAGCTTCATCCTAAAGCGACAACAAATAACTGAGGAGGAGGTCGACAAGCTCCTAGCGACGAGATTCATCCGAGAGGCCCATTATCCAGAGTAGATTGCCAACATCGTCATGATGAAAAAGGCAAACGATAAATGATAGATGACAAATTTGTATTGACTATATCGATCTGAATAAAATTTTTCCAAAGGACAACTTTTTCCTTCGAGGATCGATCAACTTATAGATGCCACTTTGGGATATCAACTCCTAAGCTTCATGGATGTCTTCTTTGGCTGCAATCAAATTCGAATGGCCCCCAAAGATAAGAAAAAGACAGCATTCATAAGCGATAAAGGTCTGTATTATTACAAAATAATATTTTTTGGATTGAAAAATACAGAAGCTATATATCAGCATCTCATCAACAAAATGTTCAAACATCACATCAAGCACAACATAGAGGTTTATGTTGATGACATACTGATCAAGAGTGTTGAAGCTGATTGGCTTAGTGCTGACCTAGAGGAGGTATTTACTGAGTTGAGGTGAAATCAAATGAAGCTCAATTCTAGCAAATGCACCTTCAATGTGACCTCAAAAAAGCTTTTAGGGTTCATGGTGATCCAGCAAGGGATCAAAATGAACTCGAAGAGGATCCGAGCATTACTGGAGATGAAGCACCCAAGAATGAAGAAGGATATGCAATAGCTAACGAGTCGCATGGCCGCTCTTAGTCGATTTATTTTGAGATCGGCGAAAAAGTGCTCAAATGATCTTTCAAGATCCTCAAATCACACCCATTCTTCAAGATCCTCAGGGAAATGAAGAGCTTCAAGTGGTTAAAGGAATGCCAAATTGTATTCGAAGAGCTCAAACGATACCTCAAATCACCCCCATTACTCTCCAAGCTGAAGATAGGTGAGAATTTGCATTTGTACTTATTGGTCTGACCTGTTGCTGTCAGCTCTATGTTAGTCCGAGAGGATGTAGGGAACCAAAGGCGTATATACTATACTAGCAAGCTCCTCCAAGATGCAGAAATGAGGTATTTAAAAGCCAAGAAGATGATCTTTATACTGGTCACCATCACGTGATGACTCTGACTATATTTTCAAGCCCATTCGGTGATCATATTGACCGACCAACCCTTGAAGGCCATCCTTCAGAGGCTGACGTCTCGGGATGAATGATAAAATGGGCAATCAAGCTCGAAGAATATGATGTCCACTATCATCCTCAATTGGCAATGAAAGCTCAGGTTATAGCTGATTTTTTCATGAAACATACTATATCTGATGAGGAGACAATGTCGAAAATATCAAGAGGTGGGAGCCCTGTGTTGGATCTTTCAAGTCAATGGAGCCTTAAATTTTTAAGGATGTGGAGCCAGACTATTCCTTGCATGTCCGAAAGGGGCCATGATAGAATATGCACTTCGGTTCAATTTCAGTGCCTCCAAAAATGAGGTAGAATTTGAAGCATTGCTTATGGACCTCAGCATTGCCAAAGAACTCGAAAAAAAGGACCTAAGGGTCTTTACCGAATCACAACTCATTGTCAGGCAAATCTGAGAAGAATATGAGGCTCAAGGACCCAAGATGGCTCGATATTTGCGAAAGCTCAGAGAACTCTTGGAAGTTTTCCAAAATTTGGAGGTATAATAGATATCCAGATTAGAGAACACTCGAGCCGATACTTTGTCTCATCTTGCTACCTCGAGATGTGCCAATCTCAATAATCGAGTCTTCATGGAACACTTTCAAAAATTGAGCATCGAGGAAGAACTAACTATCTAGCAGATCGACCATGAATCGAGCTGGATGGACCCTCTGATCAGTTACCTCCTTGATGGTGCCTTGCCAGCCAATCCTATCGAAGCTCAGAGGATTCGACGCCATTCTCCTAAATATGTCTACTTACAAGGGAGACTTTACAAAAAATCATTCTCATTGTCTCTACTTCAGTGTCTCCAGCCGATTGAAGTGGATTGTGTACTTCGGGAGATTCATAAAAGAATCTGTGGCAATCACTTGGGGGGGCAACATGTTAGCTTACAAGATAATCTAATAAGGGCACTACTGGCCCACTCTACAACAAGATGCAGCTTATCTCATCAAAAAGTGCAAGCAGTCCCAAAAATATGCCAATATCCAATGAAGACAGATGATAAAGCTTACATTAATTATTGTTCCTTGGCCTTTTGCTATATGGGGAATTGACATTCTCGGGCCATTCCTGATGATGATGGGTTAGAGAAAATTTTTGATTATTGTAGTCAACTATTTCATCAAATGAATGGAAGTTGAGCCCCTGGCTCAAATCATCAAGAAGCAAGTTCAAGATTTCGTTTGAAAATTTATTATCTATCACTTAACACTACCACGAGCCATCATTACTGACAATGGGTGGTAGTTTGATAATCAAAAGTTTAAAAAATTCTACTCCGAGCTGCATATCAACCATAGCTCACTTCGGTTGATCATCCTCAGTCAAATGGGGGAGCTGAGGTGTTGATGAACTAAACAATCCTACAAGGATTGAAATCAATGCTTGGCCAAGCCAAAGGACTCTAGGCCAAAAAATTCTACAACATGTTTTGGACTTGTCGACCGACTCCTCGATTCCCTACAGGGAAGATAGATTGGAATGCCGACGACTAGGATGGAGAACTATGACGAGTTGAAGAATCCAGACTAACTTCGAACATACTTGGACCAACTTGAAGAAATCAGGGAGTAAGCTTGGATTTGAATGGCATCATACCAATAGTGAGTGGCCCACTATTATAATTCATGGGTCCGATAAAAAATATTCCGATCTAGAGACCTCATCCTCCATCGAGCCGAAGTGTCAAAGCCTACGTAGCAAGTTAGCTCCAAACTAGGAAGGTCCTTATAGAATTACTGAAGTCATCAAGCCTGGAACATACAAGATTGAAAATCTTGAGGGAGCTTCCTCAGATATGGAATGCCAAGAATCTAAGAATTTACTACTAGTAAGTTGTATGTTCATGAATCATATTAATAAAGACTTCTTTTCTGAGCTTCAATTTAGGCTTTTCGTTAAGGTGGTAACATTCAATTAATATCGGCATTTGTTGGCCACAAACGATGTCATCGAAATCAACCGACAATGACTATAAAAAAGCTAACCTTTCAGAGACCTTACATGGCCATCTAGTACTCATCATCGGATGAGTTGAGCAGAGGCCAACGATGATTACAAAGGGACTAACTCTCGGAAGACCCTGCATGGTCATCTGGTGCTCTTCATCCTTGGAGTCATGTAAAGGCCGACTATGATTATGAAAGGGCTGACCCTCCGGAGACCCTGCATGGCGATCTGACGCTCTTCACCCATAGACGAATGGAGTGGAGGCCGACGATAGCTTGATGAAAAATATCATGAATCAACTTTATATTGACTTTGAATGACACCTTGTCCGGATCTCCTTGAGTAACCCTATAGAGATCAGGTGACGATAGCAACTTAATGAAAATACCTCCATCAAATGACTTCAGATCGATCACCAATAGTATGACTTCAGACTAGCTCCGAACATCGAGACCACAGACATGAACTGGGCCAAAGACCCTTGCCTTGCAAGCAGTCGATGATGTTACAACTAGATGGGAGCCATTCAACACGAACAACAAAAGATAATGATGAAATCCATTTCATTAGAAGAAGTAAAAGGTAACAAGGAAATCATTTCCTTAGAAAAAGTCCATTGCAAAATGTTTGTCAACAAAAAGTACAAAAAGCTAGTCTTTGAGTGCAGGCATGGCAATCTCCTAGGTAAGATTGTCGGTGGCATCCTCAGTAGTAGGGTTAGGGACTAGGACCTCGATTAGGGTAGGCTCACTCTCAACCAGTCACCCTCGTCTGATGAGAACGCTCCACCCTCATCATCACTATCTTTAGGGTGAAGGTGGCTCAAATCCAGTTGGGGAGCCATTCGGCTCAAGCGCGCCTTGCAAGCCTCGAAGCCGTATATATAGGCAATCGAGGAGCCCTTAGCAACTTCGTTCTCGAACTTTGCCAAAGCCTTGAACTCCTTAATACCCAGTTTGGTCTTGACAATGGCCTTCACCTTCTTGTTTTCGGTTGTGGCCTTGATGAGCTCCACCTACATTGCCTTCACCTTCTTCTTTTCGATTGTGGCCTTGATGAGCTCCACCTTATCCTCAATGGCTTTGACTATTGCCTCTCCAAGCTCCAGGGCCTCTCAAGTTTGGCCATTTTTTGATGAAGTACTGTGGCAGTGCCGCGCTCGATGGCCATTAAACCCTCTAGGGCCCTGTCTTTCTCTTAAATAGTCCGGAGCTTGGACTTGACCCAGGAAGCCTCTTCCTTAACCATTTTCTTTGCCTCTTTGGTAGCATGTCTCACCTCCTCAATAGCCCGCTTCACTTCCTCTGCAGCCCTCACATGAGCTTTGGATGCCTTCAACTTTTCTTTCAACGAGAACTTTGCCCGGTTGAAGCTTATCAAGTCCTCACTGAGAACCATGATATTGTGCACCAGCTACATGGAAAAGCAAGTCAAAAATCATTACTAAAAGTTAAAGGCAAGCATGGCAGATAGAAACTCATCTCCAGAAGGCCAGCGTAGGAGGCTCCAATAACCTCTTCTAGGGGATGGGCCTTCCTCTCCGACCAATCGACCAGTAACAAAGTCATCTTCACAAGCTCATGGGTGAGCTGGTGGTTCCAAAGAGTGGACTCATCTCTCCGCACGCTCCTTGTAATAGTGAAAAATCCTACTTCGCCCTTAGACGAGGAGGGGCCACGTCGAACCTTACTAACCCGCTCGGCCCCACAAGGGATGATGGTTGTGATGCAGTGCGAGGCAGGGACGACAACCACCTATCTATCATCGGAGAAGGCAAGGTTCGATCGACTAGTGGGGAGGGAACCTGAGCCAACTCCAAAGCCATTGGCGTGCCAAGTCACGACTGCTCGACCACCACCGACTCATCCTCGATTTCCACAAGGTCGATACTTAACGTCCCCATGGATGGCATTAGGATGGGAGTAGGAATCCTCAATAGGGTAATCCTTAGTTTCTTCAATGAAGACTCTTCATCTGAGGAGCCAGTCTTCCTCTTCAGAGTCAATTTGATGGATGAAAGTGCTGGCCTTATTGCTGTAAAATCATAAAGGAAACGATTAGTCCAAGTTTAGGTTGGCAAATAAGAAAGCTTCCCTAATTAAAAATGGTGCTGACTGTACCTTGAGGCATCGTCGGGCTAATGCCGATATTATGGAGATTCTGCTCGATCATCGATCAACAGCTCCATTAGCTCGGGCTCCTCAACATCAAGCAGACACTGGAGGTTCTTCTCATCCTCAAGGAGGATGGACCTATCTTTATTAGGAGACAAGTGGGGGTCACCCCAGACCAGACTAAACCCCCAAAGTCAATCCAAAGACATGAAGAAAAAATGACTTTTCCAGCCATGGATCGAGGAAGGGAGCTCAATGATGAACTTGCACCTTGACCAAGAGAAAAAATACTACAAGCTCCTTTCATGAGGATGCCTTTTTAAAGTGAACAACACCCTAAAAAGGAACACCTCAGGATGATACCGAGCCAATGATAAAGAATGAAAAAAGCAATGATCATTCGAGCAGATTCAGGATGATCTAAGTCGGGAGGACCTTATAGAAATCAAAGATGTTACTAATAAAAGGATAGAGTGGAAGCTGAAGATCGACCTATAAGGACTCCTCGTACAATAAAAGGGCATTGGTCACACAACTGTCTTGGCCTAGGACTTCGAGCCAGAAGGCCGGAAAGATGGAGAACTAAGAACAAAACCTTCCCAGGTCATCATCGCTAAGGCATGACTCCTTATTGCTTTGACCCCAGAAATCTTTGAACCTACACACAGGACTATCTACGCTATGGGACGTGGAGACCTAGTCCCCAGATGAGGAGCCGATGATGGTGATGGCTCGAGAATCATCATCGGACCCAATCCAAAGAGGTGACGGCCGACGACGGTGGCCATCATAGGGGTTTTCACTCTGAATCTCATCTCTGTCAAAAGACATAGGCAGAAGAAAGTCTATGGTAAAAGACCAAGGCAGCGAAGGAGAAAAATAAGAAGGTGCAAATAAGACTCAAGGAGGGTGGAGAAGAAGGAAGCTAGATCTAAAAAAACAACAAAGAAAGAACGGAAGATGGAAGACCAACCGGAGAATAAGGCAACCATCGGTGTCAGAGAAGATGATATCAACGAGGAGAAAGCCTTCCTTTGGCAACTACGGCCGCAAAAAGGATGACTAGCAATAGGATGGTAGGAAATCTGGCAGAGCAAAGTAAAAGAAGATAACAGGCAATAGTCCATTTATACAGACCACCAATGGCATAGATTCAACCACTGAATTGTCAGATCTCGCCACCTGGCTAACATCAGAAGCGATGGATCCAGCAACTCTTCATCACACCACCCTCAGATCGAGCCACATAGGATGATTTCCAAGCCACACTACGGTGCCTACCAATGTCTAGCATGTGGTGAATCCTGATAGACCTGGAAACAATCTCCAAATCTCCTTTTCCAAATCATAAATCCACGGCACCTGGAGTCCCCATCCCTTATAAATACGAAGTGGATTATGAAGTGACACATTAATAAAACTCCGAGATTTTCTCTGCTGAATATTGCAAGATAAATGCTCCAAAGAGAGGGTCGGATCGGTAGTAAAAGATTGACTTGAAAATCAGCTACTTTCATATGAAACAGTGAAGTCACTTCAGATTCGAAAGTGGGAAGCAAGTATTATGGAGATAATCCGATGTTCGAACTAACCTCCCTCTCCTCGAGACACAATTGAGCACTCACTGATGACTTGGTGAGACTACCTCAACATTGAAAGAGTTGAGAAATCAAGGTGGATCTTTGTCATCGACCTCCTACCGACCTTCAACTCGGATGTCAACCGAGACTGTGGTCGGAACCTTACCGACCCTATGATCGGATCTCACCGAAAATTGAAAATTAAGCCCTACAGTTAATAAGAAGAGAGATGGCATCTCAGAATCTTGGACACGGCCATCGACATGGAGCCTCAACTTTATGCCAACTTCAGACCGCTAGCTTATCTACCCATATAAGCAAAATCCACAACTGTCTAACAGTTCTGATTCGTAGGTTAGTGAGAACTCTCTATTTTAAGAATCTATCAGAATATGGCCCAACAACATAAATGATTTGGCCTAATAGATTTGAGTTAACAACCTATGGCTCCACCTTTATATAGAGGCACCAAGGAGATCCTCTGGTAAGTCTAATTTAAAAGAAAAATATCACATCTCTCATTTTCTTCCATTTTCTCTCTTTTTTTTACTGTTCTTAAGCTTCAGTTAACTTAACCATCAGAGGATCCCTCGCCAAAGAACCCCTGGTGACCGTGGACTTCCTTTGCAAGTTCTTTTTCGATGTCTCAATCCCCGATCGGCATCCAACCTCAACAGCATCCACCTTGGATTAGAGACTTGAAGCAACAGTATGTATTTTGGATGTAATGATTAGCATAGTTGAATTGCTCTTGATAGGATCAAGGTGTGACAAGGCCATTTTTCTATAGAGCCATCATATAGACTAGCAAAACTGATCTACTTTATTTCATTATCTTCATTTGATTCTTTGTCAATGATTTAAGTCCATCTTGTCTATTAAAAATTCTAATAATAGATAGCAAGTTATAGAAGACAAAAGAATAGAAAGCATTGTGTTTGCAAAAGAAAAGATCATATAAGTTCAACATATGCTTCATAACGGCTAGCTGAAATGACCATTTATAGCAGTTAGTTGAAATAATGAGTTATAATAGCTAAATAATGCAGTTATAATGGTTAACCATAATCTAGATATAAAAATACTAATCAAAATTAAACGTTAAACTTTGAGAAACTCTTTTTTTTATCATAGTTACTAATGAATGTATTCAAAAGTAGGTCACATATATAATAATTATTTTTGACAAACGAAACAATTGCTGAAAAATTCTATGCATTAAGTACAAGATATGTCATAACAGCTCAGGATCACATCCAAAAAAGAGCTATCGAAATGTATTGTTTTGGTTTATTGACCTATACAAGTATCGAAACTCTATCCTAATGTAGGACTAAACAAATACCGACATAGATCCTTGCACACTCCCCCTATTTAAGCTCTGGTATCCTTGTCAGACTTAAGATCCAAATCTAATTATAAATATCAAAAATCTAATCACAAACACCATGATCATCTTATGGTCAATCCAAATAAATCTATGCTGCATTATCCTCTAATTCACATGGACCATATTTTGAATATGTTTTGATACCATTTGTCACAACCCAAGATCCATTAGTCTGATAAAAGTATCTAAAATTCATTCAATGCATCAAGGATATGTGACTCAATAAATATCTATACGGTGTGTAGAGACACACACATAGGCATACACACACACACATTGTTGGTACAACTAATTGACCTCTAGATACGCGGCAACATCAGAAAGGATTAGCACATTTCAGATCTGATGATGAAGTATTAAATGACTTCAGGGGCAGGTTGGTAGTATACCAATCTAAACCAATCTGAGATACCTATTAATCTGATATTCTGGTTGACTGAGCCATCTACCGACCTGCTATCAAGAACATCGATCTTTTATCGATCTCTTTCAAGATAAGATACATTCTAAGTCAGTTACTCTCCAGCTATGTTACAGTTATTCTCCACGTAGGTGAATAACAATCCACGATCTCCCTACAGCTGGCTATTTCATTATAGCAAACTAACGGTTTAACAGACAAGATCCTCCAAATCAGATGATTGCTAACGACCTAACAAACTCTCTCTATAACTTAACAGTTAAGTATGTTCCTTTATAT
The DNA here is from genome assembly GCF_000442705.2 of Elaeis guineensis. Classification (NCBI taxonomy): domain Eukaryota; kingdom Viridiplantae; phylum Streptophyta; class Magnoliopsida; order Arecales; family Arecaceae; genus Elaeis; species Elaeis guineensis. The sequence continues at coordinate 73,426,696 of NC_025999.2, forward strand.
AAAAAGAGAATAGGGGTTCCTTCAAAAATAAGTCATAATTCTCAGAGCCAAGACTCTGCTAAACTCTCTCCCCCACTAAAAAAAATTCGAATCTTTCCCACTACATTCTACTCTCTCCCTACTTTCTACTTTTTCATTTTCTATTTTTCACTATTTATTCTCAATGCTCCGGCTGACTTAAGCATCGAAAGATCCTAAATTGGAGAGTAATCCGCTGATTTTAAGATTTTTTTTATAGGATCTGTTGGGTATAAAATACCCCCACCGAAGTTTGTAAAAGGCCGACCCTTCTAAGGCTTTTCCGGCTTCCGACCTTATGTGGCATCTTTCTGAACTCCCTCGACCGTTCGAGCTTCCATAATACCATCCGGACTTCTCCGACAACGAGCTCCTCATTCATCTACCGGACTGCTCCAAACGTCCTTTGAACTCCGCTATCAACCGATTTTCTATGGTGATCGACTATTCTCCGAATCTCTTCCAGACTTCTTTCGGCCACGGACGACTCTATTCCGAACTTCGTCCAAACTTCGTCAGCGTCCGAGCTTCTCCGACAACGGAATTTCTACAGTAACCAGACTCCATCCAAGTTTCTACGACGGTCGACCACCTTCTGGATTCCATTCGAGCTCCTATGAGAATCGGATTCTAGCCGAACTCCCACAGTGGAGGGATCCCAGACGAATTTTGACAATGGAAGGGCTCCACCAGCTGGATCTCTACTCCAAATTTTTACTGCAAGCGGTCTACTCCGAACTTCTACTGTAAACGGTCTACTCCGGATCTCTACTGCGGACTTCAGCCGAGCTTCTTCGTAGCCGGATCCCAGCGAGCTCCTACAATGGATGGATCCTAGACGAGCTTCTACAACGGGGCAGACTCCGTCAGCCAGGTCACTACTCCGAGCTTCCACAACAACTGATCTTCGATCGAGCTTCTACAACAAGCGACCTCCTTTCAGCCTTCTACAAGAATCGGACTCCGTCTGAACTTCCATAGCGGATGGATTTCGGACGAGCTTCTACAACAGACGGGCTCCAGCAGCTGGATTTCTACAACGATCGATCGCCTCCGGTGTCTGCCGAACCTCCCCAGCCATCAACCTTCAATAGCGTCAATCGGGCTTCAACAACGCTATCCGAACTTTCACAGGATCCCCAGACTCCTCCAGCGGACGAACCTCCCCGACGCCATCCGAAGTCCACCGTCGGCCGACCCTCTGTCAGATTCTTCATGAAACCGGACTTCCCCAATAGAAAGTCCCCGTCCGAGCTTCTACAACAGATGGTTCCCGCCTGCAGCATCAGTGCTCTAGGCACCCAACAACAGTAGACCCGTCACAACCTCGAAAACATCCGAGCTTCTCCTAGATCGATGAGATAGAGAGCCATCCCACTCCATCAGACATCCCAGCTGAGCTTCAGCCGACAGATCCGAACTCTCTGGCAAGTCACGACAATGACCACTGCCCTACTCCACTCTCTGTAACGGATTCCGCATGGCTCCACCACTCTCTGGCAAGTCGTGACAACGGACACCACTTCACTCTCCGTAACAAACTCTGCGTGGCTCTGAACGGCCCACTACCAGGCGGTTACAGACGTCGCTGTCAATCAGTTACGCTCTCCGTCTATAAAAAGGGACTCCCAGATACGTTCTTCTCTAAGCTCTAAACTCTATCTCGAAATTCTACTAAAATTTGACTCGAGCACTCAATTTCTGTTGAAGCAGAGTACTGACTTGAGCATCGGAGGATCTTGCCGGAGCACCCCCAACTCCGGTTTAGACTTTCCTTGCAGATCCCGGTGGCGGCCGCGGTCATCTCAGCTCCAGCTTCTCCGGCTTCGGTGAAATTCTGCACCAACAGAATTGGTGCTAGAGGAAGGACGTGTGTCTTCGCCATACCCTTGTTCTTAAAGGAGTGCTCAACGGGACTATCTCCGGTCATCTTCTCCGACATCCTCTTCTCCTGCTCCTTCTAGATCTCCACCTGATGCCTCCCCGAAAGGCATCCATCAGGCGATCCACGACCTCCGTGGCCAGATCTCAGCGAGCTTCGCAAGCTCCGACCTCGTCTCCAGTTTTCCAGCCTCCTCCTCCTCCGACAATGGCAGTCGGCATGGAGCAGTTCGACCTACTGGTTCAGCATGTCAGAGGCCTCACCGAAGCAATGTAGGCCATGCAGCAGCAACAGCCGCAGGCATCTGTGCGGCTGAAAAGAGCGTCGCCAGAGTTTCAAAATCCGACAATAGGGTGGGCCACTTGGGCCAGTCCCCTGTCTTCCCTGAAAAGGGAAGTCGAGGGTGGAGAGCCCTCAGTCTGATCACGATTCCACCCCCGGAGGATCCCTACCTCCATTCTGCTAGAAGACCCTCGAGACTCGCAGTCGAGAGGACCTCCTGGATCAAAGGCTCCAGGAGATGAACCGACGGATCGACGAGCTCTGCCACGCTCCCTCTGCTTATGGTGAGGATATCTGTACTGACCCTCCTTTCTCTCAAATGATCATGCAAGAACCGATCCCGCCAAACTTCAAGCTCTCGCAATTCGAAAGCTACGACGGGACCTCGAATCCAGTTGACCACCTAGAGGCCTTCCGAACAATGATGTTGCTCCATGGCGCACCAGATGCCATTCTGTGCCGAGCTTTTCCATCTACCTTGAAGGGAGCAGCAAAGAACTGGTACTCGACGCTGAAGCCGGGTACTATCTTCTCTTTTGATCAGATGAGCCACTAGTTTGTGGCTCATTTTGTTAGCAACCGATGTCCCCGGAGAGGTTCGGAGTCCCTTATCAACATCAAGCAGGAGAGAGAATCTATCCGAACCTATGTCAACCGATTTAACGCCGCCGCATTGGAGGTCCGAAACTTGGACCAATCGGTTGCAATGGCCGTCCTAAAGAGCGATCTTCAAAAGAATGATCTTCTGTTCTCCCTGGAAAAGAAGTATCCCAGGGACTTTGCTGATTTGCTGGTTCGGGCCGAAGGATATGCCCGAGCAGAGGAAGCCTTCAAGTTGAAGGCCGCGAAGGAGCGGCAGACGGGTGGCTCCAGCAAGCCCGCAACTGAAAAAGGGTCAAGTGAAGCTCGGCCACGTTCTCGAACTCCTCCCGGACATAGGCGTGTCCGGACTCCTCCCCGAGCTCATAAGCAGAGGAGTCCGGACCGCAGAGTTCGACGGAGCTCTCCCCCAGGAAGATTCCACAGCTACGTCCCTCTTAATGCTCCAAAAGCCCAGGTGCTGATGGAGGTCAGGGAGCAGCTGCCAAGGTTGGAAAGGATGCGCTCGCACCCCGGAAAGCGCAACCCAAACAAATTTTGCCTCTATCATCGTGACCACGGCCACGACACGGAGGAATGTATTCAACTCCGAGATGAAATTGAGGAGCTCATCAAGCGAGGTCGGCTCGACAGATTCATCCGATGCTGGCCTGAAGATAGGAAGGATCGACCGAGGGCTCTGCCACAACCGGAGCCGCCAAGGAGGGAAGAACAGCCTGAAGATCGGCCTCCAATCGGGATCATCAACACCATCTCTGGAGGGCCCCGGAGGGGAGTGGCCAGTGGATCGGCCGGACCGCTCAAGCGGTAAAGAACTGAAGGATCTATAACCTTCACTGAAGAAGATGCTCGGGAGATCCAATTCCCCTATAACGATGCGGTTGTAGTTTCCTTAAATATTGTTGATTATGATGTACGCCGCATTCTTGTTGATAGTGAAAGCTCAGCCGATATTTTTTTTTACGATGCATTCTCAAAAATGTCCATCCCTGATGGTCGGTTAGGGCCGATTAGCTCTCTGTTGGTAGGGTTTACTGACGATGCTGTGCCAGTGGAGGAAGTAATAACTTTGACGTAGTTGCAGATCGGTATCCGAAGCAATCTAGAGTGCTAGTGGATTTCCTGGTAGTGAGGGCGCCGTCTGCCTACAACGCAATACTCGGCCGATCTGGCCTCAACGCCCTCCAAGCTATAGTATCGACCTATCATTTGAAATTGAAATTTCCTACTAGCCAGAGGGTCGGAGAAATCAGAGGAGATCAAGCCCTGGCAAGACATTGCTATAATATAGCCCTACAAAGAAGTGGTCAGCCTGACCCCTGTCCGATTGATGGATTGGACACCCGCGACGACCTGACTGAAGAATGGGGTGAGCCAATAGAAGATCTTATCTCAATTCCTTTGAATGATGGGAATGAAGAGCACGTGGTGAAGATCGGCTCCAACTTGGAGAAAGAGGTGCGGACACAGCTTATCAATTTTCTACAAAAGAATGCGGATGTTTTCGCTTGAGCTCCGACGGACATGCCAGGGATCGATGCTGAAGTTATGGAACACCGTCTGGCTGTTGATCCCAAACACCGGCCGACGAAGGAAAAAGTTCGAAGTCATGCACCGGAAAGACAAATGGCAATAGCTGAGGAAGTTGACAAACTCCTGAAAGCCGGGTTCATCAGAGAGGTCAACTATCCGAGCTGGGTTTCCAATGTGGTCCTGGTTAAGAAGGCGAACGGTAAATGGAGGATATGTATAGACTTCAAAAAGCTGAATAAAGTCTGCCCGAAGGACAGTTACCCTCTGCCCAGAATCGATCAATTAATGGATGCAACTTCGGACCACGAGCTTCTCACTTTCATGGATGCATTCTCCGACTACAATCAAATCAGGATGGCGCCAGAGGACGAAGAAAAAACTGCTTTTATTACTAATCGTGGCCTTTATTGTTACAGGGTCATGCCTTTTGGCCTAAAAAATGCAGGGGCAACCTATTAACGGCTGGTAAACAAGATCTTCAAGGAGCAGATCGACCACAATATGGAGGTTTACGTGGACGATATGCTCGTAAAAAGCAAATCCTTGATGAACCACGTCGCCGACCTTGAGGAGACCTTCAGCGCCCTCCGAAAATACAAGATGAAGCTAAACCCAGTCAAGTGCGCTTTTGGAGTAGCCTCAGAAAAATTCTGGACTTTATGGTATCGGGACGCGGGATCGAAGCAAATCCGAAAAAGATTCGCGCCATCCAGAAAATGACCGCCCCGAAGTCAATAAAGGAAGTTCAGCGCCTTATTGGGAGAGTAGCAGCTCTAAATCGCTTTGTCTTAAGATCGGCCGAGCGGTGCCTACCTTTCTTTCAGATCCTCAAGCAGCCGAAGAACTTCTGTTGGACCGCTGGATGTCAGCAAGTATTCGAAGAACTGAAGAACTACCTCAGCTCATCTCCACTATTGGCAAAGTCCGAACCTGGAGAGGAGTTGTTCCTGTACCTGACGGTCTCCCCTGTGGCTCTCGCAGCAGTTCTGATTAAGGAAGAAGCAAAAATTCAACGACCGATCTACTACATAAGCCGAGTATTGAGGGACGCCGAAATTAGGTATACTAAGTTAGAGAAACTGACTTACGCCTTGTTGATTGCAGCTCGAAGGCTCCGACCTTACTTTCAAAGGCACACCATAACACTGCTCACCGACCAGCTGATCAAGGCGGTTCTGCATCGAGCGAATGCCTCTGGGAGGATAGCAAAATGGACAGTCGAGCTCATGGAATTCGACATCGACTATCGACCTCGATCGGTGATAAAAGCTCAGATATTAGCAGACTTCATGGTGGAATGCACTATCCCGAAAGAGGCCGAACTTGGACGAGATGAAGCCAACAACCCAGGGCTCCAGCCGAACTCCCCTGAAGAAAGAACAGATCTCCTTGATGATTTTTGGGCCCTCTACGTGGACGGTTCCTCCAACATGTCAGGCACAGGCGGGGGCCTAATCTTGGTCAATTCAGATGGAATTATCGTGGAGTACGCACTGCACTTCGAGTTCCGTGCGATAAATAACAGAGCAAAATATGAAGCTCTGATTGCAAGACTAAGGATCACCAAAGAGTTAGAAATAGATCGGCTTCAAGCCTACAGTGACTCTCAATTAGTGGTGGGACAGGTCAGCGAAAATTATGAAGCTCGGAAGGACAGTATGGCCAAGTATCTAGAAAAGGTAAAGGAGATCATCCCTACCTTCGGCAGCTTTGATATCAGGCAGATCCCGAGAGCAGAAAATACCAGGGCCGACCTTCTCTCCAAGTTGGCTACCCTGGCTCCGGTTGAGCTGCCTAAGGAAGTCTTCTTCGAAGTTCTGAAGTGCCCAAGTACGAAAGAATCACAGCTTGTGATGGAGATCAGCCGTGAACCCAGTTGGATCGACCCACTGGTTGCATACCTCAAGGACGGGGTTCTTCCTCCTGATGCAAAAGAAGCTCGAAGGCTTAGGAACCAGGCCTCCCGATATATCTTTACGAAGGCAAGCTATACAAGAGGTCGTACTCTTTGCCCCTCCTGAAATGTCTCCGGCCTTCTGAAGCTGACTTCGCCTTGAGGGAGGTACATGAGGGAGTCTGTGGAAGTCACTTGGGGGCCAGATCTTTATCCCACAAACTGCTCCGACAAAGCTATTACTGGCCTACCATGTACCACGACTCCGTCGAATATGTCAGAAGGTGTGATCGGTGTCAGAGATATGCAAATATCCAAAGGCAACCTGCCTCCGAACTTACGCCATTGAGTGCCCTATGGCCATTTGCGCAATGGGGGATGGATATCCTCGGACCTTTTCCCATGGCATCCGGGCAGTGGAAGTTTCTCCTGATGGCAATAGACTATTTCGCCAAGTGGGTTGAAGCTGAACCTTTGGCAAAAATCACAGAAGCTAAAGTGCAGGACTTCGTCTGGAAGTCAATTGTTTGTAGGTTCGGCTTACTCAGAACCCTCATTACTGATAATGGACGGCAATTTGCTGGAGCAAGGTTTGCTGAATTTTGTGAGGATCTAAATATCTCCCATAACTTCACTTCGGTAGCCCATCCGCAGGCAAACGACGAGGCCGAGGTGACTAACAGGACTCTGTTGCAAGGAATCAAGACGAGACTTGAAAAAGCAAAGGGAACTTGGGCAGACGAGCTTTATCATGTGTTATGGGCATACCGAACTACTCAGAAATTGCCCACAGGGGAGACCCCCTTTGCCTTAGCCTTCGGAACAGAAACCGTGATCCCGATTGAACTCAAGCTTCTGTCGGCGCGAGTCGTGACATTTGACAAGCAGCGCAACCCACAAGATCTCAAGGCCAACCTCGACTTGTTAGAAGAAAAGCGGGAGACAGCTCAAGTTCGGATGGCGGCTTACAAGCAGAAAGTAGCCCGCTATTACAATTTTCGGGTCAAAAGCAAAGCCTTCAGAGCGGGGGACCTGGTACTTCAGCGAGCCACTGTCTCACAACCTTAGAATCAAGGAAAACTTGTCCCGAATTGGGAAGGTCCATATGAAGTCAAGGAGGTAGTCCGGACCGGAACATACTATCTAAAAGAGCTCGGAGGAGCAGACCTTCCGCGACCATAGAATTCGAAAAATCTGTGAATGTATTACCAATAGCTTTGCCTTAAATAAAAGTTTCATATTTGCATATTTTTTTTTTAGCATGAGCTTATAACGACAGGAAGTAACTCCCTCATACAATCAAAATTAAGCGTATTAGGAACAGGAGGAAAACCTCATCCTAACATGAGCAAAGTCGAAGATCCGGTTACCTAAAGACCGGATGGGAGAAAAAACCCTTGCAACAGCCCTTATGTGTCCCCACAGCCTTGTTAGGAACAGGAGGAGAACCTCGTCCTAACATGAGCAAAGTCGAAGGCCCGGTTACCTAAAGACCGGATGGGGGAGAGGCCCTTGCAACGGCCCTTATGTGCCCCCACAGCCTTGTTAGGAACAGGAGGAGAACCTCGTCCTAACATGAGCAAAGTCGAAGGCCCGATTATTTTAAGACCGGATGGGGGAGAGGTCCTTACAACGGCCCTTATGTGCCCCCACAGCCATGTTAGGAACAGGAGGAGAACCTCGTCCTAACATGAGCAAAATCGAAGGCCTGATTATTTAGAGATCGGATGGGGGGAGAGGCCCTTACAACGGCCCTTATGTACCCCCACAGTTCTGTTAGGAGCAAGAGGAGAACCTCGTCCTAACATGAGCAAAGTCGAAGGCCTGGTTATTTAGAGACCGGATGGGGGGAGAGGCCCTTACAACGGTCCTTACGTGCTCCCACAGCCCTGTTAGGAGCAGGAGGAGAACCTCGTCCTAACATGAATTGAAATCGACTATGTCAAGAACAGAAGGAGAACCTCGTCCTGACATAAATGAAGACCCGATCATTCAAGACTGAATAAGGAGGAAAGCCCCCTCAACGGCTCCTCTACACTCCCACGACCCCGTTAAGAGCAGAAGGAAAACCCTCACTCGAATACAAAAAAAAAGGAGGAGAGGAGATGAAAAGGGAAAGCGACGAACTACACCAGTGATAAGTGAAAAACAAACTACATCAAAGACACAAGGGACCTCGTCTCAACGAGGAAGGAGACTCTTATCAAAAACCCTCAGTCTCTAAGAGGAAATTCAACACAGGCCAAGAAAAAATTGACTTGCTCAAGGTAACGAGAAGTTCGGGCCCCCAAGCTCGAGCACCGGGAGGAAGCGTCAAACTCAAATGACCTCGAAAAGACCTACGGTCATAAACAAAAAGGGCAAATTAACACAGCGACGATCAGGAACCTTCAAACAATGTCGACATCGAATAAGACAAAAGACAAAAGAAGTTCGGTAAACGACGACTCAAAGCAAGAATAGACGAGGAATTACAAACAATGCCGACGTCAAACAAGACGGAAGACAAAAGAAGTTTGGTAAACGACAACTTAATACAAGAATGGACAAGGTAATAGAAATTTTTTTTTTTATTTCATTAGTGAAGTACACATTATAATGCCCTGAAGACCAAAAAAGAAAAATGACAAGAAAAGAAAAAGAATACATGGAAGGACGAAAGGTAAAAAGAAGCTCTAAGGAAGCTCGACTTCTTTCGACTTCGAGCTCTCGATTTCAATCCTTATTAGGGATTGCTTTAAGTTTTCGACTTCTTCTTTCAGTTCCATCTTTCTTAGCAGTATCTTTCGATACATCTGGTGGAACCGCCGGCTTTCGCCCTCCGACTCCCGAAGCCTCTTCCTCAGAACCTCGGACTCCACCTCGACATCCTTGATCGTCTGCTGCTCGTAGGCCAGCTGAATCTTCAGCCGCTGCAATTCGGCCTTCTCCTGCCTAAGGGCCACGAACAGTTCTTTCATAGTCCCCCTTAAGGAGCGAAGCTCGTCGAAGCCTTGTGCAGAGGCGGGCTAGACTCTCTCAGACAACTGCCTCTGAAGGCGGGCAACTTCGTCGGTCGCCGTCTTGAGCTTCCTTCGGAATAGGAGGAGAATCTCGTCCTGACACAAAGAAGATCTAGTCATTTGAGATCGGATGAAGGGAAAAACCCCTCAGCAACTCCTCTACACCCCTACAATCCCGTTAGGAGCAGAAGGGAAAACCCTTGCCCTAACACAAAAAAGAAGAAGAAAAAGCGACAAGCTACATCAAAATAAATAAATAATAATGAGCTGCATCCGAGGTTCAAGGAACCTTATCTCAATGGGGAAGAAAACCCTTGTCGAAAATCTCCAGTCCCTAAGAGCGAGTCAATACGTCGATGACCAGGAAGAATCTTCAAACAAAGCCACATCGAATAGGACGGAAGACAAAAGAAGTTCGGTAAACGACAACTTAATGCAAAAGGGACAAGGTAACGAAAAATTTTCTTTTCATTTCATTGGCAAAGTGCGCGTTACAAAGTCTTTGAAGGCCAAAAAAAAAAAAAAAAGTTCTAAGGAAGCTCGCCTTCATCAAACTTCGAACTCTCGGTTCCAGCCATCATCGAGAATTACTTTAAGTACCCGACTTCTTCTTCCAGTCCCCCTTTCGGATTAACAATTACTCCAGCATTATCTTCAAAGTACATATAGACGCCATCCTTTCTGCGCCATAGCTTTCGCTGCCTCACAATGACGGTGGGCATGACCTTCTTTCTGAGATCAGGTTTCCCCTCCTTTCTGACTTCTTCTTCCAGTCTTCCTTTGGCTTGCCCCTTCCGAAAGATCGGGAAGCACTCGCGATCGAAGATGTGCCACAAGCACGGGCTCTGGGCGATCAAGGCAAAACACGGCCGGATCTGTCTCTTCTACCCTCGCCTTCTTCGCCGACCCGAAAGTTGCAGTGCCTTCCCTCTTGTGGGCTTTGAGACTCTTGGCTAACATCCGAGCCGCGTCCACGCCCATATCTGCAACGAAGGAGGATCGGCACAGTCTATAAATAGAGCCGCGGAAACAGAGAAAGTTTTAGAGCTAACCTAGGCTGGTCTAAGGGATGCAAAGATGCAGAGATGGGGATGACTCGAAGAACGCCTAAGGCCAAGAAGGACGCTAAAGAAGAACGGAACTCTCAGGAAGAAGGAGGAACCGAAGAAACTCCCATGCAAAGTGAGATCCCCGAAGGGGGGAGGCGGGTTTAAATAGGCGACGGGGTCTGGTGCAATAATGACTGCAGGACTCCTCTGGCCAGTCCATAACCGCCGCGTGGCCCACTCACCGTGGCAAGCGGCTGAAGGTGGCCGACAACTGGTCAAATCATTATTGCACCGTACCTAGGGCAGCGCTCCAATGGAAATTCTAAAAAAAAAATTTTTTTCCGAAAAGGCTCCAGCACCAGCGTGCCGAACGTCAAAATATCTAGAAACAACTAAGTACAGAAATCGAGGGAGGTAACTTCGGCTGTGAAAAATTTCTCTGTACTTCCTTCGAAATCCGAACTCGAAAGTAGGGGGACTAGTATTGGGTATAAAATACCCCCAGCCGAAGTTTGTAAAAGGCCGACCCTTCCAAGGCTTTTCCGGCTTCCGACCTTGTGTGGCGTCTTTTTGAACTCCCTCGACCGTCCAAGCTTCCATAATACCATCCGGACTTCTCCGACAACGAGCTTCCTTATTCATCTACCGGACTGCTCCAAACACCCTCTGAACTCCACTATCAGCCGATTTTCTATGGTGATCGACTATTCTCCGAATCTCTTCCAGACTTCTTCCGGCCACAGACGACTCTACTCCGAACTTCGTTCGGACTTTGTCAGTGTCCGAGCTTCTCCGACAATGAAATTTCTACAGTAACCAGACTCCATCCAAGTTTCTACGGCGGTCGACCACCTTCTGGATTCCATCCGAGCTCCTACGAGAATCGGATTCCAGCCGAACTCCCATAGTGGAGGGATCCCAAACGAATTTCGACAACGGAAGGGCTCCACCAGTCGGATCTCTACTCCGAATTTCTACTGCAAGCGGTCTACTCCGAATTTCTACTGCAAACGGTCTACTCCGGATCTCTACTGCGGACTTCAGCCGAGCTTCTTCATAGCCGGATCCCAGTCGAGCTCCTACAATGGATGGATCCCAAACGAGCTTCTACAACGGGGCAGACTCCGTCAGCCAGGTCACTACTCTGAGCTTCCACGACAACTGATCTTCGACCGAGCTTCTACAACAAGCGACCTCCTTTCAGCCTTCTGCAAGAACCGAACTCTGTCCGAACTTCCATAGCGGATGGATTCCGGACGAGCTTCTACAATAGACGGGCTCCAGCAGCTGGATTTCTACAACGGCCGATCGCCTCCGGTGTCTGCCGAATCTCCCCAGCCATCAACCTTCAATAGCATCAACCGGGCTTCAACAACGCCATCCAAACTTCCACAGGATCCTCAGACTCCTCCAGCGGACGAACCTCCCAGACGCCATCCGAAGTCCACCGTCGGCCGATCCTCTGCCAGATTCTTTATGAAACCGGACTTCTCCAACAGAAAATCCCCATCCGAGCTTCTACAGCAGATGGTTCCCACCTGCAGTATCAATGCTCTAGGCACCCAACGACAGTAGACCCGTCACAATCTCAGAAACATCCGAGCTTCTTTAGATCGACGAGATAGAGAGCCATACCGCTCCATCAGACATCCCAACCGAGCTTCAACCGACAGATCCGAACTCTCTAACAAGTCACGACAATGACCACTACCCTACTCCACTCTCTACAACGGATTCCGCGTGGCTCCACCACTCTCTGGCAAATCGCGACAACGGACACCACTCCACTCTTCGTAACAAACTCCACGTGGTCCTGAACGGCCCCTGACACCACTACTCTCCGTAATAAACTCCGCGTGGCTCTGAACGGCCCATTACAGGCAGTTACAGACGTCGCTGTCAATCAGTTATGCTCTCCGTCTATAAAAAGGGCTCCCAGATACGTTCTTTTCTAATCTCTAAACTTTATCTCGAAACTCTGCTAAAATTTTCACTCGAGCACTCCATTTCTGTTGAAGCAGAGTACTGACTTGAGCGTCGGAGGATCTTGTGGAGCACCCCCAACTCCGGTTTAGACTTCCCTTGCAGGTCCCGACGGCAGCCGCGGTCATCTCAGCTCCAGCTTCTCTGACTTCGGCGGAATTCTGTACCAACAGGATCATTTATGGACTTCACCAACTTGATCCTTTTTGGTATTTCAGCTTGGTTGTTGACCGGCCTCGTTATTTTTTTCTCCAAAGCGTTATATATGTGTGTGTGATGAGACTATGTACATACCAGCATATATATATATATATATATATATATATATATATAAACTCACGAGCTATGATTTCACTTGAATCATATTATCTATTTAGACTAACACATGAATACATATAAATTAATATATCTGAATTTCTTATGATTACAGCAATAAAATTTTGTATATGTTTCTGTTTTTCGAGACACAACCTATTCTGTCATTTGAATCATATTGTCTATTTAGATTAATATGCAAATATATAAATTGGCATATCTGAATTCCTCAGTAACATTATTTCTCTTACGAGCATGCGGCTTTTATTCACACATCCAATCTACGAATCGCGCAGCGCATCGTCCCTTCAAACGAAGTGGATCCCGTACAAACGAAAAGAACAGATATAATATTGATAATAAAAGAAACAGCTGCACGTCATTCGGATAAAGGCAGCGAGCACCTAGGCGGCAGGTATTAAATCACGCGTATCATCGCGAATGCATGAATAACGTAATCCACGCGCAAGCCTAGATATGACGCTTTTTGGATCACTTCCAAGATCCATCGAACATAAGTGCCTCAGAAATCGAGGGAAAAATCGGCGCAGCGGAGTGCCGCAGCGGAAAAATAAAGAAACGGGGCAGGACAAACCGATGAAGATCACCAGCCATTGCTCCGTCTTTCCTCCCTTCTTGCTTCTCTCCCGTCCCGTCCAAAGGCCGAACACATCACCACCGTCTCAAGAACGAAGACGAGCGAAGTGTTTGACGAACTGAGCCGGGCTGGTCTCTGAGGGAATCGATGGATCTCGAGGGATCCGACGACCTAAGCCGAAGGAGGAGAATGGAAACGCACCTGGAGGAGCTGCAGAATTCGTAGGGCTTGCCGCTGGGGGAGAAGACGATCAGGCCGACCTCCGCGTCGCAGAGGACGGCGAGCTCGCGGGCTTTCTTGAAGAGGCCGCCCCGCCGCTTGGAAAAGGTCACCTGGCGGCTGGCCTTGTCCTCGATTCGCCGAATCTGGACCTTCCCCCTTCTCATCGCCGCCGCCGTTGGACGCCGGAACCCCAAGCTTAAGCCGTTAGAGTGGGCTGGCGGTCTTGAGGACCGAGGAAGATGAACGGGGAGAGGGGAGGCCCACCGAGGATTCCAGACTCCATTCGGCACCCGAATCTCCCCTCTCGGGACGCGACACGTTGGCGTGGTGGTGATGGGGCGGTTCGGTTTTCGCGTCCGAGTGATGGTTTCGCTTCCTCTAGTTATCACCCTAGCGGCCCGCTAAGTTGCGCCGCGGAATGCGGGAAGGAATGACGAGACGGGTTGCCTGTAAGTTCCTTAGCTGTGGGACAGGCACGTGAGGCACGCGAGTGAGGTTATGAAAGAAATATTTTTTAAAAAGTAAATTAGAGAAACATCTCTTCAATATTAATTTAATTTAATTTATAATTTTTATATTTTTAAAATATCAAATCAATTTTAATCATTAAAATATTTTAATATACTTCAATAGTCTATCCCCGTTAACAAAATAATACCATGTGATTATGATATCATATTATTTTTATGAAATGACAAAAATATTTTTAAAGATCAATTGCTAGTGGAGTGTTAATTATAGTGTCAAAAATTTTAAAGTACATGACTTATCATGTGATCCAAGGTTATTCGTTGCGAAATATTGATACTTGTGCATCCAACAAATTCTATATCATATGGGAAAGAGATAAAAAAATTCTAAATCAGGCAGTGAGGAGAAGAAAGAAATTCTAAATCAAGCAGAGAAAAAAAGGAGGGATGAGGGAGAGGAGACCATAGAGGCTTTTCAATCAAGTTTTTCCAATTACTTCTCCTCTCGAATGGCAGATTTTTGTCATTATAGAATCAGATCACCTTTGATGACCTCATGAACCATTGGAAACCCTAACTATATTTCTTTGGATATGGGATGTATGAGGTCTATTATCATTTTCCTCATTTTTAGATCATTATCCAATTTTTTTGCTTTAATCTCTAGCCTCAAATTAGTATTTCAGGCAAATGAGAGCTATGATTATTTTTGTTGATATGATCCACCATTAAATGCAAGAGACAAAGATGTTATTAATAGGCTATCGCAATGGAACAGGAAACTCAAGGCCTAAAGTTTAAGCTACAAAATAAGGGCCAAGTGGACTATTTTCTATATACTAGCATGCTAGGTTGTTATGGCTTTGTATGTAATCAAGTCTGAATTTTTTAAATGTGCTAAGTATTGTAGATTGAATGTTTGAGGTTTGTCCAACAAGTAGAAGTTTTATTTTGGAGGCATTCCGAAGTTAATTTATAATCTCTAAAGAATTATGTAATGAGAAATCATTGGAATATTTGCCAACATATGTGCTCGTTAAAATTGTAAACTATTCATTGTATAGGTGCATATTGGTCCTAAGTAAGCTATGGTGGCATCATAAAAGGATCGACATGGAATGCATTTCCTCTAGTAAGAACACCATAAAGTTCCAGTGGTGAACGTATTTCTTAAAGTAAGAACCGGTAGCATGGTAAAAGGATCAACATGGAATGTATTTCCTGAAGTAACAATACCATGAAGTGATGATAGAAATAACAAAGTTCCAATAACACCCTCTTATTTTTCAATGCTGCAATCTCATGCCCCTCAAAATTAGATATGTTCGATGACTGACTGCCCATGTATTTTATGTTTGTTCCACTTATAACCCCTCTACTTTTAACTAATTGCACATACACCCTTGCACTTAAAAAAAAAAGTGAACAGAGGCATATTAGCAGTTGCAGTTCAGGGCTACTTGTAACCTACAAAGAACCTAGTATATCATCCAATCATAGCAGCCATTTCAATTTTGCAGCAAACCCAATACAAAATGATAAAGTTAAAATCAAAATATGAATTACTCAATATATTGCCACATAATGCCTAAAAATAAAATCAAAGCCTTCTGTATCATAATTAATGATAGTAAACCATCTTGTATCATACTATATCACATAGTATCAAAATGTGTCATCTTGTATTACAATCTATCACAATATATCATAATGCATTAGAATGTCTCTCAATGCATACATTGTATCACAAGGCATCACAATCTATCTGAATTTTTGATAAAAACAACGAAGTATCACATCCAACAGCATGTATAACAGTATAATGTATAAACACCAAAGCTGTCAACCCATGACTTTTCCACCAAAATTGATGCCCTAAACGCATTACATCATAAATAGAGCTGGACCTTACATTAATATTCAAGTTAGACAAAAGACATAAATACAAGTTGCTACTTAGATAAGCTTCGGCTACTGAGACGGAGCAAACTGAGACGGAGCAAACATGGCTGTGATGGTCCTACATGTTGAGATGTTGTTTGTTATAGCCCAAGCCCAAGTCCAATTTAAAAGACCCAAGCCCATTTAAAAAAAAAAAGAAAAAAAGAACAGGAGAACCGAGAAGAAGACTCCTGGTAGGAGTCTTCTTCTCCGATTAAACTACGGAGATCGGGAGTCCTAGGACCACCAGGAGTCCTAGGGCTCTCTATAAAAAGGCTCTCCCCTTCCTTAGAAGTCCTCCATCGGTTCTTTTCCCCTCTCTTCCTCCCTGATTTTCCCGATTGGAGCCACGGATACTTGTTTCGTGCCCGCCACGATTGCTCGCCGGCGGAGTCACCGGAGGCCGAAGTAAGTTTTCCTCCTCTTCCTCTCTTCTTTCTCTTCTTCCCGTGCCTCTGTGCACGACTGCCGGCGATGGGTGTCGTCGATTTTTGTCAGAGAAGGGACCCCTGTTTGGTCTCTTCTTCCCTTTGGTTTTCCGGCGCCGGCGATCACTACCGACCGCCGGCCTTGCCTCTCCGAACTCGAGAGAGATTGCCCCCCTCTGCCGTCGGGTTCGCAGTGTCGGCCGTGGCCTGAATGGCCGGTCAAGGGAGGGGACCTGCCGGTCCCCTGTTTCAGCCAGGAAGGAGCCCGAGAGAAAAAAAAAGAAAAGAAAAGAAAAAAAAAGAAAAAGAGAAAAGAAAAGAAAAGAAAAAAAAAGAGAGAAAAAGAAAGGGAGAGAGAAACTTTCTCTCTCTGCTCTTTCTCTTAGATTTTTAGGATTTATGGAATTAAAAAAAAAAAATATAATAATAATAATTAAAAAAATATAAGAAGAGTTTTCATGGATCAATCCGAAAATCCTGGACGCTATCGTCTAGTTAATCCATATGAGGACATTGGATTTTAACAAATTTTATTTTTTTAATTCGATGAAATTTTGATCAAAAATATGATATTTGATGTACCAGGTCCGGAAAATGATTTTCAAGATTTCTAGAATTTCTAGTTTGGATTTTCTTTTGAGATAAGTAGTATTTACTTTTATTGAATTTATCTGATAAATTATAAATTCTGAATTAAATAAATTCATGGTATGCTTGTGATTGAAAATATTTATTGAAAATAATTGTTGAAATTATTTATAATTGAAGTTATTTGTTGAAATTATTTATGATTGAAGTTATTTGTTGAAAAATTATTATGATGATGTATGATCATAAAGAATGATATGATTGATGTGACTCGAATATTATTTATTTATATTATTTTTGAAAATAATATATGAATTGGAAGATGATATGAATTTGACAACCTGACTATGTAAAGGACCCCGCCAATGGAGACATATACGTTGGCAATTGATTGTCCTGAGGGTTTAT
Organism: Elaeis guineensis; assembly: GCF_000442705.2. NCBI lineage: Eukaryota > Viridiplantae > Streptophyta > Magnoliopsida > Arecales > Arecaceae > Elaeis > Elaeis guineensis. Next base: position 73,443,909 of record NC_025999.2, read on the forward strand.
GTCGCCAACGAGACCAGCGACATGTCGTCAGAGAGACCAGTGATAAATCGCCAACGAGACCAGCGGTTCCAAAGGACTTGACTGCCAGATGATTCGCAGCCTACCGCAAGCAGATATGCGGTATTATGACCCTGCCAGAGAAAAAATGTGGTCATAGTCATGGTTGGTAAGAAGAACTTAAGAAATTGATGAATTTAAAATGATAAGCATAATTTGAAATTATGATGAATTGAAATTTTATATATGATTGATAGTATGATTATGATTTTATTAATTTACATATTGATTTTGTTATTATCAGTAAATCGATATGTACAGTATTATTGCCTGATTTATTCAGTTAAAGGTATACACTGCTTACCGGGCTATTTAGCTCGTGATGAGTTTTATATTTTTCTTTATAGATCCAGAAAATTAGCATGATGCGGGATTTCAGTTGGGAGAGCGATTAGAGATAGAGTTAGCTCATTTGATTTAGGATTTTCTCAGAATTGATTCAAGACTTTTATTTTAAGTGTTGACTTTGTCAGACAATTATTTTTTTTTTGGACACTGAGTTTTGATTTGTTATTTGAACTAAGATTTGATTATTAAAAAATTAGAAAATTATTTAACTTTATGTGTAAGATATCATGATGAAATGCCTTGCATGCTTATGAAAAAGTTTTCTATGAGTATGCGGTGGTTGCCATGACCCTCGATTCACAATCTCGGATCGGGGGCGTGATATTGTTGCTGGCAAGGAGGATGCAAGTAGGGAGGCAAATGGCTGGGAGGCAGCTTGGTGGGAGGAGGCAGGCTGGGAGGCTACCATCTATTGGTTGCTAGCTACTACATCCTAGCTGCTTGTTAAAGCATGTGATGGTGCAGGATAAGAAGCTGTAGCTTTCTTTGTTGTCCTATTCCTCTGAACTCAAAATCAGTACCAAAACATAAGTAAATATAAAGTATATACCAGATCTAGTAAATGACCACATAATATCTATCATCTCTCCCTTTTCCTACTAACTTAGCTCTAATTTGATTGGATCCAATGTTTTGTTCTTTCTTCTTTATCCTCTCCTTCTTACGGCCTTTGCTAGTCCTAGAGTTATAGCCTCATTATTGGTAATTCACGTATCTTAAAGAGCTATCCCTTATGATTTAAGTAGAATTCTTTGGCTCATCCTTTTATTTTCTTCTTATCTTTTTGGGTCTACTTGGAGGAGCTCTTAGGGGAGGTGAAGACATAGTGGGGTACTCTATCATTAGCCAAGATTTCATACTAGGAACCAACTGAATGATTTGCTCATAAGCCCAAAAAAATATATCTTTGGTATATCATATACTAACAAAGTATTATATGTCCTTTCTAATGAACATAATAGCTACCACAGCATACAGCATGATAGTATGGAATGCCAATTAAATTTGACATCCTACATCCACAAACAGTTGCCTATAAGTCTATAATGAATTTGTCATTTCAATACTCAACTTCGAATATGTGCCCTCTTCCCCATATGCAATGGCAATCTCTAACTTCTAACTTAGTCGTCTCCAAAATCTTCTGAATCTTAGGGCAAAGAGGCCCTACAATTTTGTCCAAACCTTTTTTTTAGCTCGGAACCATTGCATCAAGAGCTTTCTAATAGCTTCCAATAAAGTGATAATAGGTTTATCTCAAGCATCAACTATGTACTTATTGAAGGACTCCCATATGTTGTTCAACAACATTGACCTGTTTCTCAGACCAAAGGCATGCCTTGACCACAACTCAGGTAGGTGTTGTGTGAGCCACTGCCATGCCGTCTCATCAAACTAGCACATCTTCTCCATGGCAAATTGAAAGTTATCAAGTCTGATCGCCTCTGACATATTTCTAAAGGGTATCTCATAATTCTTGCCCTTGAATCCAATAGTTTTAAAATTAGCGTGCAAGCGTCACACACAAAATCTATGATCGACGTTGGGAAGAATGATCTAAAATGTATCAACAAGACCCTACACAAATGTTGAACAAGTGAATAAGGTATGAATAATTAAATACAAGTTATTATAACTTAGTATGAAAAAGTACATATATTGAACAATAAAAACTTACTTTTTATCTATCCAATATAAAGATCTAACCATACTCCTCCAAGGGCGCCCAGCCCAACGTCTTATAGTAAGCATGTCAGAAATCAACTCCAACTGTCTTTCATCTCTACCTCAATCATGGCCCATGCGATGAGGAATATAGTTCCATTACATTTTTTCCCTTTATAGCTAGGAGCTGTCCCCCATATGATCTCTTTAAGTGGCATCCATATAGTCCAATGATAGGTTGTAGCTTTTAACGAAGCTATACTTGCATGCTGCAATACAATGGTATAACCACCAAAGGATAGGTTGACCAGCCTCATCTGATTTGCTGACATCCATCAATATCGTGCTCCCAGGATTAGTTTGCTTGATGATTTGATGATACTCATATAGTGGGATAATGCTCTCTATAGCTCCCTTGAACGATCTCTAGTACACTAATCTTAGCTTTGTAGCACTATGACCTTAAAACAAATACCTTCACATCCCTTCTTACTTGCTATCTGAAGCCCTTGACACTCCACTTTGCATTAGATCTAATCTTCTTAAGTACCTCTCAGCTAGAAACTTAGATGTGACATTATGATTTTGAAATTGCCTTCCATAATTATGCACTAACTAGAAGGTCTTTATCTGATAAGTATCCTCCATCTATATCAGTGAAGCATGAATCCTTCACCCACAATCATGCTTGTATATAGCAGTAATCCAACTTGTTTCATTCTTTTTGTACATAAAATTAAATCCTTCCATGTGCTATAAACCCGCATCACCTTCCTAAATTGTACGGCATTGTTGAACCTCATGCCAAGTGAAAGCTTGATAGCCTTTTTAATATGTATAAATTCACTAAATTTGGGATAATTTGTGAAAGAATAATACCCTACAAACCAATTGAAATATGTATTTTGATGGGTTGTTCTTTAATCTTCATGACTCATGTAATTGATATTTATAAATAAAAGATATTTATATTTTATCATATGCTGTATTTTATATTTGTTAAGATTATGATGAACCCCATAGATTAGGACAATAATTTTAGGATTATGATAAGATCATATCTGTGAGATCTAAAATCCTAAAATTTTAATTTAAAATATTTTTAATCGTTAGATCATTGAGTCAGAGATCAATATTTTTGAAAAGATTGGTACATCCTATGTATGCTCAATGGAGAGGATGATTGATCTCACAATTACTTGTGTGAGATACTAATACAAGGATGTAGATGCTTATTAGAGAATGAGTTCACTGAATTGATCCGACTTGAGAATATCTTATGATAATAATTTTAGGATTATGATAAGATCATGTCTATGAGATCTAAAATCTTAAAATTTTAATTTAAAATATTTTTAATCGTTAGATCATTGAGTCAGAGATCAATATTTTTGAAAAGCTTGGTACATCCTATATATGCTCAATGGAGAAGATGATTGATCTCACAATTACTTGTGTGAGATACTAATATAAAGATGTAGATGCTCATTAGAGAATGAGTTCATTGAATTGATCCGACTTGAGAATATCTTATGGAGTCTTACTTACCTATCAGAAGATGTTTCTCTTAGTGGGAGTTATGCAAGTAATCCTCTGACCTGAGATTACCATAGAACTTTGTATACATGAATTCATATTTTGGTTCATACTCATTTATGATCGAGTTATGTACGGAATATTTTGGATATGGTAGATTATGTATGAAGATTATGAGTAGATCAATATAAAATCGATCACTCCTGATAAAAGAAGATCGCATCTTACTTACTCTAATTAAATGATGATTCAAAGAGACTTTGATCAAAGTAGAATAAAAATTAAAAAGAGTTTCTAATATTTCATTAGTCAAATCATCATTATAATATTGACAGAGATATGAATATGAAATTGGATTTGACAAGATTCTATGTTCATAGTCATATTCAAGATGCAATATAATCGTAGGATTTAATTGCACAGTAATTTGCTATTAAAGATATTTTTGATATTTTCATCAAAATCTTATATCTTTTAGATAGACATGATATGTTGCTAGATGTCAATCTTATCTTGTTGATTTGATCAAATTAAAAAATTTAATTCGATCATCAATTAAAAATAGTTCTAATTGTTGAAATCGGGTTAGCTCGATTGGATCTGAATCAGTTAGATTGGATTCTAATCAAATCAGATCAACTTATATCTGGACCTACTGTTGGCTAGATGTGGAACTCAATAGATCACACACAAAATATTAGAAAGTCAGATAGGATGCATGTACAGATTTCAAAAATCTTTACAATCACAGCAGAAAAACAATCGGGTTAAACCCTTTAACCCCATATGTATTAGATTTTATCTAATCCTACCAAAGCCCAGGAGAAAAGACATATATAATCTAAAAATAAAATAAGTATGAGATCAAATCTTAATACTTTAGTGCCAGTAGAAATTTATCTTACCAATGATCTCTGATTCGAAGGTCCTCGAGCCGCACGTGTATCCGACCTCTACAGGTATCCATCGGGATCAACCTCGAATCCTTCTTCTTATAGTAAATTCTTCTTCTCCAAATAGGATCTCAGCCCTTTAGAATTTTGATCAACTCTTTGATCTTCACTGTGAAATCAACTTTTTGATCTGCAACCTTTTCTCTTTGTTCCTCGCTGTAGATGAACAACTCCACAACTCTTGGCATGTAGAAAGATGGGATGTTCAACCTTTGGGCATGGAAAAGAAAAGAGAGAGAGGGTGTGGCATGGAGAAGGGAGAGAGAGAGAGATCTGATTTTTAATCCATAAAAACTCACTCTTAAAACCCTAGGAGACCTTCTCTTTATATGAGCCCTTCCTTGATCCAAATCAGGAATCCAATTAATTTAAAAAGGTACATCCTTATCTCATAAAGATTTCTACCCTTTTAGTCTAATTTTTTTTATTAAAATCAGACTTAATTGATAGGATATCAGTCCCTTTTGGTAAGCATATGGGGCATCCTATTCAGATAAGGCAATCTGAGTGGGCATCCATGCATTATAGGGTAGGTGGTTGGGGCGCCAACCATTGGCACCCCATTCTAGGATTTTCATTCAAGAGAGGGGGTGTGGCCCCTCTCTCTCTCTCTCCTCCATGCCATGCCACAAGAAAGGGTGGGCTTCTCTTGCATTATCTAGGGGTTGGCGCTCCTTGATCCTACCAAAAATGGAGGAAGGCACCACCCATCTTTCCAATAATTTCATACACATATTAGGAGATAATGAGGAGATAATGAAGAAATAATTTAACCAACTCATTGACTTAATTCAATCCTCTTAAGCTCACAATTAGGCACCCAATAAAATCCAAATGGATTTAAGTTAGGTTCAAGGCTATAGACTTGATCGAATCGAAGTTTTGAGAAGAATTAGGTTTAACCATATGCTAGCATGATCCTCTTAAATCTAATAGAATTTCAATAAATCCTAACCCAATTAGAACTTCATAAGTCCAATTGGCAAATTCAAGATTAAATCTCTTAATATGTGATCCCATAGATTTCATTCTAATTGGTAGTGAGATATATTATGATCTCTATCATGATATCATCGAAACTCTTTTCGATGGGTTGGAATATTTTCAATTCTACCCTTTGAGGGTCATCGATCATCAAGATGACGTCTAATGAGTCTCACAATCCACTAATGACACGTATCAGTATGTAGTGGTAACTCAATAGAATGAAAATATGAACCCCTATGTGCAGTTATTATATGATTCAGTCCTTCTATCATGAGTTTCGATTTGATGGAGGTCATGGAGAACTCATCAAACCCTATCGTCAGTTATATACTAGATTGGCTCGATTGAAGTTTATTTATGAATCTTATGAAAAATTTTTTCAGTATTCACACTTGCTTGGATCAAAGACTTTCTAAACTCAGTCTCATAAATCGCATAGGACTTCTCCTTTTCTACCAAGATCGATAGATTCCATCTAGGTGTATCTTACTCCAAACTTAAATCTATTGAAGCCAACATACATAGCAAGGATTTAAATGGCTGCGGATCGAGAGAACATGTAGTCAAACTCAGTAGCCTCGCTGTGAATAGCCAATAACACCGTAGGTCAAAGGATCACTCACACCACTACAACATTGAGAAGACCACTGACAAGTGAGTAGACATCCATGTAGTTTCTCATATTGATCACGTTCAGTGTAAGTTGTTCTCTAACAATCATCCGCATCCTTACCTCAGTATCTCTACACTGCATATCCGAGACTTATCTACCTACAAGGGAAATGAACTGTGCACCGATCTCGAATGGATTGATCACTATCCTCCGTGACGATCTTTTAATCAAAAGTATTTAGAATTAACCATTAATTAATATATGTCTCAAATTCTTAACATGTTAAGAATATACAAAAATCATGTTTATTAATTTCTAAGATAAATTATGGATACATAAACATGATTAGAATAAAAAAGTCTTTTATTGATAATAAAAAGTTACCAGTTTAAGCCCTGAAATTATAAAATACGTCAGCCAATAATTGACTTCTAGGGCATAAATCTAACAAACTCTCATTTGATCTAGAGCCAATTGGCCATATACCTAAGTCCCATCTTCTTAAGGTGAGCTTCGGTCTTCTGCTGACTGAGAAGCTTGATCAACGGGTCCACCACATTTAGCACGGAGTCAACTCTCTGTACCTTGATGAACTTCTTTTCGAGATATTCGCATATGATGTGAAACTGCCGCTCTATATGCTTGGACTTCTAGTGAGATCTGAACTCCTTAGCGAGGGCTATGGCACCGTTGTTATTGCAGTGCAGTGCAATGGCATCTGATGGCATCACACCCAGCTCTGCAATGAACTTCTTGAATCAAAAGGCTTCCTTAGCAGCTTCAGAGGCGGCAATGTACTCAGCTTCCATGGTCGAATATGCAATGATCGGTTGCTTGAAACTCTTCCAGCTAACCACACCACCTTTACTCAGGAAGATACACCTCGATATAGACTTTCTATCATTGACATCAGTCATAAAGTTTGAATTGATGTATCTCTCAACTTTCAACTTCGATCCTCTATAAAAAATCAACAACAAATTCTTAGTCCTTCTCAAGTACTTAAAGATATTTTTAACAGCAATCCAGTGTTCTTCACCTAGATTTGCCTGATATTTATTAGTGACACTCACGGCAAGGGCTATATCAGGTCGTGTACATAACATGATATATATGAGGCTCTCTATTACTGAAGCATAAAGGATCTTGCTCATGTACTGGATCTCCTCAGGTGTGTCAGTATACATCTGCTTGGAGAGATGAATGTCATGTTTAAGAGACAAAAGATCCCTCTTGGAGTTTTTCATGCTGAATCTCTTCAGCACCTCCTCTATGTACATTCATTGTGAGAGTCTTATCATTCTCTTAGATCTATCCCTATAGACCTTTATACCAAGAATGTAAGAGACTTCTCCTAGTCTTTCATGGCAAATATTTTTGACAACCATACTTTGACTGATGTCAGCATGGGAGTATCATTCCCAATCAAAAGGATGTCATCCACATACAATACGAGAAATGTGACAGCGCTCCCACTGACCTTTTTGTACACACACGGCTCCTTATTTTTGATGAAATTAAATATTTTGATCACATTATTAAAGCGAGTGTTCCAACTTCAAGATTCTTGCTTGAGTCCATATATGGACCTTTGCAGCTTGCAGACTTTATGATCACTATCACTGGATGTGAAACCTAAAGACTACTCCATATAGATATCTTCCTCAAGATATCTATTTAGAAAGGCAGTTTTCACATCCATCTGTCAAATTTCATAATCATGAAAGACTGCTATCACAAGCAGAGTATGGATGGATTTTAGTATGGCCACGGACGAAAAAATTTTATGATAGTCGATGCCTTCGCATGGACTATAACCTTTCACAATTAGCCTTGCCTTATAGATTTCTACCTTACCATCCGACCCAATCCTTCTTTTGTAAATCTATTTACACCTAATAGGTACAATATCTTCAGGTGGATCTACTAAAGATCAAATCTGGTTGGAATGCATGGAGTCAATTTCTGACTTCATCGCTTCCATCCATTTCCCAGAGTCTACATCTAACATTGCCCCATCGTAGGTTTTGGGATCATTTCTAATGTCCCTATCTCCTACAAGGAATGCTTCCTCTAAATCCTCTGTAAGAATACCTAAGTATCTTTCAGGAGGATGGAAGATCCTACTTGATCTACGAGGTGGAAGAGGTATCACATCTACTGGCTCATTATTGGGTTCAGATTCTTGGACTCGATGCTCTTCAGAGACTTTCTCTTCGAGCTCAATCTTCCTCCCACTGCCTCCATCTTGGATAATTTTTTTTTTCAAAAATACGGCATGATGGCTCATAATCACATTGTGATTCTCAGGAAGATAGAAGTAGTATCTCATGATTTTCTTAGGATACCCTATAAAGCGAGTCCTAAAGGATCTAGCCTCTAATTTATCCATCTACTGTCACTTGACATGGGTCGGACATCCTCAAATTTTGAGGTAACCAAGAGTTGACTTCTTACCATGCCATAACTTGTATGGTGTGGTATGAACAGATTTAGAAGAAATCCAATTCAAAAGATGAATCACAGAAAGCAATGCATGTCCCCAAAGAAAAATAGGAAGGTTTGTGAAGCTCATCATAGACCAAATCATATCTAATAGGGTTCGATTCTTCCTTTCGGATATCCTGTTAAGCTGAGATGTCCTTGGAAGTGTCCACTGTGAGACTATGCTATTTTCCTTGAGATAGGTCTGAAATTCTTCACTGAGATATTTTTCTCCTCGATCTGATCGAAGAACCTTTATGAGTTTTTTGATCTATTTTTCTATTTCATGTCTGAATTCTATGAATTTTTCAAAAGCTTCAGATTTTTGGTGCATCAGATACACAAGTCCATACCATGAATAATCATCGATAAAAGTTATGAAGTAGATATAGCCATCCCTGACTTGTACATCGAATGGACCACATACGTCAGTGTGTACTAGGGCTAATATCTCAGTGGTCTTTTTTTTTGTCCCACAAAAGGCAACTTGATCATTTTTTTTTGATGACACGATTCACAAATCAGATAAGACTCAAAAATCAATGGTCCAAGAAGATCATCTTTCTCCAATTTATTGAGTCTGTCCTCTTTAATATGGTCTAGCTTTAGATACCACAGATATTTTTGGTTAATTCTATCTCTAAGTTTCTTAGATCCTATGGTATTCACAATTTGCTCGTTAATATTTACATTCGTATCCATATGTAAATGATAAAGACCGTCAATCAAAAAAGTACGTGCAACAACTTTATTTTCAAAATAAATTGAATACATATCTTTATTGAAATAAAAATTATAATTATTTTATACCAACACAGATATGAAAATCAAACTTCTATTGACTACAGGTACATAATAACAGTCTTTAAAAAGTAAAGTAACTCCTAACAATAATCACAGAGAGTAGGTCCCGACGGCTACAGCAGCAATCCTTGCTCTATTACCGATCCAAAGAGTGATCTCACCTTCCCTTAGCCCTCTCACTTCTTCAAGACCCTACATAGAAGTGCACAAATGAGCACTTGATCTGAAATCTAGAATCTAACTAGAAGAAGAGGAAATCATTAGATTAGTTTTAATAACGAGCATATCAGATATACCTTTAGGAGGCCCATCCTTCTTTCTGCTCTTGATAGTCGTCAGGTAGGTCGGATAGTTCCTTCTCCAATGGCCTTCGATGTTGTAATGAAAATACTTTTCCTTATCATCGGTCTTCTTCAAAATCTGCTTCTTGGGCTTGACCTCATTCTTTTATTTCTTTACAGACTTCTTCTTGAAAGAAGACTTTCTTTTGGAAGAAGCCCACTCTACAGCCAAAACTGTACCTCTTAAACTCTTCAAGGTACTCTCTGCTGTTACTAGCATGTTTAGTAACTCAGACAAAGTGCTATCAATTTTATTCATATGATAATTCATGATGAACTACCCATATAAATCAAGAAGAGATTGGAGGATCAGATCCACCTATAATTCCTTGTCCATATTCATATCGAGCTTCTGAAGCTCCTCGATGTTCTTGATCATTATCAAATAATAATCATTGATGGACTGCCTATCATATATTTTCACTCTAAATAGTCTCTAAGAGACCGCAAAGCGAGCTGTGCGACTTTGCTCACCGTACAACTCTTACAGGTGAGTCAGCATTTCTTTGGCAGTCCTCGTATCTTCATGCTGTTGCTGAAGATCATTGGACATGGATGCTAAAATATAACACTTTGCCTTGTTATCTTCATCCATCCACTTTTCTAGTGTGGCACATTGATCAGAGGATGGACAAGCAGGTAACACAAGCGCATCCTAGTCAAGGATATGGGTGAGTTTCTTAGAACTGAGAATGATTCTCAAATTTTAGAGCCAGTCTTTGTAATTCATACCGGTCAACTTATTGGTATCTAAGAAATGGGCTAAAGGATTGAAACTTGACATGATTATTTACAAAGAGAATAGTTCCTAGTTGATGTTTGTATTTATAAAAATATTTATTCTAAAAATTTTAAAAACAAACAAAGGCTTCCACTATTTTCTCGAAAGTTCCACACTCCTCGGGTGGAGAAATGAAAATCTATACGCAATTGATTTCAAGTGGGTACTGTGATTCATTAATCTATACATACCTCACCTAATAGTTATTGGTGAGTATAGACCAATGAGTAGACAACACTTTGTCTATTACTTCACTAAGCAAGATGCAATGTGCTTAGTCTCTAAGTCTTGTGGCCTCATCTAATAGTTATTGGCATATTTTTTAGTTAAGCCAGACCCATCGTTCACCAGCGGACGTAAAGCCATCATTGGGACCCTCACCTAATAATTATTGGGCTCAATCCTATCTCTACCCCAGGATATCAAATGTCAATAAAGTGGTTGTACTTTCTCGATGCAACGAACTACTATAATCAGTCAAAAATGATCAACACCAGGAAGGCACATGCATCTCTACAATGATGGAAGACCTCTAGACTTAATATTTAGTAAGAAAATTTAGATTTAAGTCTCTTCTAAATCAACAGATCTGATATCCGACTGATCAAATTCAGGTCAACATATCAACATGTCTAGCCAGCCTAGTCGGCATGGGTGAACCCGAGTCAATAAATAATCTAGCATGAAACTGAATCTCCCAAGATGGTCAGGTAAGTTAAGATGAGTGAGGGCCCCCCTGTCAAAATTGGCTAGGTCAGACAATAGAATCAATTAAATAACCATCATTTAAATACTTACCTTAGACACTAAATTGGTCGATTAGAATTGATCAGGTTAACCTATTGAAACGGGCTCGAACCACTGAGCCAAATTTTATTTTGAGTTCATTAACTCACATTAAAATAAGAATCGATAAGACCAACTATAACTAAACTCAACTTTGAGCTCCTTTGACCTAATCCTAATCAATCATCGATTAGGTTCCATTAACTGCTCAAAATCAACAACAGATTCTAGCATGATCTAATCAATTTGACCTTAATTATAGTTTGATCACTAGACCTAATTTGTTCAACCCATACCCACATGCAATAACATAATTTCAAAAATAAAAATAATTTTTAGATTATGTTTCATTGCATGCATTAGTGGCTTATGATCTTGAAACTGTTGCAGATCTAAATTTAAATATATATCATATATACATCTGTTGCTTCTTGAATTGATTTTAATGATTACAAAGTATTTGAGGGGGTTACTAATAATTTTAGCTTAGAAAAAGATTTATTATATTTCAGGGGCAAAATCATAATTTTATCAAGTTCTGATTCGGAAGCCTCAAGAGCAAAAACACAAGATTTGTAATCTATTGGAGGTAATTTTAATATTTTTGGATATGTATTTTGAAAGAAAATCATGTTTATATATTTGAGTCGACTCATGGCAAAAAGGACTGAACGACATGCTGAATTCTTTGGCTGGCACACTCTGTGAGTCGACCCCTGAGCATGAGTCGACCCCATGAGTCGACCTCTGTTGCTGTGTAGGCCAAAATTACAGAACAGTTATTTTCTGTTCTGTGCCACAGAAGTCGACCCCATGAGTCGATTCATGAGCATGGTCGACTCTATGAGTCGACCTCTGTGACGAAAAAATTTCGCAACAGCTAGTTTTCAGCTCATTTTGGCTGTATTTAATGCCCATTTAATGTGCTTCAACGGCCCTATTTCAGTCCAGATTACTCTCCATCATTATTTGAAGTTATAAAAGGCACTTAAAGGAGGAAATCAACAAGGTTTTGAAAATATTCTTCAAGCATTCATTTCAGCCCTAAGAAAAGAGCCCTCTTGAAGTTAAAGAAGCTTTCATTTTAAGTTCACCAACCCCTCAAGAGCTCATTCAAGTCTTCAACCATCTTGAGAAAAATCAGAAGAGCTTCCTTCTTATTGTGTAAAGTATATTTAAAGCTTTATTTGCTCATTAAAGGAGCTATATTTGTATTTCCATATGATTAACTGTTATACTCTGTTTTGAGTTGATATTTAGTTTTGAAAGGGTTCCAAAACGTGAAAAGGTTGATTCAAACCTTGAATCGGATTGTATTGGTTGGCTTGTACCCAAAAAATAAGTGTTGTAGCTTGGAATAGCTAGAGTCGGAGATTCCGACGTTGTATTCGGATTAAATATGGTTTAGTAGATTTGAATTCCCAAGTAGGAGCTTGGGAGTGGACGTAGGTGCAAGGTTGGCACTGAACTACTATAAATCTTCTCGTTTGTGTTGTGCTTACTTGCTCTCCTTTTAAATTTTTTTATCTTCTTGCATTCTTGCATCCAGCTTCTACACCTTGCGTAAATTTTACTCTCCACATTTATCCTGCTTATTGTTATAAAATCCTCATAGTTGTAAATTAACTTTAAATTTTTAGAAATCCAATTCACCCCCCTCTTAGGTTGCATAGCTGGACAACAAGTGGTATCAGAGCTCGGTGCTCTAGCCCTACTTTGATTTAACTATCAAAGAGCTAAAGATCTATGGCAACTCAAGTTGGCACTTCACTAGCTGAGAGGCAGTCCATAAACCGACCTCCATTTTTCAATGGGTCAAATTATACCTATTGAAAAGCTCGGATGAAAATCTTTATTCAAGTACTTGACTATGATATGTGGAGTATCACAATAAATGGACCACACACACCCACTAAAATAATTGATGGTGTGGAATCAACCAAACCCGAAAAAGAATGGGATAAGGTTGATAAGAAAATGGCTCAACTAAATGCTAAAGTCATGAATGTTTTGTATTGTGCTCTAGATGCTAATGAATTTAATCATATTTCAATATGCATGTCAGTTAAGAAAATATGGGATAGATTAGAAGTAACTCATGAAGGAACTAATCAAGTGAAAGAATAAAAATCAACATGCTTGTGCATAAATATGAACTTTTTAAAATGGAGCATGATGAATCAATAACTAAGATGTTTACTCATTTTACTGATATTATTAATGGTCTAAAAAGTCTTGATAAGTCTTATTCTAACAGTGATCTCGTAAGAAAGATTCTTAGATCTTTACCAAGGACTTGGGAGGCCAAAGTGACCGTAATTCAAGAAGCCAAAGATCTGAATATTTTATCCTTGGAGGAGATTCTAGGATCATTGATGACTTACGAGCTAAGAATGAAACAACACCAAGAAGAAGATATCAAAAAGAAGAGGATAATCGCCCTCAAATCTACTGTTCAACCTGATGAAGAATCTGATGATACAAAAAATGAAGAGCAAGATGAAGAAATAACCCTCATTACTAGAAAGTTTAAGAAGTTCTTGAAGAAAAGAAGATAAGAATGAGGAAGAGGCCACCTACAAAAGGAAATATAGCAAAGAGAAGGATAAGGAGTAACCCCTTATTTATTATGAATGTAAAAAATCGGGACACTTTAAGTCTGAATGCCCATAACTGAAGAAAGATCCCAAGAAGTATAAGAAGAAGGCCATGATGGCTACATGGAGTGAAAATGATAAGTCAAGTTTCGAAGAAGAAGACTCAAATGAACAAGCCAACTTGTACCTTATGGCACATGAAAATGAGGTAAATATTGAAACTCCTATTGATTTTATCTTTGAAGAACTTTATAAAGTATTTTATGACCTAATTGATGAACTAAAGAAGCTAGGGGTAAAGAACAAAGAATTAAAATCAAAGAATCAATCTTTACTAAAAGAAAATAAGAGTATTTCAAATGAAAAATCAATCCCGTCTCAAAAAAATTTGAACTTAAAAAATGAGATTGTCAAGTTAAAACCAATGATTGAAAAGTTCATTTTAAGTTTAAATAAACTTCATATGATACTTGACAATCAAAAGCCATTTATGATAAAGCTGGTCTTGGATATAACCCTTTAAAAAAATAAAATTTTTAAAAAATATCTTTGTAAACTCATCATACAAAAAATTTTCAAATATAACTTGCTTTAAATGTGGTAGAATAGGACACAAATCCTATTCATGTTTTTCTAACAAATATGAAAATTCAATGTAAAGAAAATATGGATTTCAAAAGGAACCATTATGACTAACCAAAAAGGATCCAAAAAAACTTGGGTACCAAAAGTCAAAACTTGATTCTTGTGTATAGGTGTGTCTTGCATCCCAAAGAACAAACCAGAGATAGTATTTTGATAGCGGATGCTCAAGACACATGACTGGTGATGAATCTCAATTTATCACACTTGATGCTAAAAATAAAGAGATGGTCACCTTTGGAGATAATGACAAAGGAAAGATCATCGGTATAGGTAACATTGGTATCACTCCCTCCAAGTATATTGAAAATATTTTATTAGTAGATGGTTTAAAATATAATTTGTTAAGCATCAGTCAATTTTGTGATAAAGAATACAAAGTCATTTTTGAATCTTCAATTTGCATTGTAACTAGTCCTATTAATGAAGGCATTAAATTTGTTGGGCATAGACATAGTAATATTTATATGGTAGATTTGAATAATTTTTTTAAAATAAACATGCAATGCCTAGTAGCTTTGAATGTCAAGATTAATGAGACTAGTTGACTTTGGCATCGTAGGCTTGCACATATTAGCATGCATTCACTCTCAAAATTTATTAAAAAAAATTAGTTATCGACTTACCCAAATTAAATTTTGAAAAGGATAGAATTTGTGATATATGCCAAATGGTTAAACAAATACGAGTCTTATTCAAATCTAAAAATATTGTTTCAACTTCTAGGCCACTAGAACTATTGCACATGGATTTATTTGGACCCACTAGAACTACTAGTCTAGGTGAAAAATGATATGATTTTGTAATTATTGATGATTTCTCTCATTTTATATGGGTCTTCTTCTTAGCACATAAGAATGAAACTTTTCTTATTTTTTCAAAATTTTATCAAAAAGTCACAAATAAAAAAGATTTTTCAATTCAAAATATTCGAAGTGATCATGAAATCAAATTTAAAAATTAAAATTTTAAAAAGTTTTGTGATGAAAAAGGTATTGACCACAACTTTTCAACACCTAAGACACCCCAACAAAATGGGATAGTAGAAAGAAAAAATAGAACTCTTGAAAAAATGGCCTTTACCATGCTATGTGAAAGCAACCTTCCAAGATATTTTTGGACGGAAGAAATTAACATGGTATGTTACATATTAAACCGTGCTTTAATTAGATCAATTTTAAAGAAAACTCCTTATGAGCTTTGGAAAGAAAGAAAATCAAACATTGCATATTTTCATATTTTTGGTTGTCGATGTTTTGTTTTGAACAATGGTAAAGAAAGACTAAAAAAATTTGATGCAAAATCCGATGAAGTGATTTTTCTTGGTTACTCCTCTTCTAGCAAAGCTTTTAGAATTTTCAATAAAAGAACTTTAATAGTAGAGGAGTCAATACATGTTGTTTTTGATGAAACTAATTGTCTTCCTTTAAGAAAGAATGAAGGTATTGATGATGCAGATCCTCTTATAGAAGGGATGAAGAAGATCACTCTAAAAGACTTAACCATTCAAGATGATGAAGAACATGAAGACAAACAGGATGAGGAAGGTGAAGAACAACAAGAATAACCTCTAGGTACAAATGATCTATCCAAAGAATGGAGGTATGATCACAATCACCCCAAAGAACTAATCATTGGTGATCCTATATATGGTGTAAGAACTCACTCTTCACTTAGAGATGCATTCAATCATTTTGCTTTTGTCTCTCATCTTGAATCTATAACCATAGATGAAGCTAAAAAAGATTATAATTGGATAAATGCAATGCAAGAAGAACTTAATCAATTTGAAAGAAATAATGTATGGACTTTAGTTTCAAGACTTAAAAATTATTTAATAATTGGCACAAAATAGGTATATAGGAATAAATTGGATGAACATGAAAATGTGATAAGAAATAAAGCAAGATTAGTTGCAAAAGATTATAATCAAGAAGAAGGAATTGATTTTGATGAGATCTTTGCACCTGTTGCTAGATTAGAAGCAATTAGACTTCTACTTGCATATGCTTGCTTTATGAATTTTAAGTTATTCCAAATGGATGTCAAAAGTGCTTTTCTAAATGGATATATTGCTGAAGAAGTTTATGTAGAACAATCTTCAGGTTTTGAAAATCATGCTTTTTTAATCATATTTTTAAATTAAACAAAGCATTATATAGTTTGAAACAAGCATCTAGGGCTTGGTATGAAAGGCTAAGCAAATTTTTGCTTAATAATAATTTTTTAAGAGAAAATGTAGTCACAACCCTTTTCATTAAAAAAAATCAAAATGATATATTAGTTATACAAATATATATTGATGACATTATTTTTGGGTCTACTAATGAAATTCTTTGTCAAAATTTTGCTAAGCTCATGCAGGGAAAGTTCGAGATGAGCATGATGGGAGAACTTACTTCTTCCTCGGACTCCAAATCAAACAAATAAAGGAAAAAATCTCCATCATCCAAAGCAAGTACACAAAAGAACTACTCAAAAGATTTAGAATGGAGAACTCCAAAGCAATTGGTACACTCATGAGCCCATCATGTAAGCTTGACAAGGATGAAGGAGATAAAAATGTAGACTTAAAATTTTATAGAGACATGATTGATTCTCTATTATATTTAACTACTAATAGACCAGATATTATGTTTAGTTTTTATCTTTGTGCTCGCTTTCAATCTAATCCGAAAGAATCT
This sequence comes from Elaeis guineensis, assembly GCF_000442705.2. Classification (NCBI taxonomy): domain Eukaryota; kingdom Viridiplantae; phylum Streptophyta; class Magnoliopsida; order Arecales; family Arecaceae; genus Elaeis; species Elaeis guineensis. Next base: position 73,461,187 of record NC_025999.2, read on the forward strand.
CACTTGAATGCAGTTAAAAGAATCTTTAGATATTTAAATGGTATACAAACTCTAGGACTATGGTATTCTAAGGACTCATCAATTGACTTGATAGGATATTCAGATGTCGATTTTGCTGGATATAGATTAGATAGAAAAAGTACTAGTGGAACTTGCCAATTTTTTAAAGTTAACTTAATCTCTTGATTTAGCAAGAAGCAAAACTCGGTGGCACTGTCTACGACCGAGGTCGAATATATTGCAACCAGAAGTTGTTGTGCTCAAATCTTGTGGATTAAGCAACAACTTGAAGACTTTGGCATCAAACTCAATGAAACTCTCATAAGATGTGATAACACCAGTGCTATAAATCTAACTAAAAATCCAATTCAGCATTCTAGATCAAAATATATTGAAATTAGGCATCATTTCATAAGAGAACATGTCCAAAATAAAGATATAATTCTTAATTATGTTTGTACTGAAAAATAATTGGCTGACATCTTTACCAAGACCTTAAGTGAAGATAGATTTTGTGAAATTAGAAGAGAACTAGAAATCCTTGATCCATCAGCTTAAGTATCTCTCTGATTTCAAATTCTTAATGCCAAAAATTCATTGAACCAAATCTATTGAGCTCAATTCTCATTTTTCTTAAGAGCTCAAAAGCTCAAAACTATCATTCACATGATCAATATTTGGGTAAACATCCTTCTCTCAGAGTTTCAAATTTTTTTGAAATTATCCCATCATTCTTTTGAATTTTTCTATGCCATGAGTCGACCCTCAAGGTTGACCCTAGGATAATCTTGCAATTTTGTCAAAACCCTTCAGGCGCTCTCTTCTTATTGAATTTTTTTTTTGAGCCGACTCAGCCTTTCGTCTTCTTCCTCCCATCGAATCAAAAGCTCTCCATCTCTTCTCCCTCAAACCAAAGATTTCTCTCAAATATCTCCTCCCATCGATTTTCACTCCTCAAATCACCCGTTAAGAAACCAACTTCCTCTCCTCTCCCTTCCTCATTTGGGGTGGTTCGAGCTTGCCCTAAAATCATCCCCTCTTCTCCAAATCGGTGATTTAACTCCTCAAATCCTTGCCTTTTTCCTTCCAAAATCCTTTCCTCTCTGCCTCATATTTAGTCTCCTAAGCTCCTTTCAAGTCTTTCTTGACCTAAAGGCTCCCAAAACGAAACTATCGCAAAGAAAAAAATCCATTCGTGGGTTGGAAGACAGTGTGCGCAGAAAGAGATTAGCAACCGAGCCCTCTCCTGCTCTAATCCCTCTCCAGATCCTACTTCAGCTTCCACTCAGTCTCCAATCAGCCCAAGCAAGGTACCTCTCTCTGATCGAAAAGTGAAACTTAAAAAAAATATTGATTTCAAGTTTTTTGAAAAAGAAGGGTTCACTATTGGATCGAAGATTAAGTATCAAGATGAAAATTTTACTGCTCTTTAAAGAAAAATACTTATATCGATCTAGTCAGGAAATTTTACTTAAATTTGAGCTATAGCAATGGAACAGTGAAATCTACAGTAAAAGATATTGATGTTATTCTTGATCCAGTACATTTGGGACAGATACTGCATTTGCCTTGTGAAGGCTATATCAATATGGAGCTCCCTATTAAAGAAGAAGGAATTAATGTTATCTTAGGGAGAACCTATACTGGAAGTCTAAATTTGGAAACAAAAATTCTTTCTATTGAGATAAGGCTATTACATCACTTGGTAACTAAACTGTTTGTCCCTAGGAGTGGTAGACATGACCTTCTATCTGGTAGGGACATTTGCATTATGTACCATGTGATCACCCAAACCCCCCCGAACCTTCCAGCATTGATGTTTGAGGCCATGAGGGAAACCCTGAACAGATCCAAGGCTCACTTGCCTTTTGATATGGCACTCACCTTAGTTTTTAGAAGGTTCAGAATCAGTTTTGAGGGGGAGGCAGTTGCTAGACTATCTCATTCTGACACCATCAACCGCCACACACTGCATCGCATGAGTTTCTCTAAGACTGATGGCGGTTGGACAAAGGATGTTATGGAGAGAGTGGAGGATAGAGCAGAGAAGGAGGGACCATCTTCACTTCTTCGTGATCACAGAGCATCCCCAGATATTCAGTTCATATCTGATCATGAGGCTGGTCCTTCAGAGTCTATGAGGAGGCATGCTTTAGTTCCACATCAGAGAACAGGGCACATCTTTCAGAGTTCAGACTAGTAGATGATCAGATTGAGATGATGTCCCAGCGTGTTATCTCTATTTTATCTCAGCAGTTTGCCATTTTAGTTTTTACACAGAGATCGATATCCCAGGATGACTCAGACCAGACTCTAATCCCTCACATTTCTACTATTTTCCAGATGCTCACTGCCCAGTCGGTACGTATTGAGTAGCTTGAGAGATATATTTTGAGATTGATTGATAGAGTATTAGACTTGTAGGAGCAAGTATTAGCTTTAGCCCATCTCCAGCCGCATGAGGATATCACAGAGGTCTTAGACCTAACTGCAGAGACGGCTAGACTTCGAGGAGTTTTAGAGAGTGGTTTTGACTTCTTGAGGAGAGAGATCAGGGGCTTCAGTGAGAATACTTCTACTCAGTTCAGTGCTCTGATGCAGTTTGTATCGAGAGCCTTGGATCTTTTGGACACCATCAGACTTTCTCTTATAGCACAGTCCGTAGCTTCTCAGGCTTCAGGATCCTCTCACCCTTCTACTCGTGCTGGTACCTCTATCCGTGATCGAGGCAGACACGGTCGAGGTCGTGCCCATGGACTTGATCCTACATCTTCTCACCCTATCTCTGATTCTTCAGATTCTGATCTCTCTAGCCATGACATCTATTAGATCTAGATTAGTTTGTCTCCTATGTCTAGGATCTATCTTATGGGCCTTGTATTTGTTGGCTAATTAACTCTTGGATAGTTTCTATCCATGACTTTTGTATTTTGAGTTGACTCATGTGTATTGGGACACCTTTTATATTCAGTCACTTTTGAATATATATATATATATATATGCTTTGACTTTCAATGAATGTCTATGAATGTGATCAAATTGAATTATTTTAATTATGAGATATGAAAAATAACTCATATTAGTGCTGAGAAATACTATGAATTGCAATATCTTCTAGATGAGCAAGTTGATATATCTTTTATGTTTGCTATGTTGAGGGAGAGTAGAGAAATAAATAATCAAAGAAGGGGGCTAAAGAAGTAAAATATGGTATCAAAAAAGGGAGAGTAAAAAAAATATATCCTTTTTGTCATCTTTCTTTTCTTTTCTCTATTCTTAAAATTCTTTAAGATCTTAATTGATGCTATCAAAAAGGAAGAGTAAAAAAAATTTATCCTTTCAAGATCTCTTAAAAAGAGGAGTAGAGAATCTTAATTGATGCTGTCAAAAAGAGGGAGTAGAGAATCAAAATCGAATTTGAGCAATAAGCAATAAAGAAATGAGCAATAAGCAATAAAGAAATTAGTAATAAGCAAAATTGTTAAGCAAATGTGTCAAAGAACCAAAATCGTCAGCTCTTTTTTTTATCTAATTTTTAAAGCAAATAAACTTATGAGCAAATTTCAAATTGATCTTCAAACTGCTTATGATGTATTTCATTCAAATGCTTGGCTATAATATTGAAGTGATGCATCTTCATAAATTTGAAATTCATGTTCAATGCTTTATATATATTTTTGCTCAAGTATTTTATCATCATCAAAAAGGAGGAGATTGTTGCTCTTGAATTGATTTTGATGATTACAAAGCAATTGAGGGGGTTACTAATGATTTTGACTTAAAAAAAATTTATTATATTTTATGGATAAAATCATAATTTTATTAAGTTCTGATTCGAAAGCCTCAAGAGCAAGAACACAAGATTTATAATCTATTGGAGGCAATTTTAATATTTTTGGATATGTATTTTGAAAAAAAATCATGTTTATATATTTGAGTCGACCCCATGAGTCGACTCATGGCAAAAGGGCTGAACGACACGCTGAATTCTTTGACTGGCACACTCTATGAGTCGATCTCTGAGCATGAGTTGACCCTATGAGTCGACCTCTGCTGCTGTGTAGGCCAAAATTACAGAACAGTTATTTCTGTTCTGTGCCACAGAAGTCGACCCCATGAGTCGACTCATGAGCATGAGTCGACCCTATGAGTTGACCCCTGTGATGGAAAAATTTTGCAACGGCTAGTTTTCAACTCATTTTGACTGCATTTAATGCCCATTTAATGTGTTCCAACGGCTCTATTTCAGCCCAGATTACTCTCCATCATTATTTGAAGTTATAAAAGGCACTTAAAGGAGGGAATCAACAAGATTTTAAAAAGGTTCTTCAAGCATTCATTTCAGCCCTAAGAAAAGAGCCCTCTTGAAGTTAAAAAAGCTTTCATTTCAAGTTCACCAACCCCTCAAGAGCTCATTCAAGTCTTCAACCATCTTGAGAAAAATTAGAAGAGCTTCCTTCTTATTGTGTAAAGTATATTTAAAGCTTTATTTGATCATTAAAAGAGCTACATTTGTATTTTTGTGTAATTAACTATGATACTCTGTTTTGAGTTGATATTTAGTTTTGGAAGGATTCCAAAATATAGAAAGGTTGATCCGAACCTTGAATCGGATTATATTGGGTTTGCTTGTACCAAAAAATAAGTATTCTAGTTTGAAATAGCTAGAGTCAGAGGTTCGATGTTATATTCGAGTTGAATACGATTTAGTGGATTTGAATTCTTAAGTAGGAGCTTGGGGAGTGGACGTAGGTGCAAGGTTGGCACCGAACCACTATAAATCTTCTTGTTTGTGTTGTGCTTATTTGCTCTCCTTTTAAATTTTTTTATCTTCTTGCATTCTTTCATCCAGCTTCTTCACCTTGCATAAATTTCACTCTCTACATTTATCCTGCTTATTGTTATAAAATCCTCATAGTTGTAAATTAACTTTAAATTTTTAGAAACCCAATTCACCCCCCCTCTTGGGTTACATAGCTGGGCAACAACATCAAATTTCAGATCTAAAACTAAAATTACACATCAAATACATATAAAATTAGATCTAAAATAATGATTAAAATATTTTAAAAATATCTTTTTAAAAATTAGTTCGTATCAAACTAGAACAATCTTTTCAATATAGGGGGTAAACCCTATACCAGGACAATCTTATACCAGTTTGATATGAATTTTTAATTATTCTAATTTTAGATCTAAACATAAAATAAGATATATCACATATGATAATTTTTAGATCTAAAAGATTAATTTAATTATTTTGAAAATAGTTATCAAAATCGATCAATCTTGTGCTAGGACAATCTTTACAATAGGGGGTAAACTATATATCAGGATAATCTTATATCAGTATAAGATTAATTTCAAATCACCAAAACTTTCAGATCTAAGATAAAAATCAAATTATTTATATCTTTAAAAATTTGGCTCTGATACTACTGTTAGAAAGTTGGATAGGGTGCATGTGTAGATTTCAAAAATTTTTACAATCGCAGTAGAAAATAATCAGATTAAACCCTTTAACCCCATATACATTAGATCTTATCTAATTCTACCAAAGACTAAGAGAAAAGATATACATATAATTTGAAAATAAAATAAGTATGAGATCAAATCTCAATATCTTAGCGTGGACAAAAATTCACCGCTATCGATGATCTCTGGTTCAAAGATCCTCGAGCCACACACGTGTCTGACCTCAATAGGTATCCACTAGGATCAACCTCGAATCCTTCTTCTCATGGTAGATCCTTCTTCTCCAAGTAAGATCTCAGCCCTTTAGAACCTTGATTAACTCTTTGATCTTGATTGTGGAATCAACTCTTTGATCTGCAGTCTTTTCTCTTTGTTCCTCGCTGTAGATGAACAACTCCTCGACTCTTGACGTGTAAAAAGGTGGGACGCTCAACCTTTAGGCATGTGAAAGAGAAGAGGGAGATGGTGTGGCATGGAGAAGGGAGAGAGGGAGAGAGATCTGGTTTTTAATTAATAAAAACTTACTCTTAAAATCTTAGGAGACCTTCTCTTTATATAGGCCTTTCCTTGATCCAAATTAGGAATCTAATTAACTTAAAAAGGCATATCCTTATCTCATAAGAATTTCTATCCTTGTAATATGATTTTTTTCATTAAAATCAGATTTAATTGGTTGGATATTAGTCCCTTTTGGTAAGCATATGTGGCACCCCAGTCAGATAAGACAATCTAAGTGGGCGCCCATGCATTATAAGGCAAGTGGTTGGTTGGCGCCCCATTCTAGGGCTTTCATTCAAGAGAGAGGGCATGGCCCCTCTCTCTCTCTCTCCTCCATGCCATGCAACAAGAGGGGGCGGGCCGCTCTTGCATTATCCAAGGGTTGGCGCCCCTTGATCCTGCCAAAAATGGAGGGTGGTGCCACCCATCTTTCCAATAATTCCACACTCATATTAGAAGATAATAAGGAGATAATGTAGAGATAATGAGGAGATAATTTAGTCAACTCATTGACTTAATCCAATCCTCTTGGGCTTACAATCAGGCATCCAATAAAATTCAAATAGATTTAGGTTAGGTTGAAGGCTATGGACTTGATCCAATCGAAGTTTCGAGAAGAATTGGATTTAACCATATGCTAGCACGGTCCTCTTAAACCTAATAAGATTTTAATAAATTCTAATCCAATTAGAACTTCATAAGCTCAATTGACAAATTCAAGATTAAATCTCTTAATGTGTGACCTCATAAATTTTATTCTATCTGGTAGTGAGATATATTATGATCTCTATCACAATATCATCGAAACTCTTTTCGATGGATTGAAATATTTTCAATTCTACCTTCGAGAATCATCGATCATCAAGATGATGTCCGATGAGTCTCACAATCTATTAGTGACAGCTAGCAGTATATAGCGATAATCTAATAGAATAAAAGTATGAATCTTGAGGTATAGTTATCGTATGATTCAGTCCTTCTATCATGAGTTTCAACTTGACATCCATCAATATCGTGCTCCCAAAATTAGTTTGCCTGATGATTTGATGATACTTTTATAGTGGGATACTGCTCTCTATAGCTCCCCCGAACGATCTCTAATACACTAATCTTAGCTTCATAGCACTATGACCTTAAAACAGATACCTTCATATCCCTTCTTACTTGCTATCTGAAGCCCTTGACACTCCACTTTGCATTAGATCTAATCTTCTTAAGTACCTCTCAGCTAGAAACTGAGATGTGACATTATGATTTTGAAATTGTCTTCCATAATTATGCACTAACTAGAAGGTCTTTATCTGATAAGTATCCTCCATCTATATCAGTGAAGCATGAATCCTTCACCCATAATTATGCTTGTATATAGTAGGAATCCAACTTATTCCATTCTTTTTGTACATAAAATTAAATCCCTCCTGTGTGCTATAAACCCACAGCACCTTCTTAAATTGTACGGCATTATTGAACCTCATGCCAAGTGAAAGCTTGATAGTCTTTTAATATGTATAAATTACTAAATTTGGGATAATTTGTAAAAGAATAATACCCTACAAATCAATTGAAATATGTATTTTGATGGATTGTTCTTTAATATTTCTGACTCATGTAATTAATATTTATGAATAAAAGATATTTATGTTTCATCATATGCTATATTTTATATTTGTTAAGATTATGATGAACCCTATAGATTAGGACAATAGTTTTAGGGTTATGATGGGGTCATGCTTGTGAGACCTAAAATTTTAATCTAAAAAATTTTCAGTCATTGGATCATTGAGTTGGAGATCAATATTTTCGAAAAGATTGGTACATCCTATATATGCTCAATAGAGAGGGTGATTAATCTCACAATTACTTATGTGAGATACTAATACAAGGATGTAGATGCTCATTAGAGAATGAGTCACTAAATTGATCCGATTTGAGAATATCTAATGGAGTCTTACTTACCTATCAGATGATGTTTCTCTTAGTGGGAGTTATACAAGTAATTCTCTGATTTGAGATTATCATAGAATTTTGTATACATGAATGTATATTTTGATTCATACTCATTCATGATTGAGTCATGTATGGAGTGTTCTAGATATGGTAGATTGTATATGGAGGTTATGAGTAGATCAATATGAAATCGATCACTCCTAATAAGAGGAGATCGCATCCTACTTGCTCTAATCAAATGATGATTCAAAGAGACTTTGATCAAAGTAGAATGAAAATTAGAAAGAGTTTCTAATATTTCGTTAATCGAATCATCATTATAATATTGATAGAGATATGAATATAAAATTAGATTTGACAAGATTTCATGTCCATAGTCATATTTAGGATGCAGTATGATCGTAGGATTTAATTGTACGGTAACTTACCATTGAAAGATATTTTTGATATTTTTATCAAAATTTTATATCTTTCAGATGGATATGATACGTTGCTAGATGTCAATCTTATCCTGTAGATTTGATCGAATTAAAGTGTTTAATTCTATGGTCAATTAGAATGATTTTAATTATTGAAATCGAGTTAGCTCGATTGGATCTGAATTGGTTAGATTGGATTTTAATCAAATCAAGTCAACTTACATCTGAACCTACTACTGGCTAGATGTGGAACCCAATGGATCACACACAAAGTGTTAGAAAGTCAGGTAGGGTGCAAGTATAGATTTCAAAATCTTCATAATCGTAGCAAAAAAACAATCAGGTTAAACTCTTTAACCCCACATGCATTAGATCTTATCTAATCCTATCAAAGCTCAGAAAAAAGATATATATATAATCTAAAAATAAAATAAGTATGAGATCAAATCTTAATACCTTAGCATGGATAGAAATTCACCGCTATCGTTGATCTTTGGTTCGAAGGTCCTCAAGCCACACACATATCCGATCTCTACAGGTATCCACCGAGATCAACCTCGAATCCTTCTTCTTATGGTAGATCTTTCTTCTCTAAATAGGATCTCAGTCCTTTAGAATTTTGATCAACTCTTTATTTTTGACCACAGAATCAACTCTTTGATCTGCAGCCTTTTCTCTTCATTCCTCACCGTAGATGAACAACTCCTCAACTCTTGGCATATAGAAAGGTGGGACGCTTAACCTTTGGGCCCAAAGGGGAAAGAGAAGAGGGAGAGGGTGTGGTGTGGAGAAGGAAAAGAGAGAGAGAGAGATCTAATTTTTAATCAATAAAAACTTACTCTTAAAACCCTAGGAGACCTTCTCTTTATATAGGCCCTTCTTTGATCCAAATTAGAAATCCAACTAACTTAAAAAGGTACATCTTTATCTCATAAAGATTTTTACCATTTTAATCTAATTTTTTTTATTAAAATCATATTTAATTGGTAGGATATCAGTCTCTTTTGGTAAGCATATGGGGCACCCCAGTCAGATAAGGCAATTTGAGTGGGAGCCCATGCATTATTGGGCAGGTGGTTGGGGCTCCAACCCTTGGCACCCCAATCTAGGGTTTTCATTCAAGAGAGGGGGTGTAGCCCCCCTCTCTCTCTCTCCTCCATGCCATGCTACAAGAGGGGGTGGGCTCCTCTTGCATTATCCAGGGGTTGGTGCCCCTTGATCCTACCAAAAATGGAGGAAGGTGCCACCTATCTTTCCAATAATTCCACACACACATTAGGAGATAATGAGGAGATAATGAAGAGATAATTTAGCCAACTTATTGACTTAATCCAATCCTTTTAGGCTCATAATTAGGCACCTAATAAAATCCAAATGAATTTAGGTTAGGTTCAAGGTCATAGACTTGATCCAATCAAAGTCCTGAGAAGAATTAGGTTTAACCATATGCTAGCATGGTCCTCTTAAACCCAATAGAATTTCAATAAACCCTAATTCAATTAGAACTTCATAAGTCTAATTGGCAAATTCAAGATTAAATCTCTTAATGTATTATCCCATAGATTTTATTCTATCTGGTAGTGAGATATATTGTGATCTCCATCACAATATCATCGAAACTCTTTTCGATGGGTTGGAATATTTTTAATTCTATCCTTCAAGGATCATCGATCATCAAGATGACGTTCGATGAATCTCACAATCCACTAGTGACACCTAGCAGTATGTAGTGACAATCCAGTAGAATGAAAGTATGAAGCTCTAGGTGTAGTTATTGTATGATTCAGTCTTTTTATCGTGAGTTCCGACTTGATGGAGGTCGTGGAGAACTCGTCAGACCCCATCATCAATCATATATTAGATTGGTTCGACTCAAGTTTATTTGTGAATTCCATGAAAACTCTTTTCTAGTATTCACGCTTACTTTGGTCAAAGACTTTCTGAACTCAGTCTCACAAATCGCATAGAATTTCTCTTTTCTATCAAGATCGATAGATTCCATCTAAGTACATCCTACTCCAAATAGCGAATCTGAACTTGCTGAACCCCACATACACAGCAAGGACCTGAATGACTAGAAACTAAAGAAACATGCAGTCAAACTCAATAGCTTTGCTACGAATAGCCAATGACACCGTAAGTCAAAGGACCACTCACACCACTATAGCATCGAAAAGACTACTGACAAATGAGTAGACATCCATGTAGTTTCTCATATTGGTCACGCTTAATGAAAGTTATTCTCTAACAATCACTTGCATCCTCACTCCAGTGTTTCTACACTGCATACCCGAGACTCATCTATCCATAAGGAAGGTGAACTGTGTTACGATCTCAAATGGATTGATCACTGTCCTCCGTGATGATTCTTTGATCAAAATATTTAAAAATTAATCACTAATTAATGTATGTCTCAAATTTTCAACATATTGAGAATATACAAAATCATCTTTATTAATTTTTAAGATAAATCATGGACATATAAACATGATTGGAATGAAAAGGTCCTTTATTTACTAGAAGAAAAGAGAGTTTTTATGATAAAATTATTTATGATAAAAATATTTTTATCATAAATAATAAGTATTTACGATGAAAAATAAAATTTATCATAAATAATAAATATTTATGATGAAAATAAATTTTCATCGTAAATACTTTTATATTGGTGATGAAAAAAAATTTCATTATAAATAATTATTATTTATGATGATTATTTTCATCATAAATAATAAAATATTTATTTTAATTTTAAATTTTTAAATATTCATGATAAAAATATTTTCATCATAAATAATTTAAGTATTTATGATAGAAAATATTTTTTCATCAAAATAATATTATTCCCAATGAAAATATTTCATTGCTAATATTTGAAAAAAAATAAAATTTTTAAAATTTAAAAATTATAAATTATTTATGATGAAAGCTTTTTATTGTAAATAATCAAATATTTATGATGAAAAGTTATTTTTATCATAAATACTCAATTATTTATGTTGAAAATTTTTATCACTAATATTTAAAAAAAATGAGAAACTTTAAAAATTTAAAAATTATAGATTATTTATGACAAAAATAGTACATTATAAATAATTGAATATTTATGATAAAAATAACCTTTTATCACAAATTCTTGATTATTTATGATAAAATTTTTTATCATTAATATTTGAAAAAATAAAAAATTTTAAAATTTAAAATTATAGATTATTTATGATGAAAATATACATCATAAATAATTAAGTATTTATGATAAAAAATCTTTCCATCGTAAATACTCAATTATTTATGATGAAAAAGTTTCATCACTAATATTTGAAAAATAAAAAATTTTAAAATTTAAAAATTATAGATTATGTATGATAAAATATTATATCATAAATAATTGAGTATTTATGATAAAAATAATTTTTTATCTTAAATACTTGATTATTTATGATAAAAAATTTTATCACTAATATTTTAAAAAATAAAAAATTTTAAAAATTTAAAAATTATTAATTCTTTATAATGAAAATATATGTTGTAAGTAATTGAGTATTTATGATGAAAAGATCTTTCCATCATAAATACTTAATTATTTATAATGAAAAATTATTATCACTAATATTTGAAAAAAAAATAAAAATTTAAAAAATTTAAAAATTATAAATTATTTATGATGAAATATTATGTCATAAATAATTTAATATTTATAATGAAAATTTTTTTCATCATAAATACTAGTTATTTATGATAAAAATTTTATCATTAATATTTGAAGAAAAGTAAAAAATTTAAAATATTGATTATTTACGATGAAATATTACATCATAAATAATTATGTATTTACAATAAAAATTTTTTCTATCATAAATGCTCAATTATTTATGATGAAAATTTTCATCATCAATATTTAAAAAAAATAAAAAATTCAAAAATTATATATATTTATGATGAAAAAATATTTTTTCATCATAAGTAGTCATTATTTATGATGAAAATATTTTCATCCTCAATATTTTTAATAAAAAAATTTTAAAAAAATATAAAATGATAGATTATTTATGATAAAAATATTGCATCATAAATAACTTGTGTTGCAATATAAATTTATTTTCCATCATAATAATTGACTATTTATGATAAAAAATGATTTCTGTCATAAATACTTCATTATTTATGATGAAATAATTTTATCGATAATAATTAAAAAATTAAAAATTTTAAAAAATAACTTTCGATATGGAAAGTGATTATTCTCCCAATATTCAGATTTGTTGGATGATGCAACAAAATTCTTCACCCACAACTAAATCAACCATCTTTAAGATCCAAAAGCAAACCGCCTTAGAAAATTAAATGCAAGGAATTTGATTCAGAAAAAATATCACCTTCCAACTGTATGAAGAACAAAACTTTATTAACTGTTTGATGGACTAAATTGTATCATTTACTTTAAACCATCCCAAAAAAGTTTGGCCAATAATCTCTTGTGACAATAAAATCCTATAACATCTTTAAGAGAAAAACATAACTTCTTGAATGCTGTCCTTAATCTGCGGAAGATGATGCACTACAGTAGTTCGATCTCTGGAACCACTTATTGATGTCGATCTTCCATCAAAAGATTAGACTCTATATAGAAACTAAGGCCAACAGATCATCTAAAGATCCTCCTTTTGCGTTGGATCTCAAGGGTCTTAGCTGCTTGTAGATTAAATTTGAGTTCGGATGTCCATTCAAATTTTTTGATCAACTCATGATAGTGTTGCCATCAAAAAGTAAATCTAATTAGTTAAATTTTTTAATTCTAAATTATATTTGATTGGAGCAGAATATCAGAGAATTTGCCTTACTTTTGTGATCAAGGAGAATCAAATTGATCCATATCATGGTTGTCTCATATTCAACTTATTCTTTTGCATAGATCTGCAATCTTCATAAATCTTGATTGGCATGAACATATCCCAAGGCTGCTAGAATTCATGAATATACCTGAGAAGGTACTTTTAGTGGAGAAATATTTTTTACAGAAATTATTTATGATGAAATTTAAATTTATGTTGCTAATAAGATTATTAATGATGAAATCTTTCATCACCAATATTTTTTTGATAAATTTTTTTTAGAGAGAAAATTATTTTAGTGGAAAACTTTTTTTTTGAATTATTAGCAATAAAAATAAAATTTTTATTGCTAATAAACTTATTAACGATGAAAATATTTTCGTCACCAATAATTTTTTTAAATTTTATTATGGATATTTTTTTGGTGGAAAATATTGGTGACGAATATAATTTTTTATTGCTAATAAGTTATTAATGATGAAATTTCATTGCTAATAATTTTTAGAGAAAAAAATTTTTAGTGAGGATTTTATTTTTTGGTAGAAATTATTAGCGACAAAAATTATATTTTCGTCACAAATATATTTTTTTGGAGGAAAAATTTGTTTTACAGAATTTTTTTTTGATGAAAATTATTGATGATGAAAAAAATTTCATCACTAATAATTGTATTAGCAATAAAATTTTTGTCACTAATAGTTCCCATCAACTCAACATCCCATCATGCCAAACCCACTTCCCCCCTCTTCTCTCCCCTCTCTCCTCTCTTCTTTCCCTCTCCCTCTCCCTCTCTGTGCTCTCCCTGAACTCTCCCATCTCCCCTCTCCCTCTACATGCTCTCCCCTTTTCTCTTCCTACTGGCGAGCCTATCGCCGTCGCCGTCCGTCGTCCGCACCAACATTGCCATTGCCGTCGCCATCCACCGGAGGTAAGGTTCTTCAAACCCTTTTTTTTTTTGTGTTGATCGGGCCATCATGGGGCGGACGGGGTTAAACGGGGGGGAGGGGCAGCGATGCCATGAGGCTAGGGAGGGGGTCGGCCGTCGGGGAGGTGTTCGGTGGGTGGTCGGGGGTGAAAATGGGGATGGGATGGGGTCGGGGGGCAGCTGAGGGCGAGACAGGGGTGGGGAGGAGAGGGGGTCGACCGACGACGCCATCGGGCCAAGGAGGGGTCGGGGGGCGGAGACCCGACCGGTGGCACCATGGGCCGAGGAGGGGGTTGAGGGTCGGAGATGGGGCCGGAGAGGGGGCGACCAGTGATTGGGGGTGGGATGGGGTCCATGGGCGGTCGGGGGCGGGGAGGGGGCCGTGGGCAGCCGTCGGTGCCACCGAGCAGGGGAGGGGTTGGTTGGGGGAGATGGTGCCGGGGAGGGGCGGTCGGTGGCCGACGGCGAAATGGGGAGGGGGTCGGCCAGGGAGGGGTGGGTGACGACGGGGAGGGAGGAAGGAAAGAGAAAGAGGAGGGGGAAAAAGAATAAAAAAAGAAAAGAAAAAAGAAAAAAATAAAAAAATATTAATCAAATATTTTATTATTTGATTAATAAAAATAAAATCTAAATCATGATTTAAATTGGATCGAGGTCTGGATCTGGATCGAGATCTCGATTCAGATTGGGATCTAGATCGGGATCTGATTCAGACGGTGCAGGGTGTGTGACAGTGCCGGTACCGTGGGAGCGGAGGTCGAGTCTGGGTGGTGCGGGGTGTGTAACGGCACCAGCACCGGCACCATGGGAGCAGGGGTCACGAGGGCCGAGTCCGGACAGCACGGGGTGTGTGACGACACCAGCATCATGGGAGTAGGGGCCATGAGGGGTCGAGTCCGAAGCTCGTTTAGAGAAAAAATTATTTTAAAAAAATATTTTAGATAAAAAATATTTTTTTAAAAAATAAAAATTATAAAATAAAATTTAGGTAAAAAATATTTTAGAAAAAAATAAAAAACCATCGAGTCTTCGAGATTAGATTTTGTGTTATTATTTTACGTTAATATTATTTTGCATACTCAACTGCTTATAGTTTATTTTATATTTGTTGCATAAATTTATTTTATATTTATTGCATGGTCAACTACTTATAGTTATTATTATTATTATTTAATATTATATTTATTTATATATCAAAAATTATAGGTATGGCACTAGGAGACAGACGATGACATTCCCATTCGCTGTCTATCTCGGAGGCTGAGGTGCCTTCATCGATTTCTATTGCCGCACCAGTTCCATCATTAGAGGGTCCTACACTGGTAGGTCCCAGTGAGATGAGTTTGAGGTAGATTCGAGTGGTATTATTATTCATTTTATATAATAAAATTTAATTTTTTTTATTTGGATAGCTATCATATTAATGATTTATTTATTGTTGTTTCAGATCAGTCTCCATTGATAGTGAGGTGAGGGTAAGATCCATCGAAGAACCTCGCTCTAGAGCATTGGAGATGCGAGCACCCGAGATAGTATCTCCGTATTTTAGATACCACCCGGCTATACTAGACCTATTAGGAGATGGTGCGAGCCGTGGTAGACCGAGCTGAGCATCATATGCCGCAGCTATGCCCCCGTGATATTTTTCGATTGGTGTCATGTTGTACCGACTCAGAGAGAGATTTTCTACATTCATTTATAGATAAAATAAATTATATTATGAATATTTAACTAGTATGGTATTCTTTTAATATTTATTATTGGCAGGATATTTTTGATATTATTGATTTTGAGGAGGATCATGTGCGGCGAACCATGGATGCTCATTTATCTTTACATTTCAAAGATTATCGCCACCACATCCATCAGTATTGGTATCATATGATACAGGATTATGGGGGGAGGTAGTGCGACAGCAGTCCTATGATGGCATCATTATGGATGATTGGACTGTCATATACTGACATTACGAGGATCCGACATATCAGGTTACACATCCAATTTTTTTTTTCTTTTTTAGAGTTTAATGATTGTATCATTTATTCTTAAATTAAATTTGTTATCTATTAATTTGACTGGTAACTATACAGAAAAGATGTGTCCAGAATGCTGCGAATCAGACGAGATAGATTATACCGCATTGTGGGGGTTCAAGGTCATTCGCTCATCACATGGAGTAGATGGTAAGTAATTTTTAATTAGTATATAATTCTCTAGCTATTTAAAAATTTTTTAATTAATTATTCTCAAATTGCAGAGAGATGCTGAAAGTGGCGAGCTTCTTGATAGAATCAATATCTACCAGCGGACCCATCAGCGACGGTCAGGAGAGTGGATGATGGGGAGCCAGAAGCTCCTTGTAAATTTTTTTAATTATGTTTTTATTTATAGTCTAATTTGTATTACAAAATTAAAATAGCTATAACTTTAATTTTCAAGATCGTATGATAGACATCAAATCCTAGCCTACCCTTGAGGGCTCGATCGCACCCACAGATGATGAGATCTATGATCAGATGCTTGGTATGAGATCCTATTATGTTAGAGGTCTTTGGTATGGGAGCACTGCTCCCTCATCCTTACGCTCATCTAGGATTGACATCCATATTGCCTGTAATGCTCGGATGATAGAGGTATAGAGGCAGACTATTGAGGATTGACGGCAGGTTGAGCAGCGAGCTGATGATTGGCTACATGCGTCGATGAGTATCAACTGCTTCAAATCCAGATGATGGAGTGGATAGCACAGATGGAGTGGACGAGACAGCTGCTGAGGCACAGCAGGCCGGTCTGAGCTCTTCCGAGCGCTCTCCTTCCCCAGCTCATTCTCCTTCTGTAGATGCCGACACACGACGACCTCTTTATATAATTTTTTATTTTTATTTTAAATCTCTTATAATTTTAATTTAATATAATAAAATAATAAATTTTTTTAATAAATTTATTATATAAATTTTTATTTTTTATTTTTAATTTATAAAAAATATTATAAATATAAATTAAAAATATTTAATTTCATAAATTATTTTTTTAAAAAAATATATGTCAATTATTAGTGATGAAATTATTTTTGATAAAATATTGATCATTAAAAAATATATTAACGATAAAAAATGGTCGTAAATAAAATTTTGAATAAATTTAAAAATATTAAAATTTTATATTAAATTAATAAAGATGAAAATATTTTTAGTATAAATAATTCATATTTTATTAATGATAAAAATTTACATCAAAAATTACTATATTTATGACATAAGCTTTACATCGCTAATATTATTTAAATTTGATTTTAAAAAAATTATAACTAAATTAATAGCAATGAAAATATTTTCATTATTAATAATTATATTTATGATAAAAAAATTATGTCATTAATATTTTTATAAATTTAATTTTTATAAAAATTTTTGATTAAATTAGTAGTGATGAAAAATTTTTATCGTCAATAATTTTATTTGTGACAAAAATTTTTCATTGCTAAAAATTTTTAAAAATTTAATTTTCATAAATAAAAATATTTTTTTAACGATAAAAATTTTTCATCAATAATATTAATTATTTATGATGAAAATTTTTTTCATCATAAAATATTATCAATGATATGATTATATGCGACTAAATATTAGGGACGAAAATTTCATCACTAATAACTATTAGCGACGAAAATAGCTTATTAGCGATGAATTTTTTTTATCGCTAATAATCTATTTTGTTATAGTGATTGGTAATAAAAAGTTACAAGTACAAGTTTAAGCCCTGAAATTACAAAATGCGTCAGCCAACAATTGGCTTCTAGTACACAAATCTAAGACAAAAGATATTGATCAAGGGTCTAATTAGATTAGATCATGTTTGTAGGAAGAACATACTAGCATATGTTGCAAACTCTAGCTCCTGTGTTCGATTCGGATTCGAAATTGATTCTAGATTGGGCTAATTTAATCTAATTGGACTAATTTAATCTAATTGGACTCATATCTGAAATGGGTTTGATTTGGGTTGACCCTTGGCTAATTAAGCCAAGGGGTTAGCGCCATCTATCTGGTATCCCACATGCTAGAGATCCTCTCTCTTGGTGCGTGAACATTGTTTTGTGTGCATAGGCCAAGTGGCATCCCTTTTCTGTGGCGCCCCTTCCCTTCCATGAGTTTATCCATTTGATTCCCCATGAAGAAATATTTTTTTCATGGAGTTCTTCTGTGGCTGAAATACTTCGTGGGTTATTGGAGAAAATTGGATAAACATGGAAATCTAGCCGCCTACCCTAATCTATGCGCCGCTTGGACTAAGAGTCCAAGTGGTTATGGCCTTTCATTTTTTCCATGCCTAAAACTGATGGGCCCCTCTTTTTTTTTTTGAGCCATTGGATGGCTTTGAGATCAGACTCTATCCATTGGATAGAGTGGGTACACCTCGGAACCTCTTGACACATCAGAAAGCATAAGAGAATTATTTCTCTGAAGAGTCCTTCATGAAGCGACTCTCAAACTTAATTTTTGATGCTTCCATGTGTCATAAAAAATTCAACTAGGTGTGAGATGCTTGGATGGATGTGAGATGTGCATGAGAAATTCAGGGAAAGGCATGAGTGGATCTAGATAAGTGTCTGCTTTCTAATTATAAATAAGGTGGTGATCGGGTTTCTTATTCACTCATCCGATCTCTTCTTTCTTACATACTCTCCTTTAGTCTCTTCCTTCTCTTGTTAGGACAAGTCTAAAATAGTAAGGACAAGTTTGATTTTAGGACAAAGGCTTAGCAAGAGAATTAAGGAAGATAAAGAGACAAGGAAGGTAGAGAAAGGAAAGGCTAGGAGGAGAGGAATGAAGGCCAGGGGTTGTGCTGCATGAAGAAATTCTTTGAGAAAGAATTCAGTGGGAGGAACTAGTTAAGGAGCAAGAGTCTTGATTCAAGACCCTGTGTGGATCACTATTGGAGAACGAATATTTGGACGTCTAGTGGAAGCTTTGTCAAAATTTGGATACAGCATTATAGGTATTCTTCTATACATCCTATAGTGTTATATGAATATATGCATATGATTGTTTACCATCAAGGGGTTCTTGGGATTAGGGTTTGAGTATTTGGAATTTCATTATGCAAAATTTTAAAATCCATATTGCTTCTATTGTGCATATCAAACCCTTCAGTGGTATTAGAGTAGATTTTGTTTGGTTCAATCATATGCTTATATGCTGATAGTATTAAAGTGATGCATGCTATGATTTATGCTATGTTCATAATCATGTTATGATTATGTATTCATATGTTTTGATATGAATTGATGTATATATGATAGAATCATGGATTTAATATATATGCAGTTAAATTTTTATTAGAATGTGCATGAGACCGATAAAGCCTTCATAAAAATTATATTAAGTTGTTGTGATAGCAACTGTGGGTTAACCAATTCTTGATCAATTGATCAATTGGTATCTAAAAAAATACTAAAGGTGGTTATTTAATTAGATCTGTTTACTTATCTGACCAATTTGTCGGTGTCTAAGGAAAGCTACGGAGAGCCTCCCACCTACTTACCTAGCCAATTTGGTTAAAGCGATCTTGATATTAAAAAATCCTAATATAGAAAACACTACTTGAGGCCTTCCTTCTTGCTAGGTCAAGGTTATATTAAGAACCATAGTAGATTTATTGTGCAATCATAAGGCTTGCTATAGGGATAGATGTAATGTAGTCCTAGTACATATAAGATGCTTACGGTCTTTTTGGATGTGCTGCTTTGTTGAGCAACTATAAGGATAGCATTATTCAAATTTGACTGCATAGAAATAAAGGATCTAAGTTAATAAAATATTATAATTTTTTGTGCAACCATAAGACTATGAATATTTTAGAGGCTAAGATAATGTTGAAAATTGCATGAGATGCAATTGAAAAGAGTTTCCTACCTTTGAACTCATAAAGGTTTGTTGTGCAACCATAAGACCTTTATGAGGAATTAGGATCTCAACACCACTAAGATAAATATTTAGAATGTCTCGTTCATCATAGAAGAAGGTTATGATGTCTGATAAAATGGTGAGAGATATAATTAAATAAAAGATCTTGTTAATTGTGTGTGTCATCATGAGTTGTCTACTTGTATAATGTTCTTTATTTTTGTAGATTAAATTTTACATGGCATCTTTATTATCACTGCATGAAATTTTAGATTCTAATAAATTGATCGGTCTTAATAATATAGATTGGTTGAGAAATTTGAAAATTATGCTCACTCAGGAGAAGATTTTCTGTATCCTCAATGCCCTCGACCTTGAGCCGATAGGGGAGGATGCTACAGAGGATGAGGTAGCCATATACAAGATGTGACAAAATGATAGCCTTACTGTCAAGTATATTATATTGACCTTTATGAGTAATAAGTTATAGAGACAAGATGAAGGCATGGATACTCAGTCCATACTCCTCAATCTTAAAAAGCTGTATGGTGAACAGAGTAGAACTGCTAAGTATAAGATATCTAAGTAGTTATTTCATACTAGGATGATAAAAGGCACATCCATACAAGACCATGTTCTCATGGTAATTGACTTGATGACTCGATTAGGTCAATTAGATTTTGTGATGGATGGAGAGTTGAGTTAGGATCTGATCTTGCAATCACTCCCAGAATCATTTTCTCAGTTTGTTGTAAACTATCACATGAATAAATTGAATACTTCTTTGTCTGAGCTGTTAAATATACTCAAAATAGTTGAGAGCCATATCAAGAAGGATAAGGCTCTACTTTTTCTTATGGATGGGATCATTAAGAAGAAGACATGCAAGAAGAGTTTAAAGAAAAGGTTGAACCCTAAAGGTGGCATTGTGAAGAGGAAGAAGGGAAAGAAAGTCTCTAGACAAGGTACCTTTTTTTACTGCGGTAAGATAGATCACTGGAAAAATAATTGTAAGGCTTTCTTTGCATCTGTAAAGGCTAATGCAAGTGTTGCATCAAAAGGTATGTATGAGATACATACTATTATGTCATTAAGTTCTTCTATATGAAACTCTTGTGTATTGGATACCACTTACGGCACTCATATCTGCAAGTTATTGTAGGGACTGTAGAATCTTAGAGTTTTACTGAAATGTGGCTTCGAGTTCTATGGTACTGGAGGAGAGTCCATCCAAGCTGCAGCTGTAGGAACATATCTATTGAAGTTACCTTCTAAAAAAATCTTAGAGTTAGAGAATTATTATTATATGTCTAAGATCGTTAGAAATATAATCTGTACCATTGTTATTGCAACGTGGATTTGAAATTAATGGAAAGGGCAAGAGTTGGTCTATTTCTTTTTCTAATGAGTATTTTTGTGATGGCATTATTGACAATGGTCTCTTAATTCTATCTCTTAATGACAATGTCTTTCATATTGATGAAAATAAAAAATGAAAGAGAGAAGAGTTAATAATACCTTACTTTGGCATTGTCGGCTTGGTCATGTAAGTGAAACAAGAATTCACAAGTTATACAAAGAAGATTTTTTTAATTTTTATGATTATGAATCATTAGGAACTTGTAAATCTTGTCTTATGGGTAAAATGACTAAGATTCTATTTACTGGACATGGAGAAAGGATAAATAAGTTATTAGAATTTATACACACAGATGTATGTAGTCCTATGACAACTCAGACTAAAGGTGGATGCTCTTATTTCATCATATTTACTGATGATTTGTCAAGGTTCGAATATGTGTATCTTATGAAATATAAATCTGAAGTCTTTGATAAATTTAAAGAGTATCAAAGTATGGTTGAAAAACAAACTAGAAAGTATATTAAAATTTTTTGATTAGATTGAGGAGGTGAATACCTTTCTGGTGAGTTCTTATATCGTCTTAAAGAAAAAGAGATTCTCTCTGAATAGACCCCTCCTTATATGCCACAGTTAAATAGTATAGCTGAAAGAAAGAATTGCATCTTATTAGATGTGGTGCGGTCCATGATGTGCTTTACAAACTTACCTATTTCTTTCTGAGATTATGTCTTAGAGACTGCTGCATATTTTTTGAATAGAGTATCTTCAAAATTAGTGTCTAGTACTCTATATGAGATATAGAGAGGAAAGAAGCTTAATCTTAAGTATCTTAAGATTTGGGGCTTTCTGCTGTTAGAAAACAGGCTGATTCGCATGCATAGATCTATATGGTTACAGTAACCATGGTGGAAACAGATTTTAAAATTTTTAATCTAATTTAAGTATTCTAATTTTAAATTATAATCAAGTCTAGAATTATCTAACATACATAAATAAATTTATAAACATAGATCTGAAATCATAAACTACAAGAAGAAGGTATACCTGATCGCTTTTTCCTCCTTCTTCGTCAGATCTAAACCTACGGATGTCTGGGGTTATTATCGTAGCTGCACAAGCATCCAGCTGCTACTGGTATCCACAGAGAGATATCCCGATCAGAACTTTGAAACCCCAAGATGCTAGCTCCCTTGCAGGCTTCGTTTCTCGACTTGAATCAGGGCCCTTTACTTGAATCTACTTGATACAGTCCTATATAGGATCTTGAGGATTGATCCTAACCACCAAGAAATATCAAGAAACTTTCTCTTGATTTTTTTTTTCTCTCTTAAAGGCACTCTCTCTATATCTTATCTAGAAGTGGAATAAGCATGGAAAGGAGAGGGCAAGAGGAGTTGGCATGGAGGATGAAGGGAGGGGACAAGGTAGTTGGTGCAAAAATTAGATCTCACATCTACACGCCAAAACCAACCCCCTTTAAATATTTGTCACATAAAATTAAGTCCCTTTCCACATCCATAACTAATTATAATCAAATTAGGATCAGTTTAAAGTCAGTTAGCCTTATCCCTATCAAGATAGAAATTCAAACTAACCAAGAAATGAGATGACACCTCATTTCTATCCTCCCACGCATGCGCCCAAGGGAAGCAATGAGATTTTTCATCGCTCCATCTTCTTTTTGGTCAGCCACTTGGAGAAAGAAGCCCAAAGAACCTCCGCTCTAAGAGTTAGGGTCAATTTGGTTCAAGTTGGATCCCAATCAAATACAAATTGAGCCCAAATCGAATCAAATTCGAAAGGCTATCAGACCTAATCCAATCAGGCTTGAAATCCAAATCTGATTTGAACAATTGAATCTAATTAGTATTAAATTAAATTAAATCTAATTAAATTTAATTTAATTTAAATTAGTTAAGATTTGATTTATAATTTAATCAACCTCAATTAAATCATAATATTTACAATTAAGTCCCTATGCTAATAATTAGCAGTTGCTAAATCTGTAATGCTTACAAATTAGCAGTTTCTAAATTCAAATCATTAATCAAATTGATAATTCAAATTTGATCCAAGCTATTGATCAGATCAAACTCTTTTTATGTGTGACCTCTCAGATTTTATTTTATTTGATAGTGAGACATACTGTGATCTCCATCACAGTATCATTGAAACTCTTTTCGATGGACCAGAATAATTCTAGCTCATCCCAACAAGGATCATTGATCCAAAAATAATCTTAATGAGTTCTCACAATCCATTAACGATGCTTAGCAGTATATAGTGGCAACCGAACAGAATAAAAAAATTTGAACCCCTAGGTACAGTTACCATGTATTTGGTATCTCTATCGTAAATCCCAACTTAACAGAGGTCATGAAGAACTCGTCAAACCTCATCCTCAGTCATATACCAGATTGGCTTGATTCGAGTTTACTTGTAAATCTCGTGAAAACTCTTTTTCAATATTCACACTTGCTTCGATCGAAGATTTTCTGAACTCAATTTTGCTAATCACATAGGATTACTTTTTTTCTACCAAGGTCAATAGATTCTATCTAGATGCATCCTACTCTAATAGCAAATTGGTTACTATCTTTCATGACGATCCTACGATCGAGAGTATTTAGAAACTAACTACTAATAATGTATGTCTCAAATTCTCAACACCTAGAGAATATACAATATCATCTTTATTAATTTCTAGAATAAATTATGGACACATAAACATGATTGAAAATAAAAATATCCTTTATTAATAATAAAATTTTATAGGTATAAGAAAAAATCTTGGAAATATAAATGTGTCAGCCAAAAATTAGCTTCTAGGGCACACATTCAACAAACTCTCACTTGATCTAAAGCCAATTGGCCAAATATCTAAGACCCATCTTCTCAAGGTGAGCTTCGATTTTTTGCTGGCTGAGAGGCTTGGTCAGTGGGTCCACCATATTCTGCATGAAGTCAACTCTTTGCACCTCGATGAACTTTTTCTCGAGGTAGTCACATATAATATGGAACCGCCGCTCTATATGCTTGGACTTCTGATGAGATCTGGACTTCTTAGCGAGAGATATGGCACTGTTATTATTGTAGTACAGTGTAATGGCATCCGATGGTATCACATCCAACTTTGCAATGAACTTTTTGTACTAGTATGCTTCCTTAGCAGCTTCAGAGGTGGTGATGTATTCAGTTTTTATGGTCGAATCAGCAATGACCAGCTATTTGAAATTCTTTCAACTAATCGATCCATCCTTACATAGAAAAATATATCCCGATGTAGATATTTTATCATCGACATTAGTCATGAAGTCTAAATCGGTGTATCCTTCTACTTTAGCTTCGAACTTCCATCAAAAATCAAGAATAAATTCTTAGTCCTTCTCAAGTACTTAAGTATATTCTTTACTACAATCCAGTGCTCCTCATCTGGATTTGACTAATATCTGCTCGTGACACTCATGGTAAGTGCTATGTCAGGTCGAGACACAGCATGACATATATGAGGCTCCCTATAGCTGAAGCATAAGGGATCTTGCTCATGTGTTGGATCTTCTCAGGTGTGTCAGGGCACATCTTCTTGGAGAGGTAGACACCATGTCTCAGGGGTAAAAGATTTCTCTTGGAGTTTTTCATGCTAAACCTCTTCAGCACCTTCTCTATGTATATTTTCTGAGAAAGTTTTATCATTCTCTTAGATCTATCCCTATAGACCTTTATACCAAGAATATAGAAAGCTTTTCTTAGATCTTTCATGGAGAATTCCTTCGACAACTATACCTTGATCGAAGTCAGCATAGGAATATCATTCCCAATTAGAAAGATGTCGTCCATGTATAATACGAGGAATGTGACAGCGCTTCCACTGATCTTTTTATACACACAAGCCTCCTCCTCATTTTTGATAAAATCAAATGATTTGATCACATCATTAAAGTGGGTGTTCCAACTCCGAGATGCTAGCTTAAGTCCATAAATGGACCTTTACAGCTTGCAGATTTTATGATCACTATCACTGGATGTAAAATCTATAGGCTTCTCCATATAGATATCTTTCTCAAGATATCTATTTAGAAAGATAATTTTCACATTCATCTACTATATTTTGCAATCGTAGTAAGCTGCAACAGTAAGCAGAGTCTCGATGGATTTCAGTATGGCCACTGACAAAAAGATTTTCTTATAGTCAATGCCTTCGCGTTGACTATAACTTTTCACTACTAGCTTTGCCTTATAGGTCTCTACCTGGCTATCCGATCTAATTTTTCTTTTGTAGATTCATTTACAACCAATGGGTATAATAGCCTCAGGAGGATCTACTAAAGTCCAAATCTGGTTGGAATGTATGGAGTCAATTTCTGACTTCATTGCCTCCATCTATTTCTTAGAGTCTACATCTAACATCGTTTCATCGTAGATTTTGAGATCATTCCTAATGTCCCTATCTCTCATAAGAAATGCTTCCTCTAAATCCTCTATAAGAATACCTAAGTACCTTTCAGGAGGATGAGAGGCCCTACTAGATCTACAAGGTGGAGGATGGGTTAAGACTCTTGGACTCGATACTCTTTAGAAAACTTTTTTCGAGCTTAATCTTTCTCTCACTACCTCTATATTGGATAATTTTTTTTTTTAAGAAGACGGTATGATGGCTCATAATCACATTGTGATCCTCTGAAAGATAGAAATAATATCCCATGGATTCCTTGGGATACCTTATAAAATGAGTCCTAAGTGACCTAGCCTCTAATTTGTCCACCTGCTGTCGCTTGACATGGGTCGGACAACCCCAAATTTTGAGACAATCAAGGCTCAACTTCTTACCATGCCATAACTCATATGGTTTGATAGAAACGGATTTAGAGGGAACCCTATTTAAAAGGTGAATAGCAGATAGTAATGCATATACCTAGAGAAAAATTAAAAGATCTGTGAAGCTCATCATAGACCAAATCATATCCAATAGGATCTGATTCCTCTTTTCGGATACCCCATTGAGCTGAGGCATCCCTGGATGTGTCCACTATGAGACTATATCGTTATCCTTAAGATAGGCCTAAAATTCTCCACTAAGGTATTCACTTCTTCAATCTGATCGAAGAATCTTTATGGATTTACTAGTTTGTTTTTCTACTTCATATCTAAACTCTTTGAACTTTTTAAAAGCCTCAGACTTATGGTGCAATAAATACACAAATCTATACTGTGAGTAGGCATCAGTAAAAGTTATGAAGTAGACATAGCCTCTCCTGACCTATATATCAAATGGACCACACACATTAGTGTGCACCCGGGCTAATATATCAGTGGCCCTTTCTTCTTGTCCTATAAAAGGCAGCTTAGCCCTCTTTTTTTGAAGACAGGACTCACAAATTGGATAAGACTCAAAAATCAATACCCCGATAAGACCATCTTTCTCCAATTTATTAAGTTTGCCCTCTCTAATATGGTATAGCCTAAGGTACCATAGATACTTTTGGCTAATCCTATCTCTAAGTCTCTTAGATCCTACGACACTCATAATTTGCTCGTTAAGGTAAACATTTGCATCCATATGTAAATGATAAAGATCATCTATCAAATAGGCACGTGCAATAATTTTATTTTTAAAATAAATTGAACACAGATCTTTACTAAAATGAAAATTAAAATTATCCTGTGTCTACACAGAAATAGAAATCAAATTCTTACTAGCTACATATACAAAATAATAATTTTTTAAAAGCAAACTAAATCCTAATGGTAGCTTCAAAGAGTAGGTTCCAACAGCTACAGCAGCAACTTTTATCCCATTATCGACTCGAAAAGTAATCTCGCCTTCTTTTAGTCCTCTAACTTCCTCTAGACCCTACATAGAAGTGCACAAATACACACTCGAATCAGAATTTAAAACTCAACTAGAAGAAGAGGAAACTATTAGATTAGTTTCAATAATGAGTAATTTAGATGTACCTTCAGAAGCCGTGTCCTTCTTCTTATTCTTCACTGTGGCAAGGTATGCAGGACAATTTCTTCTCTAGTGGCTTTCGACATTACAGTGAAAATATTTTTCTTTATCATTGGCCTCCTTCAGAGCTTTCTTCTTTTTCTCACTCATGGTCTTTTGCTTCTTCGCAGGTTTTTTATTCTTCTTCTTTCTAGTAGACTTTCTCTTGGAAGAAGTCCGCTCCACAGTAAGAACCATTCTCTTTGAACTCTTCAAGGTGCCCTCAGCTATCACCAACATATTTAACAATTCGGACAAGATGCTATCAATCTTATTCATATGATAGTTCATGATGAACTGCCCATACGAATCAGAAAAAAACTGCATGATTAGATCCACCTACAGTTTCTTGTCCATATTCATTTCGAGCTTCTGAAGCTCTTTAATGTCCTTGATCATTGTCAGACAATGATCGTGCACAGACTGCCCATCATGCATTTTCACTCTAAAAAGTCTATGGAAGACTTCAAAGCCAGTCGTGTGACTCTGCTCACCATACAACTCTTGCAGATAAGTCAGAATCTATCTGGCAGTCCTTATGTCTTCATGCTGATGCTGAAGATTATTGGATATGGATGCAAGAATATAGCACATAGTCCTATTGTCTTCATCCATCCACTTATCAAGTGTAGCTTGTTGATCAGGAGATGGACGAGCCGGCAACACAGGCATCTCCTGATGTAGGACATGGGTCAATTTCTCAAAGCTGAAAATAATTCTCAAGTTTTAGAACCAGTCTTTAGAGTTCAATCCGATCAACCGATTGGTGTCAAGGATTCAGGCTAGAGGGTTTGAACTTAATATGGTTAATTAACTACAGAGAGAAATAATTTTAATTAGATGTTTGTACTTGTAAATATTTGTTATAGCAACTTTAATAAACAAACAAGGCTCCCACTATTTCTATGAATCTCTCATACTCCTCGAGTGGAGAAACAAAAATCTATATGTGATCAGTTTCTAGTGGGTATTGCACTCCCATTGATCTATGTGCACCTCATCTAACAGTTATTGATGACGTATGAATCAATGAGTGGATAACACTTTATCCATTGCTTCACTAAGCAAGATGCAGCAGGTTCGATCTCTAAGTCCTGTGGCCTCACCTAATAGTTATTGGCATATTTTTTAGTTAAGTCAGACCTACCAGACACCAACAGGCATAAAGCTGTCATTGGATCCCTCACCTAATAGTTATTGGGCCCAAGTCCATCTCCACCCTGGGGCATCCAATGCCATAGAATAATTGTACCCTCCCAATGCAATCCCACTATGACCAACTGAGAATGATCAATGTCAGGAAGGCATCCACATGTTTACAATGATGAAAGACCGCTAGACTTAATATTTGATTAAGGAGATTTAGGTTTAGGTCTCTTTCTTAATTAGTCATAATGGTTATGACTAACTTAGTGGCATGTGCTAGCTCGAATCAATAAGTAACCTAATACGAAACATAATCTCCCAAAATGATCAGGTAAATTAAGATGTGTGGAGGTCCCTCCATTGCTTTCCTTAGACACCAATGAATTGGTCAGGTCAGACAACGAAATCAATTAAATAACCACCATCTATGTACTTGTCTTAGACATCAAATTGGTTGATTAGAATCGATCAGATTAGCCTATTGATTGGGCTCGATCCACTGAGCCTAATTAGGTCTTAAGTTAATCGATAACGTGTGGCTGTTAATCGATCCAACTAAACTACAACTAATTGGGTTGGTCATGAGCACACTTTGACCTAATCCTAATCAATATTTGATTCGGTTTGATCAACCGCTCAAACTAGACCTAATTGAGCTACCCATACCCTTAACCTCATGTTTTATGCAATTAAAATTTAGATCTTAAATTCATAATTTTAGATTTTTTAATTTTAAATCTTAATTTCCAATTAAGTGCATTATGACATGGGTTTAGTTTAAATATAAAATTAATTTCTAATCTAAACTAATTTGGATTGCACCATATGCAATTTTGCTGTCAACAAACTCGAGTTGACTCATCTTAGAACTCGGGTTGACTCGTCTGTGATGAATAGAAACTATAAGCCCATGCCTGCAAGATTGAGTCGACTCATACACAAATGAGCCGACTCATCAGGATCTCGAATTGACTCCAACAAGGATGAATCAACTCACGAAGAGCTCGAGTCGACTCAAACTGAATCCGAGTCGACTCGACAGGCAAGCCAGCCATAATTTTAGGATTTCATGTAAAATAGATCCTTGGGTTTCAGATCTAGAATTTTGTAAAATTTAAATTTTAGATTATATGTGAACAAATTTAATATCATAGATATAATTTTACAATCTAAAATTAACTAAAAATACATATCTAATATGCATGCAAACAAAAATTAGATCTAAAACCTATATCACATACATCTAGGATTTTTAGGCTACTAAAAATTTAATCTAACATATCAAAATATGTAATATATTAAAATTTAGATCAAATTATCTTTCATATATTAGATATATGAATAATAAGTTAGATCATGTATTTATAAAAATCAAGTTCTCAAATATGAAATTTTCAGATCTACTAAATTATAATGTTTTACATCGTTCTAAGACAACCTTTGAGTATAACAAAGTTATGCCAGGGTAACCTTATTTCAGAATGATGTCAAAACTTAAAAAAATAATATAGATCTAATTTTTATAAATTAAATTTTAGATTAAAAATTTATTTAAAATATGCTAGAACAATCTGGCTCTGATATCACTATTAGAAAATAGGCTGATTCATATGTATAGATTTATACGGTTACAGTAACCACAGCGGAAGTAGATTTTAAAATTTTTAATTTAATCTAAGCATGCTGATTCTAAATTATAATTAAGCTTAGGATCATCTAACATGTATAAATAAATTTATGAATATAGTCTGAAATCATAAACTGTAAGAAGAAGATATACCTGATCACTTTTTCCTCCTCCTTCGTCAGATCTGATCCTGCAGATATCTGGGGTTGTTGTCGTAGCTGCGCAAGCCTCCGACCTTTGCTAGTATCCACACAGAGATGTCTCAATTAGAACTCCAAAACCCTCAAGGTGCTAGCTTCCTTATAGACTTTGTTCATCGACTTGAATCAGGGCCCTTTACTTGAATCTACTTGATACAACCCTGTATAGGATCTTGAGGATTGATCCTAACCACCAAAAAAAATCAAAAAAAAAAATTTTAATTTTTTTTTCTCCCCAAGGCTCTCTCTCTAGATCTGATCTAGAAGTGGAATAGGCATGGAAAGGAGAGGGCAAGAGGAGTTGGTGTGGAGGATGAAGGGAGGGGACAAGGTAATTGGTGCAAAAATCAGATCTCACATCCACACACCAAAACCAACCCCCTTTAAATATTTATCACACAAAATTGAGGCCCTTTCCACATCCATAACTGATTCTAATCAGATTAGGAATCAATTAGCCTTATCCCTATCAAGATAAGAATTCAATCTAACCAAGAAATGAGGTGGCACATCATTTCTATCCTCCCACACGTGCGCTCAAGGAAAGCAATGAGATTTTTCATCACTCCATCTTTTTTTTGGTTGGCAACTTGGAGAGAGACCAGATAATTTGGGTTCTAAGAGTTAGGATCAATTTGGTTCAAGTTGGATCCCAATCAGATTCAAATTGAGTCCGAATCGAATCAAATTCAAAAGACTATCAAACCTGATCCAATCTAGTTTGAAATTTAAATTTGATTTGGATAATTAAATCTAATTAGTATTAAATTAAATTAAATTTAATTAAATTAAACTTAATTTAAATTAATTAAGACTTGATCTATAATTTAATCAGTCTTAATTAAATCATAATATTTATAATTAAGTCTCTATGCTAATAATTAGTAGTTGCTGAATCTGTAACACTTACAAATTAGCAGTTTTTAAATTCAAACTATCAAACAAATTGATAATTCAAATTTGATCCAAACCATTGATCGAGTCAAACTCTTTTTGTGTGTGATCCCTTAGATTCTTTTCTGTTTGGTAGTGAGACATACCGTGATCTCCATCACAGTATTATCGAAACTTCTTTCGATGGATCAGAATAATTCTGGCTTATCCCAACAAGGATTGTTGATCTGAAAATAATTCTAGTGAGTTCTCACAATCCATCAGTGATGCCTAACAGCATATAGTGACAATTCAGTAGATCAAAAAAATATGAACTCTTAGGTGCAGTTACCATATGATTCGGTCCCTCTATCATGAGTCCCAACTTGATGGAGGTCATGGAGAACTCGTCAAACTCCATCATCAGTTATATGCTAGATTGGCTCGACTCAAGTTTATTTGTGAATCTCGTGAAAACTCTTTTCTAGTATTCACACATGCTTCGATCAAAACTTTTCTGAACTCAGTCTTGCTAATCACATAGGACTACTCCTTTTCTACCGAGGTCGATAGATTTCATCTAGGTGCATCTTGCTCTAACAGCAAATCTGAACCTACTGTAGCCAACATACACAGTAAGGATCTGAATGATGAGGGATCAAAAAAATATACAGTCAAACTCAATAGCCTCGCTGTGAATAATCAATGGCACTGCAGGTCAAAAGACTACTCACACTGCTACAGCATCGAAAAGATTACTAATGAATGAGTAGATATCCAAGTAGTTTCTCATATTGATCACGTTCAATGCAAGTTGTTCTCTAACAATCACCTACGCTCTCATCCCAGTATCACCACATCGCAGACTCAAGACTCATCTATTTGGAAGGGAGGTGATCCATGCACCGATCTTAAATAGATTGATTACTGTCCTTCATAACGATCCTACGATTGAAAGTATTTAGAAACTAACCACTAATAATGTATGTCTTAAATTCTCAACATTTTGAGAATATATAATGTCATCTTTGTTAATTTCTAGGATAAATCATAGACACATAAATATGATTGAAAATAAAAATATCTTTTATTAATAATAAAATTTTACTAGTATAAGAAAAAGCCCTGAAAATATAAATATGTCAGCCAACAATTGGCTTCTGGGGCATACATCTAACATCTGACTTATGTCAAAAGAAGTTTTGGACATAAGCTAAGTACTAGCATAGATAAATATTTATTTATAGGATATCCTAAAGAGAGTATGGGATACCTCTTCTACTATCCTATTGAATAAAAGGTATTTGTTAGTAGGCATATCACTTCTATGGAAAAAGAGTTCATCCTAGAAGGGGACAATAAAAGAAAAATTAAACTTGATGAAGTTCAAGACCTACAAATAGATGCACAAGATATTCTTCGACCAGAAGTATCCATTGATGAGGTACAACCACATGACACACCTCCTCTCCTAAGGTCAGATAGAGTGTGGAATGCACTACTGAGGTATGGGTTCATTATTGAGAATAATAAAGTCCACATCATTAAGAATGATGAATCTTTAATCTGTTTAGAACTTATCATGAGTAGGGACTCAGACAGATTGCTAGAGGCCATGAAATCCGAAATAGACTCCATGTATACCAATCAAGTATGGATTTTGGTTAATGCACTAAAAGGTGTAACCTCTATTGAGTGCAAATGGGTCTATAAAAAAAAGATTGAAGCAGATGGTCAAGTTGAAACCTACAAATCTAGATTGGTGGCTAAAGATTTTAGGCAAAAACAAGATGTTGATTATGATGAAATATTCTCACCTGTTGTCATGCTCAAATCTATTTGGATTATGCTTGCTATAGCAACATATCATGACTATGAGATCTGACAAATGGATGTGAAGACCACCTTCATTAATTGTTACCTTGAGGAAGAGGTTTACATGTCTCAACTAGAAGAATTTATCTCAAGTGAGAAAGTAAATCAAGTATGCAAGCTTAAGAAATCTATTTATGGTTTAAAGCAGATCTCAAGGAGTTAGAACATTCATTTTGATGTCACAGTCAAAGAGTTTGACTTCATCAAAAATGTGGATGAACCTTGTGTATATAAGAAGACAAGTGAGAGCACTATTGTCTTCTTAGTATTGTATATAGATGACATACTTCATATTGGAAAGGATGTCCCAATATTTCTATCGATCAAGATATAGCTATCAAGTAAGTTTTTCATGATGGACTTGAGAGAAGCATCCTGTATACTTGGTATTAAGATCTATAGAGATAAATCAAAAAGGATGCTAGGCTTGTCCCAGTCTAGGTACATAGATCTAGTGCTAAAGAGGTTCAGCATGAATGGGAGTAAAAGAGGTTACTTACTCATGAGTCAAGACATACATCTCTCTAAAAAGATGTCTACTAAGACATCTGAAGAGAGGAATAGAATGAGTTCTATTTGCTATGCTTCGACAGTAGAATCTATTATGTATGCCATGCTATATATCAGGCCTGATATTGCTTATGTCTTAGTCATAGCTAGTAGATTTCAGGCTGATCTAAGAGAGGATCGTTAAAAAGTGATGAAAAATATTTTGAAGTACTTGAGAAAGGTTAAAAATATTTTTCTAGTATATAGCGGATCTGATCTAAAACTAGAAAGATATTCAGACTCTAGTTTTTAATCAGATCTAGATGATAGCAAATCTATTTCAGGATATGTTTTTACTCTAAATGGTGGAGCAGTGAATTAAAAAAAATTCAAGCAGTAGACTGTAGTTGACTCAATTACTGAGATAAAGTACATAGCTACAAGTGAAGCCACCAAGGAAGCTATCTGGATGAAGAAGTTCATCACTAAATTGGATGTTGTTCCTGAGATTGAGAGCTCAGTATCATTTTACTATGATAATACTGGTACAATTACTCAAATAAAGAAATCAAAGTCTCATTATAAATTTAAGCATATTCTAAGATGCTTTTACCTCATTCGTGACATTGTCGAAAGATAAGATGTAGTTATTGAATGAGTAAATACAAAGAATAATATAGCAAATCCATTCACTAAAGCTCTACCACAGCAGCAGTTCGATCACCATCTTGATTACATAGGGTTAAAATATAAGGATAATTGATTTTAGTGCAAATGAAAGATTGAAAGAATAATATCCTACAAATCAATCGAAATATATATTTTGATGGATTATTCTTTAATTTTCCTGACCCATATAATTGATATTTTATGAATAAAAAATATTTATGTTTCATCATATGCTGCATCTTATATTTATTAAGATTGTGATGAACCCCATAGATTAAGATAATAATTTTAGGGCTATGATGAGATCATACCTATGAGACCTAAAATTCTAAAATTCTAATCTAAAATATTTTCAATCGTTGGATCATTAAGTCGGGGATCAATATTTCTAGAAAGATTGACATATCCTATGTATGCTCAATGGAGAAGGTGATTGATCTCATAATTACTTATGTAAAATACTAATACAAGGATGTGGGTGCTCATTAGAGAATGAGTTCATTGAATTGATCCAACTTGAGAACATCTTATGGAATCTTACTTACCTGTCAGAAGATGTTTCTCTTAGTAAGAGTTGTGTAAGTAATCCTCTGATCTGAGACCACCATAGAACTTTATATATATGAATCCATATTTTGGTTCATACTCATTCATGACTGAGTCATGTATGGGGTGTTCTAGATATGGTGGATTGTGTATGGAGATTGTGAGTAGGTCAACATAAAATTGATCACTCTTGGTAAGAGGAATCGCATCCTACTTGCTCTAATCAAATGATGATTCAGAGAGACTTTGATCCAAGCAGAATAAAAATTAATTTTTTTTTTTAATATTTCATTAATCGAATCATCATTATAAGATTGAGAAAAATATGAATATAAAATTATATTTGATAAGATTCTATGTCCATAGTCATATTTGGGATGTAGTATGATCGTAGATTTTATTGTATAGTAACTTATCATTGAAGGATATTTTTGATATTTTCATCAAAATTTTATATCTTTCAAGTAGACATGATACATTGCTAGACGTCAATCTTATCTTGTAAGTTTGATTGAATTGAAGAATTTAATTCGATCATCAATTAAAAATGATTCTAATTATTAAAATCGGATTAGCTCGATTGGACCTCAATCAGTTAAATTGGATTCTAATCAAATCAAATCAACTTGCAGCCGGACCTACTACTGGCTAGATGTAGAATCTAATGGATCACACATAAAGGATATTGATTAAGGGTCTAACCAGATTAGATCATGTTTGTAAGATGAACATGCTAGCACATATTGCAAACCTTAGCTCCTATGTTCAAATCAGATTCAAAATTGATTCCTGATTGGACTAATTTAATCTAATTGGACTCATACTTGGAATAGATTTAATTTGGATTGACCATTGGCTGATTGAGCCAAGGGGTTGGCACCATCTATCTGGTATCCCACGTGCCAAAGATCCTCTCCCTTGGTGCATGGAGATTGTTTTGGGTGCATAGGCCAAGTGGCTCCCCTCGGGAAGGGGCACCCCTTCCATGAGTTTATCCATTTGATTCCCCATAAAGAAATATTTTTTTCATGGACTTCAGATCTCTATTTGGCACTGCGGAGTCTTTCTATGGCTGAAATACTTCGTGGGTTATTGGAGAAAATTGGATAAACATGGAAACCTAGCCACCTACCCTAATCTATGCGCCACTTGGACGAAGAGTCCAAGTGTTATGGCCTCTCATTTTTTCAACACCTAAAATTGATGGGTGCCTCTTTTTTTTTGAGGCATTGGATGGCTATGAGATTAGACTCTATCCATTGGATAGAGTGGGTGCACCTCGGAACCTCGCGATACATCGAAATGCATCGGAGAATTATTTCTCCAAGGAGTCCTATGCGAAGCGACTCTTAGACTTAATTTCTGATGCTTCCATGTGTCATGAAAAACTCAACCAGGCATGAGATGCTTGGATGGGTGTGAGATGGGCATAAGAAATTCAGGGAAATGCGCGAGTGGATCCGAATAAGCATCCGCTTTCTAATTATAAATAGGGTGGCGTACTGAGTTTCTTATTCACTCATCTGATCTCTTCTTTCTTATATACTCTCTATATTGCCCAATTAGTTTCTTCCTTTCCTTGTTAGAACAAGTTCAAAATAGTAAGGACAAATCTGATTTTGGGACAAGGGCTTAGAAAGAGAATTAAGGAAGACAAGGAGATAAGTAAGGTAGAGAAAGGAAAGGCTAGGAGGAGAAGAAGGAAGGCCAAGAGTTATGCTGCTCGAAGGAATTCTTTAAGAAAGAATTCAATGAGAGGAACCAATTAAGGAGCGAGAATCTTGATTCAAGACCTACGTAGATCACCGTTAGAGGGCGAACATTTGGGCATGTGGTGGAAGCTCTGCCATAATTTGGATATAGCATTACAGGTATTCTTCTATACCTACTATAGTGTTATATGAATATATGCATATGATTGTTTACCATCAAGGAGTTCTTAGGATTAGGGTTTGAGTGTTTGAAATTTCATTATAAAAAATTTTGAAATCCATGTTGCTTCCGCTACGCATATCGACCCCTATAATGTGAACCACGAATCCCATCATCTGAATCACTATTACTACTCAAGTTATGAAGATGAGACCTATCATTATTCTCTGGTTTCCTACTAGTAGGTTGCTCCTCCCCTAAAAAATAGCATTTGTATGGATAGTAAAGTGCTACGTCCAAGATCTCATCTCTTCATCAATAATATCTCTATCTATATACTCATCAAATAGATCATCATCATCATCATCTAACTCACTTAGCTAACTAAGTGATGCATCGCTATTGTTGCAACTACCAAGTATAGGCTCTCAAGTGGCAGCACCTCCTATTTTCTCCTTCATAGCGGCTTTCTTCCTCATGACTAGCTGCAACCCCTTTCTATTTCTCATCATCTTTAAACTTTCCAAATGCAGATCATCTTCTTCTACCAACCCTTTTTACTACTACTCTCTTGATTCTGATCTTCGATGTGGATGCAACTGCTTTCATGATAGTGGGCCTATTTGCAGTAGCTTCCTTGATACCTACTAATTGACCCTCACTGCTCCCTTAAAGAGGCATCTCTACAATAGCTGGAGACATCTTTGAGTGGCACCAGCAATGGCACAAGTAGCTTCATCCTCCTAGTGCTCCACGTATACTTGCATACATCAATCTCTCTTGTAGAAGCCAATATCTCTATAATATTTACATTACATCTTAGTTCCCTCAAGCCATTTTTAAGCATGCATCTTGACATTAGGTAATACAAGTAGATACATTTTTTTTTTGATAGAAGTATAATTCATATTTTTTAACTAGCTAGGATATCCTCTGGCTCTGTATTACTAAATCTAACTGGATCACGGTTATCAAAGTATTTGATAGATCCACCACTGTAGTGATAGTGAGGATGGTACTTGATGAATCCACCATAGCAGATCTGTATAGTAAATAAATCACCATCCATCCCTATAATAATGAACGAGTGATATATGAACTTCATATAGACTTACATAAGTACTTAACATGAACTTCCAAATAGAGTCATTGTGCATGAAAAAAGCAGTGCAATCTAAACAGAATATTGATGCTTCCAATGTTAACGTACACAAACAACAATCCAAAAAGTAATATTTAACAAAGCAAAATATCATTCCAAAAAGTGCTGATACATCAGCCCAAAAAGTGGATAAAAAACTACTTTCACCATATATTGTGCATTTAAAAAGGATGAAACATCTTTCCATATTGGACTTAACATTAGCAATAGTAGATTGGAGACTTTTTAAATGCTTTCACTGTACATTTAAAAAGTCAAAAACATCAGTCCATTCATAAAAAGCTGAAGAGAAATTCTTTATGCACCATTTGGCGGTGTAGAAAATCCAACGTGGAGTACACCACCTTGTCCGATTGGTCACGTAATCACCATTTTTTAATATACATTTAATACCTATAGGTCAGCTTTTTCATTTAAAAATTTTGTATGAAAAAAATATCCCTATCCTTTAAAAAAATTATGACATCCTGTAGCATATTATGACCTAGAATATCATAATATGGCCTAAGATATTATAATATGAAAGAAATATTTTTGTTCAACTACTTTTCAATGCACATTTAATGCCTACAGCTTTATTTTTTTATTTAAAAATTTTTAATGATAAAAATATCTCTATTCTTTATAAAAAATTATAAATCCTGTACATATTATGATATTCTACGTTATATTATGACATCCCGTAGATAAAAATTATGACTTTCTGAATGCAGAATGTCATAATATGGACACAGAGTATCATAATTTTTTTAAAAAATAAGAGTATTTTTATCATATAGTTTTAAATAAAAAAGCTGACTTGTAGGTATTAAATGCATGTTAGAAAGCAGTGACTATATGGATCAATTGAACAAGACGGTGCGCTTCACATCGGATTTTTTATACCGCCCACAGTGGATAAAGAATTTTCCAAAATTGAGACACTAGTAAATTAGATACTTTTCAATGTTTCTGTTGTGCATTGCGAAAGCAACTACATAAATCCATAATAGGGCCACAACAAAGGGTCATAGATTACAAAAAAAAAAGATCAAATTTTTTCAAAAATGATTTTTTATGCACATGCACAATATCAAATGAGACTACAACATACACACATAGAGAGACCACAATCTTTTATCAATGGGTTGTGGAACAATTGTAATAAGACTATAGATAAGAGGGACCATGATAGAATATATATCAGTGAACATTGCATGTAAAAACCTAAATATCATATCCAAAGCTCAATGGTATTAGCAACACACATTGTGCATGAAAAAACCTTAATTCCATCCCTAAATCTATGGTTTTGATGCCTTAATTCAAGTGAACTAGCAGATAGGCACCACAACATAAAATATTCACTAATTCATGATTTTTCAAGAAAAAAAATTCTCGAAAAATGAAGCATTATCTGAAAGGAGTAGAGACCCCCCTTCACTACTTGATGGAGATAATTGGATTCCTTAGATGCCTGCCATGGTCATGCATGATAAAGGAGGGACTGTTGGACCCCAACAAAGGGGGGTTGGTCAGTGGTCATTAGTGATTCATTGGAGAAAGAAAGATGGAACCAAGGGAGCTGAAAAGAAGAACCCTCGAAGTTGGAAGGGGTGCAATTGAAACCTATTTTAAATTGTCTATATGAGGGAGGGGCAATTTCAATTACTGCAATAGCAAGCTAACATTGTCAACAGTTAAGTAAATATCAGGACTATGTTAGAATATTTTGATAACTAGAAGGATCAGTTTGATACTTTTCAAAATACAAAGGTTGTAAGTGAAATCGAGCTAAAATTGAGAGGTCATCCTATAATTTATCATTTTTTAAATTAATTGAAGGAGAGGTATATATTATATAGATTTTATGGATCCATAATTGGTAAGAAATCTACATCTGGGACTATATATTTTGCTCCTTTTCTTTTTGCTCCTTTAATTTGTCTTAGATATTTATAGCATGCAAGTTTAGGACTTGTTTGGTGCATTGTTCATATTTTTTTATCTTTTATTTTTCGAAATAAAATTGAGATAATTTTTAAGATAAGAAATTTATGTCCTTTATTACCATAATTGGCTCCACTTCCATTGCCACCATCATTATCTTCACCATACAACTGTTTCATTTCTACCGTATTACCATCACAATTATTGTTGTCGACAAAAAAAAGTCCTCTACCATCAACATCATCATTATCACCATTCTTGGGTTGCTACTATATTGCTAGCATCTATGTTGCTGCTAGTGCTATTACTATCATTATTGCCACCATTATCTTTACCCTCACTACTGCCCCCTCGATTCTCGCCATCATGTTTATATTTTTATAATTATATTAAATATACTTATATTTTTTTATAGATTATTTCTACTAGACACATCTATTTTAGGTAATTAAAAACTACTAGAACTAAAAAGAGGGTCTAACTCGAATTATGCAATGATGAACCTTGCTATTATAAATAAAGACTGCATATCTTAATTTTAATCCATCAATGAAGAAAAGAGAACTTAAGTTTTACTTCAATTCTTTTCTTTTCTTCTAGTTTTTTTTTATGAGATTTAAGTTGAGTGGATTAAGAAAATCTTTCTTCACTCTGACTAGATTAAATTGGTATTAGAGCTTCGATTCTCTACATCAATGAGAGCTTTAATTTGTGATGCACGAGCAATATAAGTATATAGAAGAAAGATTATCAATACTTGAATTACATTGAAAGGCAAAGATGAGTATAACTGCTAGTTCTTTCTTGATGGATGATAATATGAAGGATATCTTATACAACTAGAAAAGAAGATCACCCAACTCATTAAGGTTATATCCCACTTGGTGATACTTTCAACATGAGCACTATCAACTCTCGTAGCAAAGTTATCTCCCACTTCCATCCTTACCTGCATGACCTAGTATGCTCCTTTTTATCTTGTTCCAATAGAAAAGAAGGCCAAAAATATGTACAAAATCTAATAATAAAATATTGTACCCTTTGTCATAACTTTTGATATTTTATTTTAAAAAATAAAAATAAAAATTTTCTCAAGTATCCCTTAGGTTTTCTTATTGTAATTATATATCCCTTAGATTTTCCCCATTATCCATTAGTTTAATTGACTAGCATCATTCATCCAAGTTGAGAAAAAGACAAATTGCTTGTGAATATGAGAATTACCAATGTTTGGTCTCAGCATTTAACTAAAAATGATCCCAAAACCTCTATTTTTGTTTTACGAGGCCTCAAAGCCTTTGTTGTATACCTAATTTTGTTTTCCCTTTTGTATACCTAATTGTGTAAGTGGGATTAAATATTTATTTTGATTTGATGTAACTTAATTTGTTGCATTGATTACTCTATTTGAAGAGATTTTTGCTTTGTATGTCATGTAGAATGAATAGTCTCACTCTAGCTATGCATCATGGTGGAAAATTTGGCAACAAGGGTGGACACATTGACTATTTTGGAGGGAATGCGACAGTTTATAAGATCGAGGTTATAGAAAACATGACTTGTGAGAAGTTACATGATATAGTGGAGTAGCTGTGCGAGGATAAAGTCATACGATTGTTCTGTAGGGTGTCTATTATGGATGATATTGAAGGAATGAGGATGCTATTTGAACAGAGTTTACAAAAATGATAGAACTAGCATTGGATATAATGGAGTATCTTAATATATTTATGTGGAACATGAGAAAATAGTTGATAAAGCTATCGATTTTTCAGTGATCGAA
This sequence comes from Elaeis guineensis, assembly GCF_000442705.2. NCBI lineage: Eukaryota > Viridiplantae > Streptophyta > Magnoliopsida > Arecales > Arecaceae > Elaeis > Elaeis guineensis. The sequence continues at coordinate 73,502,712 of NC_025999.2, forward strand.
GCAGCCAATGTACCAGTCATTGAAGCAACCAATACAATAGTTAGTGAAGTAGCCAATGTACCAATCAATGAAGTAGCTGTGGAATAGTCATTAAAGCAATCAATATAGCAAAAAGGAGACTAAAAAGGGGCTCAAAGCAAAGAAAAGAAGTAGTAGAGAGACCAGAGACTAGGGCTTAAAGCAAAGGAAAGAAGTAAGTAGCAAAGAGACCTAAGACTAGGGCTCAAAGCAAAGGAAAGATGAAAGTAGGAAACATGGATAGGGCTCGAAGTGGTGAAGCTTGTTTGGATGATAACTATAGCCTAGATGGTGACAGTGAACAAATAAAGAGTGAAGATAGCTTTTCACAAATATTGAACTACTAATTGATAATGAGGAGCTGAAAGATGCAAGGAGGGTCATAAAGGAAGCAAGAAATAAGAACAATGGTAGGATTCATGATGTTCAAAGAGAGCAGCCACCACTTGCTAGTGTTGTTATAGGATCATGCCATTAGCATGCTACTTTAGATGAAGTAGAAGAAGACACTGGATACTTTAGTGTATATTTTGATTTCTTAGAATTTGAGACCCCTGTGTCAAGCTCTAAAAATGAGACTGGCGAGTCTGGGAGAAGGAAAAAGCGCGCATATTTCAACCCCAAAACTAACAAGCTTTTAAGGAAATGATTTTTAGTAGAATTGAAGAGTTCAAAGATTTTGTGGGATCAAATATAGTGTTGCTTAGAGATATGGTCGAAGGTTTAGCAAGAAGGAGGCCAATAGAGTAGTATTTAAATGCACATTAAGTAGCTATCTATTTAGACTATGGTATTCATTTCAAAACACTGTAGAGAAATTTCAAATTAAGACTTATGTAAGAGATCATAGATGTGTAAAAACCCATAAGAATAGGCAAATAAATGTCGGACAGATTGCAATGGAGTTTCTAGAGAAGCTAAGGTTATGTCCTACATATAAACCAAATTAAAGGACATGATGCATAATATCAGGACAAATTATGAAGTTGATGTAATTGTGACCAAGTATTGGAGGGCAAGGAAAATGGCATTGGAGAAGATTAAAGGATCCCATCACAAGCACTATGCAAGGTTATATGATTATTGTGAGTAGCTCAGAAGGAGCAACAAGGGCACCATGGTGATTTTAAAAGTTGATAGGATGAATGTTGGAGTCTACTTCCGTGGGTTATACATATGAAGCACTTAGAAGGAGATTTATGGCAGCTTGCAGGCCCATTTTTGGGTTTGATAGATATTTTCTAAAGTGGTTTTGTAAAGGCGAGGTGTTAGTTGTCATTGTATCGATGCCAATAATTAGATGATCCCAATTGCATAAGCTTTGGTTGAGGTGGAATATAGGGACTTGATCTTATTTCATTCATCTTTTGGCTGAAGATTTAGAACTTGGAGATGGGTTGGGTTGAGCACTTATTAGAAACCAAAAAATGGTAGAAGGTTACATTATTTTTAAACTTCAAAGTTTTGTTAGTTTCAAACTTTTACTTTTTTGACTACATTTTCTATACAAGGTTTGGTTCTAGTAGTTGCTGATTTGCTACCATATACTGAGCATAGATATTGTACAAGGCATATTTATTAAAATTGGAGAAAAAAGTATGAGGATGGAGTTTTGAAATCCACCTTCTTCAGGGCAGCAAAGTGCATGATAGAAGGAGGCTTCCTTGATGTTTTGAATGAGATAAAAGAGCTATTAGAGGAGGCATGGAGAGACTTTATGCAGGGTAACCCAAGAAGCTTTGTGAAAGCCTTTTTCAGTTCTTTTCCATAGTGTGATGTGGTTGATAATAATATGGCAGAAACATTCACCTCATATATAATTATGACAAGGAAGAAGCCAGTCATAGAGATGCTTGAAGATTTAAGAAGGGCGATAATGGTGAGGATGGCAAAAAAGAGGGAGGATATTGAGAGTGGCATTGGAGAATATGCCATCATATTCAAGGAAAAATAGAGAGGACTAAAATTGAGAGTAGGTGGTGTGAGACAATCTATAATGAAGATAGAAAGTATGAAATGACATATAAGGGGCAGTTATATAAAGTTAGTTTGTTGGACAAGAGTTGTGCTGGTAATGCATCAAATTTGATAAGTATACCATGCATTCATACCATTTCTTCAGTATGGCATAAGAATGATGCTGTTAAGAACTATGTTGTATTATATCGAAGATTTTTAGAGAAGGTGCTATGAATATATCCTTCAACTATGGATAGGGAAGAACTATGGCCTAGGAGTGATGCAGAGGCAGTCCTACCTCCACTATGAGAATAATGCTAGGTAGGCCCAAAAAAAGGAGAAATGACTCATATGAGGAGTCCAAGAATCCTTATAAGCTTTCAAGAATTGAAAGACATATGACCTATTAAATATGCTTTAAAAGAGATCATAACAAGCAAGGATGCCCTAAGAGACATGAGGCATCATTAAGAATTCTAATTAATAAATTACGAACAAAGAGACCTAGAGGCAGGCTAAGGAAAAACTAGATTGATCTTGTTTAATCATCCAGCATTCTAACATACCATTTAACTTAATGCTAGGTTTGAATTTGTTCTTGTTAATTAGTAGCAAGTTGTTCTTCTTTTACATTAGGCTACAACCACCATAAGAAACTTAACACAGCTGCCTATAAAGAGAAGACGCACAAGCAATGAGTAATAACAACATGAGCATGGCTCTAGAAAAATTACTAGAAGCTTTTAGGCTCTCTGTGTCATCTAATATTGGAGAAGGATTTTATTAGATAAGATTTGTATTTATTTGTTCTTCTCTATCACCTAAATATACTAACTTATCTACATACTCTTACATGGCTCAGGTAGGGATAGGCATATCAATTAGGAAGATGAAAGCTATGTTATAAGGGGATCATTAAGTGTATATTTAGATGCCAGAAGGAATATCATCATTAGTGGATCTAGTCAGGTTACTTCTTCGCACTAGGCATAGAAGGAAGAATGTTGGGGTGACTAACCTATAGGGTCAGTGTGTTGGATATTCTTAGGAGGACCAAATGTTGGAACATTCAAACCAATCAATCTAATGTCAGTGGGCAGTGTCTTATTATGGTTCTTAGGCTTGTTAGTTTTGTCTATGGATCAATGTCCTATGTGATATAACTTTGTTAATTGGTAATGTTGAAACACAATTAGTTGCACCTTGTTTTGTAAGTTGAATGAAAGAATATTTTGGAAGTTCATTTATGTTAAACAAATGTTTTAGAATTTGAATGATATACATGTAACTACAGTTGCATTAAACCAATGACATACATGTGAATTCTGAAACTGAGCTTGGTCTCAAAGTTTTAGTTGAAATTATGCTCTGATTTAAAGTTTTAGCTCAATATTTCTAATTTTGGAACTAAGCTCATTCTCAATGCTATGAAATTGAGTCGAGTTTAAAAATTCAATTGTTGGCCCTCAAATTGATTTTGATGAGATAAAATATTTGAGTATATATTTGATACTAACAAGTTGCTTAAATATTTGAAAAAAGATTTTAGGAAGCTAGAGCCACATTTCAAAGAATCCCATATTTTTTATCTTAAAAATTCAAAGAAGTAAGATTCAAGGAGACCACACCATGAAAATTAAATGAAAAAGGTCTAGAGCTGAATCCAAGGGTTGAAGAGTCAACTTTGGCATACAATCATCAAGTGGCACAGACCTCAACTTGACTCCAAAAAAGCTCGAGTTGACACTTTCAGAAAAAGATAAAGAATAGGTTTTTTGAGTCTAGTCCTCAAGTCGACCATTGAAGACTTTAAGTCGACTTGAAGATAGCTCGAATCAACCTAGATCTACTCGAATCGACTCTACTATGACTGACAACTCCAATAACTAATTTTTCAGATGTTGTAGTTTTGCATAGAACATCTCAATAGTTAGTTCTTGACTTTTGATGGCTAGAAACCCATTTTTTGATATTCTAACAAGGATAAATGGGTGCCAAAGGCTTTAATAAAGTAAAAGAACAAGAAAAAAGTGCATTGAACATCAAGAGAAAAGCCAAAAATTCTATTTGAGCATTTAGTGAGCATTTAAGTAGAAAAATCAAATTCCAACCATCTGCCTCTTGAGCATTTAAGTGATTTTCAAGAGGAAGAAGGGCGCATTGATTGCAAAGCTTCTCATCTCTTCAGCTTAGGCTTCATTTAGAAGCTTTTAGCATGTGCTTTATATTATATTCAATTTTCTACTGTTATAAGTTTTATTTGGGATTGAAATTTGGGGGATAGGCTCATCTAACTTGGGGGATAGGATGTGGTGTTTAGGATTGAAATCAAGATTAAAGAAACACTAAGGCAATCAGTTCACCAACTTAATTAATATAATATTCAAATAATCATGCAAACTAGATCAATTCTATTTCATGTGACGGTGGAGTTTCCTAGAATATTCACTATCCTTTGGTTTAGGTATAGCAAAACTATCACTACTTATTAATTATCCTTTGATCCAGACATAATTTTAAATAAGCACTGATGCATTAGTTTCTATGAAACCCTCTAATTAAAACACGCTGCATCTAAAGCATACTAAAAATTACCGCATGCATAAAAACCTTAATCCAATTCAAACACAAGGTATACAAATCAAGAAGCATCGATATAGAGTCACTCGGTCTATATCATCTATGCCCATCAAAATAATTAGAAGATGGCTAGTAATCTAAAAGCATTAAGAATAGATTTGCATACTCCTTATGAACAGATATAAATCTAGAATCCAATCATACTGAATATTATATTAAAAGAGTGGCTACAACTTAGCCTTAGCAAAATAAAATTAGTTTATGATGAAAAGAATAAAAAAAAAATAAAATAAAGAACATTATAAACTCCAAAAAGGGTACTGCTTATTGCTGAATTTTGCTTCAATTCCTGCTCTTGGTGTGAAGAAAACTGATGGAAGATGGCTGGATGTGAAGATGAACGAGGAAGGGAAGAGTAGAGAAGAGTGGTAGGGTCTCTGTTTTGCATCTCTATTTTGTTGTCCTGGTTCTCAGGTCATCTCAGATCTCCCCTCTTTATAGCTGTTGAATTTTTTAAGTCCTGGATGTGTAAGGAGTCTCAAAACATCTCAAAATCGTATCCTAAATGTGTCTCAATCCAAACTATTTTTGGCCATTGGATCAGCATTAACTAGCCCAGATCTCACTTGATCAGCTCCTTAATCAAGTCAAAATTGATGTGGACCATCAGATCTCATCTCAAATTTAATTTAAACCATCGGATCGTGCTTCAGATGAAGTCTTCTGCTTAGTTCTTAGCTGCATCGAACGTTGCCCGTTGGATTTCATGCAAAACCTGCTGCCCACTGTTCGATCACGCAAATGCCTAAATCCTCTCCCATGCACCACGATAAAATATCGATTGTCGCTATTCTGGTGTGCCGTGCATGGACCTGGTGTTGCGCGACTCATGGACTATTGGATTTTCTATGTCGGGGCATGCATGTATATTTGAAAATTTTTATTTCTAAACAATGTAGTGAAATAGAAGATTAAAATATCTTTTAATCTACATCATGCATACATAAAATATAAAGCACTAGGATCTACTTCATATGCTGAAATTGAATATATGCTGAAATTGAATATGTGATCAATCATATATCTGTTTCGTAAATCTTTCTTCAAATCTGGATCTAGAAGAAGTAGGTTCTTCCTCAGCTGTGTAAGTACTCAACCTCTATAGATATCCACTCAGGATTAGCCTGGAATAATCCTCTTTGGTATCAATTTTTCTTCTCTAAAAAAATCAGCCTGTGAATCTGAACGAAGTCTGAATTGCGATCAACTCTTTGATCCTTTCCTTGATCTTCTTCTTCTCTTCTTCTCTTGCTTTTCTTTCCTAGATTATGAAGCAATCAGGGACTATAAACCAGCAAGCAAAGGGGGATGCCCAAACACCTTTGGGTGTGGAAGATGGAGGATGCCCAAGCTTGGGCGTTGGTTCTTTAAAGGAGAAGAGAGAGGGGGCGTGGGCACTTCAAGGGAGGCATGGGGCTGCTAGTTTAATTGCCTAGAGGCCTTAGAGAAGGCTCCTTTAAATAGGCATAAGGTTTAAATTCTATTCAAAACCAAACAACCGCTTAATACAACTCCTACTTGCATTAGGAATCCTTATTCCTTTAGTTATTTGACTCCCTTTAGAAGATCCTTTAGGCACCGATTATTGGAGCCTTTGCATCTACAAATACACACACCACATGGCACCCATGAGACACCCTATGCTGGTCCCACATGCCCTCTAATGGGTGGGTATGCCCAACTTGATCAAATCAAGTGGCGCCCAATCAAAACTATCAAGAAAATTAATTAAGGGCTTGAACCCTTAATTTGTTTGATCCAAAATCCTAGGCACTCAACAATTAGAGCCCAATGAGTCTAATTCATTTAGATTATTAGCACATAATTAAATTTAAATTAATCTTATTAAATAAAAAATTCAAACGTAAAGAAAAAATTAGATCCAAGCATGTGCTAGCAAGGTTTCTCTTTGTTGTATGACTCCATAGGTTCAATTCTATCTGGTAGTGAGATATACAATGATCACTATCATAGTATCATTAAAATTTTTTTAATAGATCGAAATAATTTCACTCTAATTCATCAAGGATTATCGATCCTAAGCAATCTTAGTGAGCTCTCACAATCCACTAGTGATACCTAGCAGTATGTAGTAGCAACCCAGTAGAATCGAAAAAAATCTCAAGGTGTAGTTTATGTGTGATTTAGTTCCTCTATCGTGTCCCGACCAGATGACAGATCATGGATAAATCATCAAACCTCATCATCAGTTATATGATAGATTTGATCAGCTCAAGTCCAATTGTGATCTTTATGAATTTTTTTTTCATCAATCACACTACTGTGGCCATAGACTCTTAGACTTAGCCTCTCAATTCTCATAAGACTACTCCTTTCTATCAAGGTCGATAGATTCCATCTTGATACGCATCCTACTCCTACAATGGACCAACTATCGTCAATATCCACTATAAGGGCTTATTGAGACCATATTTATCTATCAGTCAAACTCCAATAGTCTTATTGCGAGCAGTTATGCAGGTCAAAAGACCATTCACGCAACTATAGCATCGAGATAATCACTGATGATTGAGTAGAAATTCAAGTGATCTCTCATATAGTCATGCTCAGTACTAGTTGTTCTCTAACAACTACCCGCATTCGTCGCTCAGTGTCTCTATATTGTAAACTAGAGACTTATCTATCCCGAAGGAAGCGATTTGTGCATCGGTCTATCTAGATCGATTATTATTCTCATGATGATACTATGATCGAGAGCATTTAGAAATTAAATACATATCTGTAATTCTCAATACTTTGAGAATATATATCAAAATATTAATTTCATGGATGATTCAAGGACACATCAAATTTAAATAAAAATTAAATTTATCTTTTTATTGATCAAATCAATGTATTAAGTATAAAATTGTGTCCTAACTTTATTATAATATATTAGCTATATTGGCTTGTACAAAATTGTATCCTAACTTTATTATAATATATTAGCTATATTGGCTTCTAGGACATATATCTTACAATCTTCCACTTGGACTAAAGTCAATTGACCACTAATCTAAGTCCCATCTTCTAAGATGGACTTTTATCTTTGACTGGCTCAATTACTTTGTTTGTGGGTCTACCATATTTTTCATGGAGTCTACTCTTCACACCTTGACATATTTTTTTTTGAGGTAGTCACGTGTGATATGATACCACCGTTCGATGTGCTTTGATTTCTGATGAGATCTTCACTCCTTAGCAAGTGTTATGGCTCTATTGTTGTCATAATAAAGTGGTATGGCATCTGATGTCATAATCTCAAGTTTCACGTTGAATTTCTTGAATCAAAAGCCTTCCTTTGCAGCATCCGAAGTAGCGATATATTCAGCCTCTGTGGTCGAATCCACTATGGTGGGTTGTTTGGAACTCTTCCAACTGACTGTGCCACAATTGCATACGAACATATATCCTGATGTAGATTTTTATCATCAGGATCAGACATGAAGTTTGAATCAGTATATCTCTCAACTCGCAACTCAAAACCTCCTCCATAGATCAAGAACAAATCCTTAGTTCTTCTTAAGTACTTAAGGATGTTCTTCATAGCTATCCAATGCTCCTCATCTGGATTCGATTGATACTTGCTCGTGACACTCACGGCAAGGATAATATCAGATCGAGTACATAGCAAGGCATACATGATGCTCTTTATGGTGAGGCATAAGAAATCCTACTCATGCATTGAACTTCCTCAAATATGTTCAAATACATCATCTTGAAAAGATGAATACCATGTCTAAGAGGTAAAAGTCTCCTTTTAGAGTTTTTCATGCTGAACCTCTTCAGTACTTTCTTTATGTACAGCTTTTGTGAAAAGTCCAGCATTCTTTTAGATCTATCCCTATAGACCTTTATTCTAAGAATATAGAATACTTCTTCTAGGTCTTTCATGGAGAATTTTTTAGACAATCATTTTTTAACCATGGTCAATATGGGAATATCATTTTCAATGAGAGAATATCATCCACGTACAATACGAGGAATGTTATTGCGCTCTCACTGACCTTTTTGTATACACAAGATTCCTCTTTATTCTTGATGAAATCAAACGATTTGATTGCATCATCAAAATGAAGATTCCAACTTTGAGAAGCTTGCTTTAATCTGTATATGGATCTTTGTAGCTTGCAGACTTTGTGATCATCATCACAGATATGAAACTCAAAGACTGCTCCATATAGATATCTTTCTCAAGATATCCATTCAGAAAAATAGTTTTCATATCCATCTATCAAATTTCATAATCATAATAAGCTGCAATAACAAGCAGAGTATGGATGGACTTCAGCATAGCTACGGATGAAAAGATTTTTTGATAATCAATGTCTTCACACTAGCTATAACCTTTTGCGATAAGCCTAGCTTTATAGATCTCTACCTCACCATCAGTTTTTATTTTTTTTTATAGATCCATTTACATCCAATGGGTACTATACCCTCGGGTGGATCCACTAAGCTCCATACTTGGTTCGAATGTATCGAGTCAATTTCTAATTTCATTACATCTAACCATTTTTCAGAATCAATATCAGACATCGCCTCGTCAAAGGTATTAGGATCATCGCCATAACCCTTATCTCTCATAAGAAATATTTTTTTTATTTTCTCCGTAAGCATACCTATGTACCTTTTAGGAGGTTGGAAGATCCTACTAGATCTATGAGGTGATAGAGGAATATCAACTACTAGCTCATGAATAATGGATTTCTGAGGATCTATAGTTCTTTGCTCTTCAGAGACCTTCTCTTCGAGCTTAACTAACCTCCTACTACCACCATCTTGGATAAATAATTTTTCTAAAAATATGGCATTCCAACTCACAATCACATTGTGATCTTGTAGAAATTAGAAGTAGTATCTCATTGATTCTTTTGGATCCCTATAAAATGAGCTATTGTTGATCTATCCTCTAATTTATCAGTCATCTATCTCTTGGCATAGACCAGACATCTCCAAATCTTAAGATAACCTAGATCCGACTTCTTACCGTACCATATCTCATATGGTGTGGTAAGAATAGATTTTGATGAAATCCTATTCAACAAGTGAGTTGCAGTTAATAAGGCATGTCCCTAAAGGTGTAAGGGTAAATCGGTGAAGCTCATCATGAACCTGACCATATCTAATAGGGTCCTATTCTTCCTTTCGGATATCCCATTGAGCTGAGGTATTTCATGAGGAGTCTATTGAGAGACTATACTGTTGTCCTTTAGATATCTCAAAATTTTTTGACTAAGATATTCACCTCCTCGATCAAATTAAAAAATCTTAATGGATTTGTCTGTTTATTTTTTTACTTTATTTCTGAATTTTTAAACTTTTTAAAGACTTCAGACTTATGTTTTATCAGATACATATACCCATACCTAGACAGCTCATCAGTAAAAGTGATGAAGTAGCTGTAACTATCCCTAATCTGTACATCAAATGGCCCACACACATCGGTGTGTACCAAGACAAGTAACTCAGTGGCTCTTTCCGCATGTCCTATAAAGGACAACTTGATCATTTTTCTTCGAAGGCAAAATTCACAAGCTGGATACGACTCTGGATGAAGAGAGCGAAGGATCCCATCCTTTTTCAGTTTGTTTATCCTGTCCTCTCCAATATGGTCTAGTCTATGATACCATAAGTACTTCTGATTAATTTCATCTCTGGGTCTCTTTTGACCTATGGTACTCTATTTGCTCGTTCAAATTCATATTCGCATCAACATGCAAGTGATATAGACTATCAATTAAAAGACCTCGTGTAATCAATTTATTTTATAAATAAGTGAAACAAAAGTCTTTATTGAAATTAAATTCAAAATCATCTTGTGCTAGCACAGACATAGAAATCAAATTTTGACTAGCTATAGGAATAAAATAACAGTCTTTTAAATCTAATCTAAAATCCAACGGTAATCGAAGAGGATAAGTACCAATGGCTTTTGCAGCAACTTTTGCTCAATTACCGATCCGAAGGATCATATCATCTTCCCTCAATCTCCTACTTTCTATTAGATTCTATATTGAGGTACATATATGAGCACTCGAACCAGAGTCCAATACCTAACTAGGTTACTTGTTGACTCGAGTTCACCCATACCGACTAGGCTGGTCAGACATGTTGATGTGTTGACCTAAATTTAATTAGTTGGATGTCAAATCTGCTGATTTAGAAGCGATCTAAACCTAAATCTTCTTACTAAGTATTAAATCTAGAGGTCTTCCATCATTGTAGAGATGTAGGTGTCTTCCTGATGTTGATCGTTCTCGACTGGTTACAATGGTTCGGTTGCATCGGAAAGGTATAACCAATCTATCAACATTTTATATCCCAGGGTAGAGATAGGGTTGAGCCCAATAACTATTAGGTGAGAGTCTCAATGATGGCTTTACGTCTGTTGGTGAATGATGGATCTGACTTAACTAAAAAATATACCAATAACTGTTAGGTGAGACCACATGACTTAGAGACCAAGCCCACTGCATCTTGCTTAGTGAAGTAATGGATAAAGTGTTGTCTACTCATTAGTCTGTACTCATCAATAACTGTTAGGTGAGATGTGTATAGATTAATAGAACTGTAGTATCCACTTGAAATCGATCATGTATAAGTTTTTATTTCTCCACTCAAGGAGTGTAGGAGATTCAAAGAAATAGTGGGAGCCTTTGTTTATTTTTAAAGTTCTTAAAATAAATATTTTTATAAGTAAAACATCTAACTAAAAATTATTCTTTCTACAGATAACCATATCAAGTTCCAACCTGTTATCTTGCATCCTCGATACTAATAGGTTGACCAGTACCAATTATAAAGACTGACTCTAAAATCTGAGAATCATTCTCAACTTCAAAAAACTCACCCATATCCTTGACCAGGATGTATCGTGTTACCTACTTATCCATCTCCTGATCAACGAGCCACACTTGAGAAGTGGATGGATGAAGATAACAAAGCAAAGTATTATATTTTAGCATCCATGTTCAATGATCTTCAGCAACAGCATGAAGATATGAGGACTATCAGAGAGATGCTGACTCACCTGTAAGAGTTGTATGGTGAGCAAATCGCACAACTCGCTTTGAGATATTTTGGAGACTTTTCAGAGTGAAGATGTATGATGGACAGTCCGTAAATGATCATTGTTTGACAATGATCAAGGATATCAAGGAGCTTCAGAAGCTCGATATGAACATGGACAAGGAATTGCTAGTGGATCTGATCTTTCGATCTCTTCCTGATTTATATGGACAGTTCATCATGAACTATCATATGAATAAAATCGATAGCACTTTGTTTGAGTTATTGAATATACTGGTAACAACAAAGGGCACCTTGAAGATTTCAAGGGGTACAGTTCTGGCTGTGGAGCGTGCTTTCTCCAAAAGAAAGTCTTCTTTCAAGAAGAAGAAGCCTGTGAAAAAGCAGAAGAATGAGGCTAAGCCTAAGAAGCAGGTTTCGAAGAAGATCGATGATAAAGGAAAGTATTTCCATAGCAACGTCGAAGGCCACTAGAAGAGAAATTATCCGGCCTACCTAGCGACCGTCAAGAGCAGGAAGAAGGATGGACCTTCTGAAGGTACATCTGATATGCTTATTGTTGAAACTAATCTAATAATTTTTTCTTCTTCTAGTTAGATTTTAGATTCTGGATCAAGTGCTCACTTGTACACTTCTATGTAGGATTTTGAAGAAGTGAGAGTGTTGAGAGAAGACGAGATCACTCCCTAAGTCTGCAATGGAGCAAGGGTTGCTACTTTGGCTGTCGGGACATACCCTCTGTGATTATCGTTAGGACTTAGTTTGGTTTTAAAAGACTACTATTATGTACCTGTAGCTAATAAAAATTTGATTTTCATCTATATGCTGGCACAGAATAATTATAATTTTTATTTTAATAAAAATATATGTTCGATTTATTTCAGTAATAAAATTATTTCACATGCTTTCTTGATTGACGGTCTTTATTATTTGCATATGGATGCGAGTGTAAATATTAACGAGCAAATTGTCAATGCCATAGGGTCTAAGAGATTTAGTGATAAGATTAGTCAAAAATATTTGTGGCACCTTATGCTAGGCTATATTGGAGAGGACAGACTCAACAAACTAGAGAAAGATGGTCTTCTCAGACCATTGACTTTCGAGTCTTATCCAATTTGTGAATCATATCTTCAAAAAAAAATGACCAAGCTGCTCTTTGTGGGACAAGAAAAAAGGGCCACTAAAATATTAGCTCTGGTACACACTGACATGTATGGTCCATTCGATGTACAAGCCAGGAGTGGCTATGTCTACTTCATAACTTTTATTGATGATTATTCATGGTATGAATTTATGTATCTGATACATCAAAAGTCTGAAGCCTTTGAAAAGTTCATAGAGTTCAGACATGAAATAGAAAAATAGACTGAAAAATCTATAAAGCTTCTTCGATTAGATCGAGGAGGAGAATACCTTAGTGAAAAATTTTAGGACTATCTCAAGGATAATGGCATAGTCTCATAGTGGACACCTCCAAGGATTTCTCAGCTCAATGAGATATTTGAAAGAAGGAATCGGATCTTATTAAATATAGTTTGGTCCATGATGAGCTTCACAGACCTTCCTATCTTTCTTTGAAGACATGCATTACTTTTTGCGATTCATCTTTTGAATCGAGTTTTCTTTAAATTTGTTTCTATCACACTATATGAGTTATGGCATGGTGAGAAATCAACTCTTAGGTACCTCAAGATTTGGAGATGTTCAGTCCATATCAAGCGACAGCAGGCGGGCAAGTTAGAGGCTAGGCTCTTTAGGGCTCGCTTTATAGGGTATCCTAAGAAAATCATGGGATACTACTTCTATCTTTTTGAGGATTACAATATGATTGTGAGCCATCATATCATCTTCTTGAAAAAAGAGTTTATCTAAGATAGAGGTAGTGGGAGGAAGATTGAGCTTGAAGAAAAAACCTCTGAAAAGCATCGAGTCTAAGAACTTGAACCCAATAATAAGTCAGTAGATGTGATACCTCCTCCACCTTGTAGATCAAGTTGGATCTCCCATCCTCCTGAAAGGTACTCAGATATTCTTATAAAGAATTTAGAGGAAGCATTCTTTATGGAAGATAGGGACATTAGGAATGATCCCAAAACCTATGATGAGGCAATGTTAGATATAGACTCTGAGAAATGGGTAGAAGTGATGAAATCAGAAATTAACTCCATGCATTCCAATTAGGTTTGGTCCTTAGTAGATCCACCTGAAGGTATTGTACCTATTGGATGTAAATAAATTTATAAAAAAAAAATTAGATCAGATGGTAAGGTAGAGATCTATAAGGCAAGACTAGTTGTGAAAGGTTATAGTCAACGCAAAGGCATTGACTATCATGAAACCTTTTTGCCCGTAGCCATATTAAAATCCATTCGTACTCTACTTGCCATTACAACCTTTCATGATTATAAAATTTGACAGATGGATATGAAAACTATCTTCCTAAATGGATATCTTGAGAAAGATATCTATATGTAGTAGCCTTTGGGTTTCACATCCAATAATAGTGATCACAAAGTCTACAAGCTGCAAAGGTCTATATATGGACTCAAGCAAGCATCTCAGAGTTAGAACACTCACTTTAATGATATGATCAAAATATTTGATTTCATAAAAAATGAGGAGAAACCATGTGTGTACAAAATGGTCAGTGAGAATACTGTCATATTTTTTGTATTATACGTGGATGATATCCTCCTGATTGAAAATGATATTTCCATGCTAACATCGATCAAAGTGTGGTTGTCGAAAGAGTTCATCATGAAAGATCTAGGAGAAGCTTCCTACATTCTTGATATAAAGTTCTATAGAGATAGATCTAAGAAGACGATAGGACTCTCACAGTGCATGTACATAGAGGAGGTACTGAAGAGGTTCAGTATGAAAAACTCTAAGAGAAATCTTTTGCCTCTTAGACATAGCATTCATCTCTCCAAGAAGATGTGTCTTGATACACCTGAGGAGATCCAGTGCATGAGCAAGATCTCTTATGCTTCAGTAATAAGGAGCCTCATATACGTCATGTTATGTACACGACCTGATATAGCCCTTGTCATGAGTGTTATGAGCAGATATCAAGCAAATCTAGGTGAAGAATACTGAATTGCTATTAAAAATATCCTTAAGTACTTGAGAAGAATTATGAATTTATTATTGGTCTTTGGTGGAGGATCGGAGTTAAAAGTTAAGAGATACACCGATTCAGACTTTGGAGCATTACTGATGTCGATGATAGAAAGTCTACATCGGGATGTATCTTCTTGTGTAATGATGGAGCGAAAGAGTTCCAAACAGTTGATCATTGCATATTCAACCTTGAAAGTCGAGTACATCATCACCTCTGAAGCTGCTAAGAAAGCCTTTTGGTTCAAGAAGTTCATTACGGAGTTGGGTGTGATGCCATCAGATGCTATCGCACTGCACTGCAACAACAATGGCACCATAGCCCTCGCTAAGGAGCTCAGGTCTTACTAAAAGTCCAAGTATATAAAGTGATGGTTTCACATCATACACGAATACCTCGAGAAAAAGTTTGTGAAGGTACAGAGAGTCGACTCCGCACTAAATATGGTGGATCCGTTGACCAAATCTCTCAGCCAGTAGAAGATCGAAGCTCACATTGAGAAGATGGGTCTTAGGTATATGGCTAATTGGCTTTAGGTCAAGTGGGAGTTTGTTGGATTTGTACCCTAGAAGTCAATTGTTGGATGACACATTATGTATTTCCAAAGCTTAAACTTGTAACTTTTTATTATCAATAAAGGATTTTTTCTTTCCAATCATGTTTATGTATCTATGATTTATCCTAAAAATTAATAAAAATGATTTTTGTATATTCTTAAAGTGTTAAGAATTTGAAACATACATTAATTAGTGGTTAATTTCTAAATGCTCCCGATTAAGGGATTGTCATAGAGGATAGTGATCAATCTATTTGAGATCGGTGCACAGTTCACCTCCCTTATGGGTAGATGAGTCCCAGATCTGTAGTGTAGGGATACTAGGGTGAGGGTGTGGGTGGTTGTTAGAGAATAACTTACACTGAGCATGATCAATACGAGAAACCACATGCATATCTACTCACTCATCAGTGATCTTCTCGATGCTGTAGTAGTGTGAGTGATATTTTGACCTGCGGTGTCATTGGCTATTCGCAGCGAGACTATTGAGTTTGACTACATATTCTCTTAATCTCTAACCATTCGGATTCTTACTGTGTATGTTGGCTTCAGGAGGTTCAGGTTTGCTATTTGGAGTAGGATGCACCTACAAAGAATCTATCGATCTTGGTAGAAAAGGAGAAGTCCTATGCGATTTATAAGATTGAGTTCAAAAAATCTTTAGCCAAAGCAAGTGTAAATACTGAAATTTTTTTTACATGATTCAAAAATAAACTCGAATCGAGCCAATCTAGTATATGACTGACATTGGGATCTGATGAGTTCTCCATGACCACCATCAAGTCGGGACTCACGATAGAAAGATTGAATCATATGGTAACTGCACCTAGAGGTTCATACTTTTATTTTACTAGATTGTCACTATATACTTTTAGGTATCACTGATAGATTGTGAGACTTATCGAACGTCATCTTAATGATCGATGACCTTCGAAGGATAGAATTGAAAATATTTCAATCTATGAAAAAGAGTTTTGATGATATTATGATGGAGATCACAATATATCTCACTACCAGATAGAATAGAACCTATGGGATCATACATTAAGAGATTTAATCTTGAATTTGCCAATTAGGCTTATGAAGTTTTAATTGGGTTAGGGTTTATTGAAATCCTATTGGGTTTAAGAGAACCATGCTAGCACATGATTAAATCTAATTCTTCTCGAGACTTCGATTGGATCAAGTCCATAGCCTTGAACCTAACCTAAATTCATTTAGATTTAATTGGACTCCTAATTATGAGCCCAAGAAGATTGGATTAAGTCAATTAGTTAGCTAAATTATCACTTTATTATCTCTTCATTATCTACTTATTATCTCTTAGTGTGTGTGTGGAATAGTAGGAAAGATGGGCGGCACCTACCTCCCCTTTTGGCAGGATCAGGGGGCGTCAATCCCCTGGATAATGCAAAAGGGGCCCGCCCCCTCTTGTAGCATGGCGTGGAGGGGTGAGAGAGAGGGGCCATGCCTCCTCTCTTGAATAAAAACCCTAGAATGGGGGCCAAGGGTTGGTGCCCCAACCACCTGCCCTGTATTCCATGGGCGCCCCATATTCTTGCCAAAGGAGGATGATAACATACCAATTAAGTCTGATTTTATTGAAAAAAAATCAGATTAAAAGGGTAGAATTTCTTATGAGATAAGGATGTACCTTTTTAAGTTAATTGAATTTCTCTTTTGAATCAAGGAAGGGCCTATATAAAAAGAAGGTCTTCTAGGGTTTAGAAGTTAATTTTTATTGACTAAAAACTAGATCTCTCTCCCTCTCTCCCTTCTCCATGCCTCACCCTCTCCCTCTTCTCTTTTCCACACCCAAAGGTTGGGCGTCTCACCTTTTTACATGCCAAGAGTTGAGGAGTTGTTCATCTACAGTGAAGAACGAAGAGAAAAGGCTATAGATCAAAGAGTTGATCGAGGTTCTAAAGACTGAGATCCTATTTAGACTAGAAGGATCTACGATGAAAAAAAAATTCAAGGTTGATCTCGATGGATATCCGTAGAGACTGGACACGTGTGTGGCTCGAGGAACTTCGAACCAGTGATCATCGATAGCGGTGAATTTTTATCTATGCTAAGATATTAAGATTTGTCTCATACTAATTTTAATTTTCAGATTATATGTATGTTCTTTTCTTTTAGGCTTGGGTAGGATTAGATAAGATCTAAAACATGTGGGGTTAAAGGGTTTAACCTAATTATTTTTCCACTACAATCAAAAAGATTTTTGAAATCTACACATACATCCTACCTGACTTTCTAACACATCTTGGGAAGAATGGCCAAAGTCTAATTGCAATGAATACTGAAGTCAATGAGACCAGTTGGCTATGACATCGAAGACTTGGGCATATTAGCATGGAGCTAATTTCTAAATTAATTAAAAAAATCTTATTAAAGAACTATATATCAAAACTAGATATTAAATAGGATCAGATTTGTGATCCTTGTCAATTTTAAAAATAAACTGAGTTATATTAAATGTAAAAATCTTATTTCAACTTCTAGACCCCTAGAATTGTTGAGAAAAATATCTCAAGATTCGGTCTACAATAAGCCTAGGACAGGGTTCAAGATGACGAACGAAATCTAAAAAGTCCAAGAATAGTCCAAATGAAGTCTAGACAGAGAAGACATGTGCGAGAGAAAGTCGAGAGCAGCTGGTATGGTCCATAGAATGTCGGAGGAGCCCACGGGCTGGTGTAAGCCGATGGTGGTGCGGACTAGGCCCGATAGTGCACTGGTGCATGGGCCAACAGTGTGCTTGGCTAGCTCAGACAAGTGTGAGCATGCACGTGCGAGCCACACAGCACCCAAGCACGCCTAGGTATCGCAGTCCACCATGAATCGCATGGGATATCGTGGCTTATGGGGCTACATATGGATCAGAGGAGTGATCCAACGGCTAATGTCACAGTCGGTGGGGATCGGATGGCCCAGATCGAATCTGGGTGTGATCTGGATATAGTTTGCATGATGGGATGGCTCTGGTTTGAGCTAATCACGATCGAACGGCCAGAATTAATTTTGGGTTTGATTTGGACTTGATCTCCTAGTGAAATATTATTTTAGAATTTTTGGAGGCTATATAATTTTGATTGACAAGCTGTTTATTGTGTTGGATAGCTGGCGATATTTTGATCATGTAGAGAGGTTTCAAAGAACTTTGTGAGGATTTTGAGATTTTTTGTTGAGAGACTTTTGTGCAAAGATTGAGTGATGAGTTCCTCTTGTATTCTTTATTTTTGTTTCTCTCATAATGAAGCTTGCATGCCCCATAGAGGTAGGCTTGAGGCCGATCAATGTATTTTTATTATGTTTGTTTGTTTTTTTTTCTTTTTCTCGTATGGTATCAACATCTTCTTCTTGAACATTGTTGTGATCTTGGGTGGGTGATCCGTGTTTCGCAATTGAGGGATCTACCCCAACAAATGGTATCAGAGCCTAGTTATCATGGACAAGTGGTATCAGAAGGTCCAAATAGAGGTGGTGTAGATCAAGATAAAAGATGAAGAAGACAAGCACAATCAAGGTGGAGATCAATTGGTTCGATGAAAAGAATAATTTCTTCTTATAGCAAGTCAGGGTGAAGGACGTGCTCATCCAATATAGATTGATTGACACTGTCTTGAATGAGAAGAAGTCGGCCACCATAGAGGAGAAGATCTGGGAGTGACTACAGATGCTGACGGTGAGTACCATCCATATGTACCTGATGGATGAGATGGTGATTTATATACTTGGTAAGATTTTCCTGAGACCAAGTACATGGGAGTGGCTACAGATGTTATGGTCGAAGCTCGAAGAGTTGTATATGACAAAGTCCCTCACCAACGCTCTTTTCTTATGGAGGTAGTTCTACGAACTGTGGATGGATGAAAGATAGAGCATGTAGGAGCATCTCAGCTATTTTCAAAAGATTCTCATCGATCTTCTCAGTGTAGGTGAGAAGGATGAGGAGAAGTAGGGTGTTGGTCTTACTAGCATCGTTCCCCCTTCGTATGAGTCTTTAGTGACTACTCTTCTAGTGGAGAAGATCAACATCAAGATGGATGAGATCACTATGGTGATTCTCTAGAATGAGGTTCTCAAGTAAGAGAACCAGGCCTCAAGCTCAGATGGCGGTAGCATAGCTTTGGTGATTTCTAGAGGAGCAAGTGGTAGTAGATAGAACAACAGAGGATCATGAGGAGGATGATCCAGGTTCAATATAAGGGCCCTAACAAGATCAGATACTATCGGTGTGATGAGTTGGGGCATCGTGTCAGAGATTGCCCTCAACTTAGAGATCAGATGAAGGCTACTATAGTGATGGCCAGTAGTGAGTCAGATCATGATGTCCAATTGATATTTGATGAGGTATCTACTTCTTTCCAACAGTGAATTTTAGATTCTGCATGCATCAATTATGTATGTTGTAGAGAGGAGCTGTTTGACTCTCTGAAGAGTAGTGAGGGTACTATTTATCTACTGGATGGATCGAGTTGTGCGATCATAGGTACCGAAATGGTCAGCTGGAGGATACATGATGGTGTAGTGAGGAGATTGGGCAAGATCCGATACATATCTAATTTCAAATGAAATTTTATTTCACGAAGTAGACTGGATTCAAACAGCTACAGGTGGGTAGTTGGAGATAGAATCCTAAAGGTGATGTGTGATGATAGGGTGATATTGAAGGAGAAGAAGATCAGAGAAAGATATTACTATCTGGCAGGGAGTCCAATATGAGTTGGAGCTTCAGAAGCTAGGGGGAGCCCAGTGTGAGTGGAGCTCTAGGTGGAGGTGGATCGGACATGAGACAGGAGACTCGAGAGGATGAAAGGTGACGTCATAGAGTGAAGTTCCTATTATCATAGGAGACTTCTCGAGTAGATCTTTGGTCAAAGTGGACACAGTCAATACTGAAGGTGGGATCGAGTGGCCTAGCTCGACTCCCACGTTTGCCCATCCATGAGGCAGCAGGTGTGCCCCAAGATGTAAGGACAAGACAAATCATAGGCTCTCAAAGATATGTAGAGGTCGAATATTGAGTCGAGATAGAGATTGTTGAGAAAAATACCTCAAGATTCGATCCACAATAAGCCTAGGATGAGGTCCAAGATGACGAACAGAATCTAACGAGTCCAAGAATAGTCCAAATAGAGTACAAATGAAGAAGACACATATGAGAAAATATCAGGAGCAGCTGATATGGCCCATAAGCTGTTGGAGGAGCCCATGGGCCGGAGGCCGATGATGGCACAGACCAGGCCTGACCATGCACTCACATGTGGGCCAGTAGCATGTTGGGCTGGCCCATATAGGTGCGAGCATGTGCATGCGGGTCGCACGGGCATCCAAGCCCCACTTGGGTGCCCAAGCCCCACCTAGGTATCACGATCCATCGTGGACCGTGCGGGATATCATGGATTATAGGGCCGCGTGTGGACTGGAGGCACGATCCAATGGCTAATGTCGTAGTCGATGGGGATTGAATGGCCCAGATTGAATTCGAGCATGATCTGGACATAGTTTGCATGATCGGATGACTTTGGTTCGAGCCGATCATGATTGGATAGCCAAAATTGATTTTGGGTTTACTTTGGACTTGGTCTCCTTGTGAAACACTTTTTTAGGATTCTTGGAGGCTATACAACTCTGATTGAGGAGCCGTTTATTGCATCGGATAGCTGGTGATGTCTTGATCATGTAGAGAGACTTTTTAAGAGGTTTTAGAGAGCTTTTGTGAAGGTTTTAAAGCTTCTTATTGAGAGACACTTGTACAAAGATTGAGTGGTGAGTTCTTCTTATATTTTTTATTTTTATTTCTCTCATAGTGAAGCTTGCACGCCCTATAGGGGTAGGCTTGAGGTTGATCCATGTATTTTTATTATGTTTGTTTGTTATTCTTTCTTCTTTTTTTTCTCATGTGGTATCAACATTCGCTTTCCAGATGTTGTAGTGATCTTGGGTGGATGATCTGTGTTTCGCAATTGAAGGATCTACCCCAACAAGAACTAATTCACATGAACTTATTTGGACCTACTAGAATCATAAGTCTAGGAGGTAAAAGATATAAACTTATGATTATAAATGATTTTTTTAAGGTTTATTTAAATTTTGTTTTAGCTAAAAAAATAAGATTTTTTCAGCATTTATCAAGTTTTATCGAAAAGTTTCAAATGAAAAAAGCTTAACCATAGTTTGCATTAGAAGTGATCATAGAATCGAGTTTGAATATCAATATTTTAAAAATCTAGAGCACTTCAACAAAATGCGATAATAGAAAAAAAAAAGTAGAACTTTAAAAGAAATCATCCATACCATATTATGTGAAGGTAACCTTCTAAGATATTTTTGAATGGAAGCTATCAACATAGTGTGTTACATTTTAAATCAAGCTTTAATATGATCAATTTGAATGAAAATTCCATATAAGCTTTAGAAACAAAAAAAATCAAACATTAGCTATTTTCATATTTTTAGTTGTAAGTATTTCATCTTAAATAATGGAAAAGATAAAATTAAAAAATTAGATCCCAAGTCGGATGAAAGTATCTTCTTGAGATACTCTTCATCTAGCAAGGATTATAGAGTCTTCAACAAAAAGATACTTATTATTGAAGGGTCTATTCATATAGTATTTGATAAAGCTAATGATCTATCTTCTAAAAAAAAATATTATTAATGATGATCATGGATTATAGACAAAGGAATGTAAAGGTTTACTCTCAAAGAATTCTCAGCTCAAGATGATAAAGAAAACACCATGAAAGCTAAAGGTGAAGAAGAAACTCATGAGAATACCAATGATAAAAGTTTACTCAAGGAATGGAGGTATGCATATGGTCATCCTAGAAATCTTATAATTGATGATCCATCATAAGAGATAAGAACTTATTCTTCTTTAAGAAATATCAATAATCATTTAGCCTTTGTATCTCAAATTAAACCTAAATTAATTGAAGAGGATGAAAATGATCCTAATTGGATAATTGCTATGTAAGAAAAGTTAAATCAATTTGAAGAAAATAAGGTTCAGACCTTAGCTGATAGACCAATTGACCATCCTATAATCAAAACAAAATGGATATTCAGAAATAATCTAGATAAAAATGGACTAGTTGTAAGCAATAAATCTAGGCTTGTAGCTAAAGGGTATAATCAAGAAGAGGATATTAATTTTGATGAAACTTATGCTTCTATTGCAAGACTAGAAGTCATTAGATTATTATTTACATTTGTATGTTTTATGGATATTAAATTATATCAAATGGATGTTAAAAGTCTATTTTTGAATAGTTTCATTTCGGAGGAAGTTTATATTGAATAACCTCTTAGTTTTGAAAATTGTGCCTTGCCAAATCATATTTTCAAGTTATATAAGGCTTTGTATTATTTAAATCAAGCACCCCATGTATGGTATGAGAGATTGAACAATTTCTTACTTGAAAGGATTTTATAAAAGTTAGTGTAGATACAACATTATTTTTGAAGAAGAGAAACAAAGATTTGTTAATAGTTTAAATCTATATAGATAACATCATATTTGGCATTACTAATGAAAATCTTTATCAAGATTTTTTTAAGTTAATGCAGGGAGAGTTCAAAATGAGCATGATGGGTGAACTAAATTTCTTCTTCAGATTCCAAATCAAGTAAACCAAAGAAGGAATCTTCATTAAGCTAAGCAAGTATATCAAGAAATAATCAAAAAATTAGGGATGGAAAATGCTAGGCCCCTTGGTATGCCTTGAGCCCTTTATGTAAACTTGATAAAGATGAAAATGGTAAGAATATTGATCATCAACTTTATAAAGATATTATTGGATCCTTACTCTATTTTGCCACTAATAGAGCTAATATAATATTGGTATTTGTATGTATGCTAGATATTAATTTAATCCTAAGGAATCATATCTTTTAGCTGTCACAAGAATTCTTATATATTTAATGGGTACATATCATGTAGACTCATAGTATTCTAGAAATTTCTCTATTAATTTGATTGCATATTCTAATGCTGAGTTTGCTGGTTGCAAATTAGATAGAAAAAGTATAAGTAAAATTTATCAATTTTTAGGTATGAATTTAATCTTATGGTTTAGTAAGAAATAAAATTTGATAGTACTATCCATGCTGGAAGCCGAGTATACTACAACCGAAAGTTGTTGTACTCAAATCTTATAAATTAAGCAATAACTAGAGGATTATAGCATTAAATTAAATAAAATATCTATAAAATATGATAATACAAGTATAATTAACTTAACTAAAAATTTTATTCAACATTCAAAAATTAAACACATTAAGATAAGACATCATTTCATAAGAGATTATATTCAAAATGATAATATATTGCTTGCTTTTATTGGTACTGATAGAAAATTAGCTGATATATTCATTAAATCCTTAAGGAAAGATTTAGCATGATTAGGAGTGAATTAGAAATATATGATCCTTTTGTCTAAAGTCTTCTCAAACTCTCTCTATATTCTTCTCCCATTGAAATACTTTGATTCATTGAATATCTAAGTTCTCTTGATTGTCTTCAATTCAAGTTCCATCAATCTACATTTTTTGAGCCGACTCTTAATTGTTCTTGTTTATTTTTTCTCAAAAAAATCAGCAATTAACTTTCTATGTTTGAGCTCGAGTAGACTCTAGATTATGTTCGAGTTGACTCCTGCTCAAGTTGACTCAAACAAAAATCTCCAGTGGACTCATGGTCGGGACCATGGCTTTTTAATCGTGGAGCATGTTATCATGTTCACCATTCTCTTTTTTCTTTCACTCTACGACAATACCCTAGACCTCTGACTCTTGTAGAGCCCTTCATCTATCCATTTCCATCAATTCAAATCTTATTTCATGCGTAATGGAACCTTGGAAGTAGCTCATGTACTGCCTCAAGTGTTCTTGGGTCAAGCTCACACACCAAGGCTAGAAGCAACTCTTCCTACTGAGAAGAAACCTCCACCCCACTGTCTTAACCCCCTTCTCCCTCTCCTGCAGATCTCCTTTCATGTTCAGGTAGTGACCACTGGCCACAAGGTGGACTTCATGTTCCTTGACCGTGAAGGCTTTCGGCTAGGGTAGTGGATATGGCAGCAAGGATGGGACTTTTTTGGTAGTTTAGACCTTTCGACCTATCCTAGTCTGGTACGTGAATTATATAGCTCGATGAAAAGAGGTCCGGAAGGAGTGGAATATACTGTCAAAGGAGTCAAGTTTGCATTGACAGAGCAAAGATTGGGGAGGATTTGGCAACTCCCTAGATAGGGTATGGATCCCACACATCCTTTGAGTAGAAAAGAAGCATTGAAAGAAATTTTAGAGAGATAGGATGTGAAGGGAATTATGGAATTGTATGCCACCCAATTGTTAGTTGAGATGCATTTCTCCATCACATTATCGGGCGGATTCTTTTTCTGAAGATTGACAGTTTGACTTTGCATTAAAGAGGGATGTTGTGGTGATGCATTCTATGGTTCAGGGGGTAGCTTTGAACCTCCTGGCTCTCATAATGAATTAGATTAGAGAAGCTACAGGTAGGGCAAAGGCACGCCTGCTTTATGGCATGGTTTTGACCCTTGCCTTCAGGAAGTTTGGAGTGCCTCTTGAGGGAGAAACCACCTATGTCCTGATGCACTCTGACACATACAATGAGCAGTCCCTGCATTATATGTGATATTGCAAGTTAGATGGTCAGTGGGCATGTAGGATATCTAGGTAGGAGCCATAAAGATTGAGGGAGGACACTAGACCTAGTCATTAGCCCGATTCAGAGCCCCAGTCTCTTCCACCTCAGTCTGTAGAGCCACAAACATCCATCAGAGCACCACAAACATCCACTCCACCAGTGACACCAGCATTAGCACTAGCACCTCCAACACCAGCACTAGTAGCAACAGTACAACCCACTCAATCCTCCTGCATTAGATTGGATGATGAGGAGGTTGGCTAAGATGGTCATTGATGGACTGAGACTTGAGAGAGAGAGTGGCTACATATAAAGCTCAGCAGACTTAGAGGTAAATTGATAGACTCTAAGAGAGGATGTTGGCTTTGGAGGATAGAGATAGAGATCTATTGAGCTATCCGACTTCTTTGATTTAGCTTGGGAGGCTAATCGACTCAGGGGGATGATTGAGTCAAGAGTGTTGCAGACATAGGAAGAAGTTAGAGGTCTAGGGACAGCCCAAAAGTCTAACATCATGTCACTCCTAATCACCATTGGATAGTTGGTTGAGCAGTTATAGATGTTTGGTCCTTCAGGTGTGGCAGCAGCAGCAGCAGCATCAGCATCAGCAGCAGCAGCAACAGCAATAGATCCATCCAATACTCAAGACCAATGTACTCTACAGTCATCCCAGCGTGCACCTCCTATCCAACCACCTATCTCCCAGCCATCCACCTCCTCTTAGACCACTCTTAGACTACCTTTTAGGACATTTACTAGACTTGATGTAGGTTTTCCATCCTTTGCGATTGGCCCTTCTAGCAGGACCAGGAGCAAGAGACCTGGATTTCCCTCCTTTAGAACTAGTTCGCCTCTGCTTTAGAAGTCTCCTTTGATGAGGATTAGGTCTAGGTTATGTTTTAGTATTTTACATTGTTCTCTCACTATGACGCATTGTTTACTTTATTGTTGTATTGATGTTTAGATCTACTGTTGTAGGCTATTTTTTGTATATTGTACAATCTTGTAAAACATCCTATTCTATAAATGAAATGAATTGTATTTTCTTCTCAAATAATATCTGGTGCATGTTGTTGACTCACTTATTGTTGATGACAAAAAGGGGGAGAAAGATTAAGCAAATAATAATTGAATTAATTATTGAATAATTGCACTAATTGTTGAATCATAAAAACTCAAGCAATTTGAATTTTTTATCTGACATCAAATAATCTGACTTAAGCTCTAAATTAATGATAAGAATCTTAATGAAAGTAAAGATACAATGAATCTAGATTTATTGCTCTAAATTAATGATAAAGACTATTGAAAGAAATGATCAATTGAACTAAATACTTTGATATCAGTCGTAAGACCATAGCCCCTAATCAATTTTCTAAAATTTTAAATCTTCAATTGATAAGAAGAATTGATCTCTATATTGAGTTCCATGATAAGCATTAATTGATGATACATATATTCTTTTAATTATTTTTGGCACATCTTTTTTAGCTATATTATTTATCTATATTCAAAATTTTATCACCATCAAAAAGGAAGAGATTATTGGCCTTGGAATTAGTTTTGATGAGAACAAAATATTGGAGTATGTATTTGATATTAATGAGTTGCTCAAGTGTTTGAAAAGAGATTTCAGAAAGCTAGAGCTACATTTTAAAGAATCCCCTATTTTCCATCTTGAAAATTCAAAGAAGCAAGGTTCAAAGAGGCCACACCATGAAAATTTAAGTGAAAAAAGTCTAGAGCTAACTCCAAGGGTTGAAGAATCGACTTCGGCATGCAATCATCAAGTGGCACAGACCTTATGTCGACTTCAGAAAAGCTTGAGCCGACTCTCTCAAAAAAGATAGAGAGTAAATTTTCTGAGTCTAGTCTTTGAGTCGACACTTGAAGACTTGAAGTTGACTTGAAAACAATTCGAGTCGACTCCAGATCTGCTCGAATCTACTCCATTACGATTGATAGCAGTAATAACTAATTTTTCAGAAGCTGTAATTTTGCACAAAACACCTCTAATGGTTAGTTCTCGACTTTTAATAGCTAGAAATCTATTTTAGACATTCTAACAAGGATATATGAGTGCCAAAGACTTTAATGAAACAAGAGAATAAGAGAGAAGTGCACTGAACACTAAGACAAAGGCAAATAATTCTATTTGAGCATTTAAGAAGAAAACCAAATTCCAACCATTTGCTTCTTGAGTATTCAAGTGATTTTCAAGAGGAAGAAGAATGTATTGATTGCAAAGTTTCTCATCATTTCAATTTGGGCTTCATCGATATTTTTATTTGCTTATTAGCATTGCTTTATATTGTATTCAATTTTCTACTATTACAAGTTTTAATTGGAATTGAAACTTACAAGATAGGCTCATCCAAGCCTTAAATTGGATTTAGTATAAACTTAGAAGTGACTTAGAAAAAAATTTTGATCGGTGTGCGTTAGAAAAATTAACTGAGTTTAATTATGATCTCGACAAAATAATTGGATTATAATCTTGGTGATCATAGTTGAAATTTCCAAGAGATTACTTAGGGAGTGGATGTAAGTATTGTGCTTAACACCAAACTACTATAAAATCTTATCTTTGTGTGTGGCTTTGATTGCTTCTACTTTACTTTTTTTATTTCTGCACATTGATTTTTTTATGTATTGCTTCCACTGCATCTTCTCATAGCTTACTTTAATTCAACATATATCTGTTTTAAGCTTTAAAAAATTTTAAAAAATTCAATTCACTCCCCCTCTTTGGTTGTCTCTTTTGGCAACATCTACAGTTGCAAATTGAGCTTGGTTTGCAAACTGAGTAGTGAAACTTAACATTTAAGCTTAACTTTAGTGCTTTGAAACTCACTTTAGTCCATATATTAGAGCTTAGCTTCAACACTCTTAAATCTAGCACAAATTTTTAGTGTCTTAAATCAAGTATCAGCTTAGCTTCAATACTCTCTCTTAGTCCATGTATCAGAGTTTAGCTTCAATACTCAAATCTAGCACAAATCTTCAATGTCTTAACTCAAGTGTCTACTTAGCTTTTAGTCCATGTATTAGAGCTTATCTTCAATACCTTGTCAAATGGAACTCCATAGATGGATGCTCATAACTCTAGTAACTTGTAGATTGATAACTATGATAGAATTTAGATGTTTTAAAAGGAATTGACTTCATTTACTTGGTTCTACTTGAATGTTTCAAAATGTTTCAGATGATCCATAGAGTCTCAAAATGTCTTAGAAAGTTTTAGATCACCCATAAAATAGTCAAATACCTAGAGTTTTGGGGGAATAAAAGTTCTCAATATATGCAAAGAATTCACAAGATTGATGAGGTTTTTTAAGGTTTCACTTGAAGTACTAAACTAATGGGACTAGGAATGCTTGTCTTGACCTTTGAACTTACTTTGCTACCCAATATCTTGTTTGAGTTTTTCTTCATAATTTCATCTTTCAAAGTTGTTGGTGCAAAAATCTGCTTGCGCCAGAGAAGCTGGAGTCGAGGGAGTCGCGGTCGCCGCCGGGACCTGCAAAAGAAGTCTAAACCGGAGGTGGGGTTGCTCCGGCAAGACCCTCCGACGCTCAAATCAGTTCTCTACCTCAACAAGAATGGAGTGCTCGAACGAAAATTTTAGCAGAGTTTCTAGGTAAAACGAGAGCTTATGGAATAACGTATCTGGGGTTCTCCTTTTATAGGCGAAAGGGGGCAACAAATTGACAGTGACGTCTGAAACGCCTGGTCGTCGGCAGCCCAAAACCAAGAGGAATTTATTGCGGAGGGTAGTGGAGCGGGATCGTGGCTATCGCCGTGGCTCGCCATGTGGAATCAGTTATGGAGAGTGGAGCGACGTCCGCTGTCGTGACTCGTCAGGGAGTGGTGGAATCGCACAGAATCTGCCGTAGGGAGTGGAGCAGAGTCGTGGCCGTTAATATGGCCTGTCAGGGAGTAATGGGGCTACGCAGGGTCTGCCGCAGGGGGTGGAGCAGAGTCGTGGCCGTTAATACGGCCTGTTAGGGAGTAATGGGGCTACGTAGGGTCCGCCGCAGGGGGTGGAGAAGAGTCGTGGCCGTTAATACAGCCTGTCAGGGAGTAATGGGGCTACGCAGGGTCCACCGCAGGGGGTGGAGCATAGTTGTGGCCGTTACTGCAGCGTGCCAGGGGGCGAAGGTCTGCCGGCTGAAGTCCGGCTGGGGTGTCTGGCGGAGAGAGGTAGTTAGCCATCTGTCCAAGAGGAGCTCGGAATCCAGCTTTCGCAGGAGTTCGGATGGAGTCTTCCTTCAGTCACAGCTGGAGGTGGAGCTCGGCTCCCGTAGGAGTCCGGACGGAGCTTACTAGCAGTTGAAGTTGGCGACGGAGCCCGGCTCCCGTGGGAGTCCGGGCGGAGCTTACCAGTAGTTGAAGTTGGTGACGGAGCCCGGCTCCCGTAGGAGTCCGGGTGGAGCTTACCAGCGGTTGAAGTTGGTGATGGAGCCCGACTCCCGTAGGAGTCCGGGCGGAGTCCTCCTTGCGGTTGAAGTCGTGGGCGGATCTCGGCTCCCGTAGGAGTCCGAGCGGAGTTTACCTGCAATTAAAGTTAGGTGCAAAGTCCGACTCCCGTAGGAGTCCGGATGGAGCTTACCAGCAGTTGAAGTTGGTGACGGAGCCCGGCTCCTGTAGGAGTCCGGACGGAGTCCTCCTTGCGGTTGGAGTCATGGACGGAGCCCGGCTCCCGTAGGAGTCCGGGCGGAGTCTTCCTTGCGGTTGAAGTCAGGTGCGAAGTCCGGCTCCCGTAGGAGTCCGGATGGAGCTTACCAGCAGTTGAAGTTGGCGACGGAGCCCAGCTCCCATAGGAGTCCGGGCGGAGTCCTCCTTGTGGTTGGAGTCGTGGACGGAGCCCGGCTCCGTAGGAGTCCGGACGGAGTCTTCCTACAATTAAAGTCAGGTGCGAAGTCCGGCTCCCGTAGGAATCCAGACGGAGTTTACCGGCAGTTGAAGTTGGTGACGGAGCCCGGCTCCCGTAGGAGTCCGGGCGGATTCCTCCTTGCGGTTGGAGTCGTGGACGGAGCTCGGCTCCCGTAGGAGTCCGGGCGGAGTCTTCCTGCAATTAAAGTCAGGTGCGAAGTCCGACTCCCGTAGGAGTCCGGACGGAGCTTACCAGCCATTGAAGTTGGCGACGGAGCCCGGCTCCCGTAGGAGTCCGGGCGGAGTCCTCCTTGCGGTTGGAGTCGTGGACGGAGTCCGGCTCCCGTAGGAGTCCGGGCGGAGTCCTCCTTGCGGTTGGAGTCATGGACGGAGCCCGGCTCCCGTAGGAGTCCGGGCGGAGTCTTCCTGCAATTAAAGTCAGGTGCGAAGTCCGACTCCCATAGGAGTCCGGACGGAGTTTACCGGCAGTTGAAGTTGGTGACGGAGCCCGGCTCCCGTAGGAGTTCGGGTGGAGTCCTCCTTGCGGTTGGAGTTGTGGATGGAGCCCGGCTCCCGTAGGAGTCCGGGCGGAGTCTTCCTACAATTAAAGTCAGGTGCGAAGTCTGGCTCCCGTAGGAGTCCGGACAGAGTTTACCGGCAGTTGAAGTTGGTGACGGAGCCCGGCTCCCGTAGGAGTCCGGGTGGAGTCCTCCTTGCGGTTGGAGTCATGGACGGAGCCCGGCTCCCGTAGGAGTCCGGGCGGAGTCTTCCTACAATTAAAGTCAGGTGCGAAGTCCGGCTCCCGTAGGAGTCCGGACGGAGCTTACCAGCAGTTGAAGTTGGCAGCGGAGCCCGGCTCCCGTAGGAGTCCGGGCGGAGTCCTCCTTGCGGTTGGAGTCGTGGACGGAGCCCGGCTCCTGTAGGAGTCTGGGCGGAGTCTTCTTGCAATTAAAGTCAGGTGCGAAGTCCGGCTCCCGTAGGAGTCCGGACGGAGTTTACCGGCAGTTGAAGTTGGTGACGGAGCCCGACTCCCGTAGGAGTCCGGGCGGTTGAGGTTGGTGGTGAAGCCCGACCCCCGTAGGAGTCCGGGCGAAGTCCTCTCATAGCAGAAGTCAGGGACGGAGCCCGGCTCCCGTAGGAGTCCGGGTGGCTGAAGTTGGTGGTGGAGCCCGGCTCCCGTAGGAGCCCGGACGAAGTCTTCCTGTAGTTGAAGTCGGAGACGGAGCCTGCGAGGGTCAATCCCGCTGAGAACTTCGACCGTGGGTGTTTTATACCCAACACCAGTCCCCTACTTCGAGTTTGAATTTCGAATAAAAGTGCAGAGAGATTGGCATGGCCGAAGTTGTCCCCTCGAATCCTGCGCACGACTGCCCCCAGATATTTTGGCATTAAACGTGTGCGTGTCGGAGCCCTTTTTCCGATCAGGGCGACCCGAAGGGTCTTTTCGGAACCCCCCATCGGGACGTGATCCCAAGCGTCACGCTATGAAAGTTTGCAAACAGTCAACCCTTGGTAGCGGCGAGCGGGATACGCGGGACACGTGGTGAGCACCGGTTGGTCTAGGGACACCCGCCACCATAATTGTGCTAAGATTCACTGCCTATTTAAACCCCCCACCCTTCCTTCGGGGCTTTACTCCGCCTAAAGGACGGCACCTTTCTTTCATCTGAGAGCTTAGCTACTCAGCCACTCCCTTGGTGCCCCTGCCAACTCCAAGCGTCCTCCGCGCCAGTCTTTGCCGTCTCTCTGCCATCTCCAGCCCCCCGATTCCTCTCTAAGGGGTTCTCCCGCCAGGGCCTCCACCTTGGAGGCCATCCTCAAGAGGATGCCACGGGCTTGGAGGAGGGCAAGGAGGAGAACAGCGGTCTGCGAGTTCTCCGGTCATCGAGCGGCCGCTGAAGGTCTCTGTCGCTTCAAAGGGGGCTCGAGGAGGAATTCCTTCAACAACAGGGGTTTAATAATGGGGACCATCGGTAAAGGCGTTCTGCCTGAGAATGTCAGAGTAGCAAGATGGGGTGACACCAGTCAAGGGGGCAGAGCTGTCGTCACAAGTTGTGGCGGGATCCTTGATGTCGTCGGGGCTGAGGGACCAGAAGCGGTCGGTGCCGACGGTGGGGCAGTGAAACTTGTTGTGGGGACGGTGGAAGTAGCGTATGCCGACCTTGTCGGAATACTTTGGACGGTGGTTGTCATGGAGCATTCGGTGATGGCGCATATCTCTGGCGCCACCGTTGCCTCCGAGGTAACCCTGGTTCTTCTTGAAACAGGTCTTCATCGCCGCTGCCGTTGTCCTTACTGCCCCCTGGAATCTATCCCATCTTTTCCTCCTAGGGTTGGGATTTCGGAGGTGGAGCGAAGCAAGGCAGGGGCGAGAGCCGATAGGCCTGCCACACGCACTGAAAAATGCGGCTGGAAAGGACAGAAACGGGAAGAGAAGTTCGCAGCTTGAAGTGGCCTCCGGTGTATCCTTTCCAAGCTATGTTCTCGAGCCTTGAAATAATGTATTCTTTTTTGGCCCTCCGGGTCTTGTAACGTACATCTTGTTAGTTGAAAAATGAGAAGGAGATTTTGTTACCTCATCCGTACTTTGCATTGAATTGTTGTCTGCCGAACTTCCTTCCTTTTCTCTTATTTTTCTCTTTCTTCTTTCTTTTTTTTTTTTGATGTCGTCCTTAGATCATCGGTGTCTCTTTTATTCATGTTGAATTATCGTTTGCCGAGCTCCTTTTCGACTTTTGCATCATTCGAAGATATCTGGTTGCCATCGTATCGACCCATCTTTTCGTCAGTGGCCGCAGACTCGTCTGGGGGCTACTCGGGTTTAGTGCCCCCCTCAGGGCTCGAGCTCGGAGGTCTGAGCTTCTGTCACCCTGAGAAAGTTGTCTTACCTTGGATTTACGTCGAAAGCTTCCTCAAAAGCTGGGGTTCCTGATGAGAGCCCCAATCCTTGCTGAGACAGGGTTCTCTGCACCTTGGACGCTGTTTGTTTTTCAATCGTCGCTGATGTGGTCCATCGCCTTCCTTTTTCTTTTTCGCTTGGAATTTTTCCTCCGCTCTCAGTGAGGCCACGAAAGTTTGATTCCCGTAGGCAAAGTCAGAGCGAAGTTTGGCTCCCGTGGGAGTCCAGACGAAGTTTACCAGTAGTTGAAGTTGGTGATGAAGCCCGGCTCCCGTAGGAGTCCGGACGGAGTCCTCCTTGCGGTTGGGTTGCGGACGGAGCCCAACTCCCGTAGGAGTCTGAGCCTTCGACTTTGCTTAAGTTAGGGTGAGGTTCTCCTCCTGTCCCTAGCGGGGCTGTGGGGGGCGCATATGGGCGTTGCAGGGCCTCTCCCCTCGTCCGGTCTAAACGGAACTGGGCCTTCGGATTTGCTCAAATTAAGATGAGGTTCTCCTCCTGTCCCTAACAGGGCTATGGGGGCGCATATGGGCATTGCATGGCCTCTCCCCCGTCCGATCTAAATGGAACCGGACCTTCGACTTTGCTCAAGTTAGGGCGAGGTTCTCCTCCTGTCCCTAACAAGACTGTGGGGGCGCATATGAGCGTTGCAGGGCCTCTCCCCCCATCCGGTCTAAATGGAACTGGGCCTTCGACTTTGCTCAAGTTAGGGCGAGGTTCTCCTCCTGTCCCTAACAGGGCTGTGGGGGCGCATATGGGCGTTGCAGGGCCTCTCCCCCCGTCCGATCTAAATAGAATCGGGCCTTCGACTTTGCTCAAGTTAGGACGAGATTCTCCTCCTGTCCCTAACAGGACTGTGGGGGCGCGTGTGGGCGTTACAGGGCCTCTCCTCCCGTCCGGTCTAAATGGAACGGGCCTTCGACTTTGCTCATGTCAGGACGAGATTCTCCTCCTGTTCCTGACATGGCTGTGGGGGCACATTAGGACGTTGTAAGGCCTCTCCCCCCATCCGGTCTAAAAGAACCGGCCTTCGACTTCGCTCATGTCAAGAC
Organism: Elaeis guineensis; assembly: GCF_000442705.2. NCBI lineage: Eukaryota > Viridiplantae > Streptophyta > Magnoliopsida > Arecales > Arecaceae > Elaeis > Elaeis guineensis. Next base: position 73,536,549 of record NC_025999.2, read on the forward strand.
GAGGTTCTCTTCCTATTTCCGACATGGCTGTGGGGGCACATTAGGGCATTGTAAGGCCTCTCCCCCCATCCGGTCTAAAAGAATCGGGCCTTTGACTTTGCTCATGCTAGGACGAGGTTCTCCTCCTGTTCCTGACATGGCTGTGGGGCACATTAGGGGTTGTAAGGCCTCTCCCCCCATCCGGTCTAAAAGAACTGGGCCTTTGACTTTGCTCATGCCAGGACGAGGTTCTCCTCCTGTTCCTGACATGGCTGTGGGGGCACATTAGGGTATTGTAAGGCCTCTCCCCCCATCCAGTCTAAAAGAATCGGACCTTTGACTTTGCTCATGCCAGGACGAGGTTCTCCTCCTGTTCCTGGCATGGCTTTGTTTTAAGCGTTTGAAGGGATTATACCCAGTCGTGACAAATCCATGCCAAATGGGAAGAGTATGTCAAGTCGAAAGGAATTTAGATTCAAGGCGAAATCATAAGCGATACATTTACAGGTTTTTCGAGTCCCATGGTTGTGGAAGGTCTGCTCGTCCTTGAGGCCCTCCGGGATGGAGTCGATGGTCCCGATGGGAGGCCGATCTTCGGGCTGCTCCTCCCTTCTTGGCCGATCTCCTCTACCCTCAGGCGGCATCGGATGAACTTGTCGAGTCGACCTCGTCGGATGAGCTCCTCGATCTCGTCTCGGAGCTGGATGCATTCCTCCGTGTTGTGGCCGTGGTCACGGTGGTAGAGACAGAACTTGTTGGGGTTGGCTTCCGGGTGCGTGCGCATCCTTTCGGCCTAGGGAGCTGCTCCCTGACCTCCATCAGTACCTGGATCTTCGAGGCATTGAGGGGGGTGTAGTTGCGGAACCTTCCCGATGGAGAACCCCACCGAACCCTGCGATCCAGACTCCTCTGCCTACGCACCCGGGGTGGAGTATGGGCACGCTTGTGCCCAAGAGGAGATTGAGAATGCGACCGAGCTTCTCTCGACCTTTTTTCATTGCGGGCTTACTCGAGTCTCCCGCCTGCCGCTCTCTCGCGGTCTCCTCATCCTTCATTTTGAAGGCTTCTTCCGCTCGGGCATATCCTTCAGCCCGAGCCAACAAATCAGCAAAATCTCTGGGGTACTTCTTCTCCAGGGAGAACAAAAGGTCATTCTTCTGAAGGCCGCCTTCAGAGTGGCCATTGCGACTGATTGGTCCAAGTTTCGGACCTCCAGCGCCGCGACATTGAAACGGTTGATGTAGGCCCGAATGGACTCCCCTTCCCTCTGCTTGATATTGATGAGGGACTCCGAACCCTTCTGGGGGCGCCGGCTGCTGACAAAATGGGCCACGAATTGGTGGCTCATTTGATCGAAGGAAAAGATGGTACTTGGCTTCAGAGCCGAGTATCAATTTCTCGCGCTCTCTTCAAGGTGGATGGGAAGGCTCGGCATAGAATGGCATCGGGAGCGCTGTGAACAGCATCATCGTCCGGAAGGCTTCCAGATGATCAATCAGGTCTGAAGTCCCGTCGTAGCTTTCGAACTGGGGGAGCTTGAAGTTTGACGGGATCGGTTCCTGCATGATCATTTGAGAGAAGGGAGGGTAGTGCAAATATCCTCACCATAAGCGGGGGGAGCATGGCAGAATTCTTTGATCCGTCGGTTCATCTCTTGGAGTCTCCGGTTTAGGAAATCCTCTCGACTTCGAGTCTCGAGGGTCCTCTGGCAGAATGAGGGCAGGGATCTTCCAGGGATGGAGTCGTGGTCCAATTGAGGGCTCTCCACCCTCGGGTTCAATTTCCTAGGAAGGACGGGGCGGCTGGCCCAAGTGGCCCGCCCCGCCGTCGGATTCTGGTGTTCCGGCGACACCCTTTCTAGGCGCACTGATGCCTGCGGCTGCTGCTGCTGCATAGCCTGCACAGCTTCTGTGAGGTCTCTGACCTGCTGTGCTAGCAGATCAAATTGCTCTGCACCGACCGCCGTCGTCGGAGGAGGGGGAGGAGGTTGAGAAATAGGAGGGGAGGCCGAAGCCTGAGATCTGGCTGTGGAGGCCGTGGATCGTCACGTGGATGCCTTGCGGGGAGGCATCGAGCAAGGACCAAATGGAGAAAGGAGGGGGGAGAGGATGTCGGAAGAGATGCCCGGGGGCGGTCCCGTTGAGCGCTCCTTCAAGAACAAGGATACTGTGAAGACACAGGCCCCTTCCTCTAGCACCAATCCTGTTGGTGCAAAAATCTGCTTGCGCCGGAGAAGCTGGAGTCGAGGGAGTCACGGTCGCCGCCGGGACCTGCAAAAGAAGTCTAAACCGGAGGTGGGGTTACTCCGGCAAGACCCTCCGACGCTCAAGTCAGTTCTCTGCCTCAACAAGAATGGAGTGCTCGAACGAAAATTTTAGCAGAGTTTCTAGGTTAAACGAGAGCTTATGGAATAACGTATCTGGGGTTCCCCTTTTATAGGCGAAAGGGGGCAACAAATTGACAGTGACGTCTGAAACCACCTGGTCGTCGGCCGCCCAAAATCAGGAGGAATTTATTGCGGAGGGTAGTGGAGCGGGATCGTGGCTATCGCCGTGGCTTGCCACGTGGAATCAGTTACGGGGAGTGGAGCGGCGTCCACTGTTGTGACTCGTCGGAGAGTGGTGGAATCACACAGAATCCGCCGCAGGGAGTGGAGCAGAGTCGTGGCCGTTAATACGGCCTGTCAGGGAGTAATGGGGCTATGCAGGGTCCGCCGTAGTCAATTCTTCAATCTTGTTTGACCCATAACTTAATTCTCAATCAAGTTAGCTTATATGTTCAATCAAGTCAAATACTTTCAAATTGAACATATAAACATAGGTCAATTCCTTCCTACTTTGTCTGACTTATGTGCGTGACTTTGTAGGTTCAAACACTTAGCCAGTGCTAGCTAAACATAGTCAACTATTTAATCCCGTTTGATCCATAACTTAATTTTTAATCAAGTTAGCTTATATATTTAATCAAGTCAAATACTTTCAAATTGAACATATAAACATAAATCAATTCCTTCCTACTTTGTCTGACTTATGTACGTGATTCTGTAGGTTCAAACACTAAGCCGGTAGCACAGGAACCAATTTCTGCACTAATCGAGATACTATCTAGTAATAATTTTTGATGTTCAGATAGGTCAAATTATCACAAAAGAATATTTCAGAACTCATATATATGATTATCGTATAATTCATCCTTTTGACCTTGAATGCTCTAGGATGGTCTCAGGTTAACTGTCAACCGAGATTATTTCATCCGCATTGTATTTTAACCTTTCAAATCTATCTCATGGATTATCCTGGTCAAAGCTTTGCTAAATTAAAATACAGTGATATATCAACTCCAATAATCTGGATGGATCAATCCCATCTTGATCCATACACAGACTTCAAAAGTACTTGACTGTACCCAGTAGCCTTCCATCATGGCATTAAAAATTCAGATAGTCCGACACCAAAGCACAGTGAGTTGCTTGTTAGTCACTATGGTGATCTCAGATCTGAAGGATACTTATACCTATATATTTCACGAGCAGCTCTTGAAGCAGAATGCTCAGCAGGTGAGTTACTTGTTCAGTGACGATGTACCTCTACATCTCACCTGTATGCTATACCAGTGTCATCAACTCTTTGGTTAAGAGGACAACCAATCCATATGGCACACAACGATCTCCACTCGATAAACGTCATCATCCTATAATGACATATCACTTGATCATGAATATGTTTAAGAAATATATGATAAATCCTCTCTTTATTGTACACTAGCATAGTTCTAAGGACTTCATCACCATACAAGAGTTCAAGGAAGATGTTACTTTGTAATGAAAAATATCAGAATAATTTTTATTCATTAATCGATAACTCATATACAAAGAGAAACTCAATCGTCACACGATTGATTTTAGAACATAATTTTCAACAACTCTCACTTAGACTAAAGCCAATCGAGACAGTATCTTATATCCATATTCCATTTGAAGTCATCGAACTCTTTGATCCTAAGAGCTTTAGTGAAGGGGTCGGCTAGATTATCTTTTCCATCGATCTTCTGAAATTCGACGTCACTTGGTTCATGATCTCTCACACTAGGTAATAGTGGCACAGAATATGTTGCAACATCTGATGCAATAATGTACTCTACTTCACATATAGAATCGGCCACAGTATGTTGCTTGAAACTCTTTTAGCAAACAGCTCCTCCATTTAGAGTAAATACATAGCCCGACATGCTTGTACTATCATCACAATCTAATTGAAAACTAAAATCAGTATATTCCATAAGTTTCAGATCAGTGTCTCTATAGATAAGCCATTGGTCTTTAAAATTCTCAAATACTTAAGAATTACTTTTATAATTTTTCAATACTTCTCATCCGAATTAGATTGGTACTTACTCACTATTCTTAGTGAATAGGCTACATCCGATCTCGTACATATCATAGCGTACATGATAGATCCCACTATCGAGGCATATGGTATTCTACTCATGCGCTCTCTCTCTTCAGGAGTTGTCAGACAATCCTTCTTGAAAAGGGTAATCCCATGGCCTATCGGAAGATAGTCTTTCTTGAAATTATGCATGTTGAACCACTTCAACAAGGTATCAATATACGTGGTTTGGGACAATCCAAGCAACCTTCTAGATCTATCCCTATAGATCTTCATCCCAAAGATGTAGGATATGCTCCCAAGTCCTTCATGGAGAACTGTGATGATAACCACAACTTCACACTCTACAAAGTCGGGATGTCATTTTCTAGTAACAGTATATTATCCACATACAGTATAAGGAAGATGACTATAGAATCAGAAGCCTCCTTATAGATGCAAGGCTCTTCTCTGTTCCTAACAAAGTCATATATTTTGATCACCTTATCAAAATGCATGTTCCAACTCCTAGATGCCTGCTTAAGTCCATAAATAGACCTATTCAGCTTGCACACTTTTGAGTCATCTATGGATGTGAACCTTTTAGGTTGTATCATATACACCTCTTCTTTCAGCTCTCCATTGAGGAAAATGATTTTGACATCCATCTGTCAGATCTCATAATCTAAGTATGCAGCGATAGCAAATAAAATCCAAATAGACTTGAGTATTGCCATAAGAGAGAACATCTTGTCATAGTCAATACTATAATACTGACAGTATCCCTTGGCAACTAGATAGGCTTTATAGGTGTCTACCTTCCCATCCACTTCTCTTTTTCTCTTGAAAATCTATTTACACTCTATGAATTTTATCCCTTCAGACAGATCAACTAGTATCCATACATCATTAATCTCCATGGACTCCATCTCGAACTTCATGGTCTCAAGCCATTTTTGGGAGTCGGACCTTTGCATGGCCTCTATATAGGTGATCGGATCCTCATCATTCTCATCAAGTTTGATGGGGTCACTGTCTCAGATCAGAAAATCATAGTATTTATCCGGCTGATGCGGTACTCTATCGGATCTCCTCAATGGTGCCTCTACTATCTCCAGATTTGATTCAACAATCAAATTCAATTCTGTGTGTGTGGGTCCTTCCACCTCATGAACTTCATCAAGTTCAATTTTACAAGCATTAGCTCCTTCTTCAAGAAATTCTTTTCCGAAAAGACTGCCTGACTGCTAACAAACATCTTTTGTTCTATAGCGAGGTAGAAGTAGTACCCTTTAATTTCTTTTGGATACCCTACGAAAAGCATTTGTTGGATTTTGGTCTAAGCTTATCTATCTTTAAATGCTTGATATAAGCTGGACAGCCTCAAATCCTAAGGTGTGAGAGCATCGGCTTACACCCAGTCTATATCTCATATAGAGTTTTATCGACAGACTTGCTGGGTACCTTATTCAAAATGTAGCAGATAGTTTCTAGAGCATACCCCCAATAGGAGATTGACAGACTTGCAAAGCCCATCATGGATCGGACCATGTCTAACAAGGTTTGATTCCTCCTCTCCGACACGCCATTATGTTATGGTGTTCTAGGAGGAATCCACTATAAGAGAATCTCATTCTCTTCCAGATATGTCAGAAACTTACTGGTGAGATATTCATCTCCTCAGTCTGATCGAAGGATCTTAATACTCTTTCCAGTTTGTTTCTCTACTTTAGCATGAAATCGTTTGAATATTTCAAATAATTTTGACTTATACTTCATAAGATAGACATACTCATATCTCGATAGGTCATCTGTAAACATAATGAAGTAGTAGTATCCTCCTCTGGCACTTATATTCATAGGCCTGCATATATCAATATGTATTAAACGTAGGACATCGCTGGCTCTTTCACCTCTTCCTTTAAAAGATGACTTAGTCATCTTACCAAGTAGACAGGACTCACAGGTAGGCAATGATTCATAATCATCTATCTCAAAGATACGTTCCTTGATCAACCTGTCAATCCTATTCTTATTCACATGACCAAGCTTACAATACCAAAGATAGGATTTACTGACATTATCTAACTTAGGATATTTACTAGGTGTCTACATTACACTAACAGGCTGTGATATATGCCATGTTTCAATTATCTATGCATAATTGTAGTCTCATTCATAATGATATCACAAAAATCATCCTTTATTATAAACTTGTAATCAAGTTTGACCAAAAGGCTTACAGAGATGACATTCATAAAAAAGAAGGAACAATAATGACAATCATTTAACATGACACTACTTGACTCGAAGACAAGCTGCAAAATTTTCAAAGCCAGAATTGGAACAATACTTCCATCTCCAATGTTAAGGAACCGCTCCCCTTCTCAAAACTTCCTACTTACCTGTAGTCCTTGCAATGAATTGCATATATTAATAAGACTTTCGATATCCAATATCCAAGTAGTAGTATTACAAATAGAAAAATTATAAAGTGTTATCATATAAGTACCTTATAAAGCAACCGCTTGCTTCTTTCTCTTGTTCTTAGGCCTGTTTGGGTCAAGGGTGGCTATATAAACAGGATAATTTTTTTTTCAATGATCCAGCTTCTTGTAGAAGAAGCATTCTGTCTGACTCTTATCAACTTTTGACAGTTTGCTTTGCTTAGGATCGACGGCACAGGATTTCTGTACTTTTTCTTTCCTCTCCTAGAGGATCGACACCCTGCAGATGAACCTCCTACTAAATTCATTGACTCCTTCTGAAGCTAGTGATCCTTCTCAAAAGTCTATAGTAACCTTAGTAAACTATGGTAGTTCACCGCAGGCTTTATCATTCTATAATGACTGAGAAAGGATAGGTAAGATTTTGGTAGCAAATTGAAGATAGCATCCTTATCTAACTATATAAGTAACGAAAAATCAAGTTTACTAAGACATTCAATCTGCTCAATTATGCAATACATGATCGATGACTGAAGCCCCCTCTCATATACGAATATTGAACATTGCACAGGAGGTTTTGTGTCTGTCCGCATCCTCAAGGGTGTCGAAGGACTCATTTAACATTTGAATGATCTCCTCTGACTATGCATTGATCGCTGTCATAGGCGGTTAAAAATAAAAATCAACTCAAACTATATAGATAGGGTGAGTAGGGATCGTTTCCATGGGGATCTAGGATGATTATCTTTTTCTTTTTTAAGAAAAAATAAAAGAGAATTGATTGTAGAAGGATTAAAAGAAATAAAATAGCAAGATTCAATTAAAAGTGTAATCAATGAAAGAAAATAAGTCAGAGAAATAATCTAAAAATTCTGAATCCACCATGCAAATTAGATTTATTTTTTTCTTTTTTTTTATGTTGCAATATTATTTCTTGTGATAAGATATTAGCATAGCTTATCTCTAAGGGATACAGACTGTATCAGTAGATCACAGCTCATCCTGTTGGAGTATAAACTATCTAAATTTAATTACAAGATATAAGATTCAATCTAACATACTACGATCTATCTCTCCAAAGCACGTACCATATCCAAAGATTACGGCACGTCAATAGAGGGTATGGCCGTGTAGGCTGGATCAATATCTCAAAAAAAAAAAAAAAGATATGAAATAAAAGCATAATTTTATTACATAAAAATTAAATATAAAAAAAAATAAAAAATTTATTTACAGACTTCATCATATTCCTGGATTGAAGGGATTTAGCCACGTATCAAGCTCTCTAGCTTCATAATCTTTCAGTATTTGATCCCTAAAGCTCTTTGATTTTTTTTTTATTTTTTCTCTAATTTTTTTTCCCTCCTCAAGCTTATTCCCGGGCTTCTTATTTATAGATAATTTTTGTATATTTTTCTGATCACAAAAGGAGTCCTAAAACCCTTAAAAAATATATTAATCTCCTAGGAATATTTTTGGCCGTCAGATTAGCTGTGGACCGCCCAGATTTGATCAAAATCTAGCTTTTAATCTCCTTATTCCAATCAATTTGTTCTCAATCATTGGATCGTGCCTTAGATTGATTCTGGCCGTCGGATCATGCAGAAGAGTTTTATTCAAAGTCGGCACAAATCTGGACCGTTGGATCTCTTGATGGATGAGTTTTTGGCCATCCGATCGCATAAAAAAGCTTCCACCCACCTATGAACTACACCTGTAGACCACGTGAGATCTCTGGTGGACTGCACCCTGATTCCGTGGACCGACCGACTGGTCCACCATGCACTGGAGGCTATTTTTAAGATTTTTTAAAGATATTTTGGCTCCATTTTTGCTTCGATTTTTATCTGAAAAATTAAAAAAAATATGTATTAAATTTTTTAAAAATTTTTCTTTATTTTGGTGCTTAAATTACTCAATTAAATTAACATCTTATTTTTCATAAATATATCTAATTTTATATATTTTTTAAAATTATTTATTTTTTTAAAAAAATTAATAAATTCATGAAATTAGGTTTTTAAGAAGATGTTAACACCATAAATTACCAAAAATATCTATAATAAATATAAAAAATATTTCACTTATCGCACCCTCCAACTTGAACTTTACTCATCCTCGAGTAAAGAAAGAATTTAAATTTAAGTACCATTTAACTTAAAATCTCAAATTTTATCAAATAATTTAAAAAAAAAAACCACTGATATACAGTAGAGCGTGAGTGAGGTATGTCATTGGAGTATTAATACTAATCAATATAAGAGTTAAACTAAGAACACTAAACTTTTTTTAAATTATTTCTACCTTTATCTCTAAATCATTAACCTTCTTATAGATAAGTATATTGTTATTTCCGTCATTCATTTATTGATATATTTTTTTTAATGTTGTATCATTATTGAGTGTCTTAACCCCTTAAGCTTTCTGTTTGATCCATGTAGCGAGTTTTCAGTCAATGACTCTCAAACTAGATGGCTTTAGGACACTAGGTATAGAATACTCCTCGAACCTACTTGCTCGAATCAAATAGGCTACGAGTTAAAATTAGCTTTACAACAAAATTTCTTTGCCCTTCATATCTTTTGACACCAAACCCAATGCTTGCTTAGGCAAAGAGGCCTGGTTACTTAGCATGAAGTACTTGAAAACTTTTTTTTTTAAAATGAAGAAACGTATAGTTATCCTACATAAGTCCATAAGAAGTAAACTCTTCTTTGATGCTGGTAGAAAAATTTAAAAATACTCAAAAAAAATTATTTAAGTTCTAAACTTAACTCGTTATTGAAGTTTCTTAATACTTGATCCCTCGATATCTCACAAACTCTCTAGTCCGTACATCAATTTTCTTTTAAAAATGCTTGGTTTAACTCAATTCTTAAATATAATCTGATGCTTAAATACTGAATACTAACTTACTTGAAGACTTTAAAAATTTTTATTCTTCCTTCCCAACTTAATCGACATTATCCTCAATGGAGTAGAAAAAATAAAAGATGCATAAAAAGAGAAAAAAAATAGAGAGATGTCACCTGATCCAGAAGCTTTTTTCAAAATTGGTGATTCTCCTATCTTAGCCAATATTCCTTCAAATCCATACAAAGCAAGCCTTGATTAATCTGAATATAATGCAAAAGAAAGTAAAAGCAAAAACTGAAAATTGGATTGCCTCCCAGAAAGCGCTAAGTTTAACATCTTCAGCTAGACTGAACTTGGGATACGGAATCAATTAGAATAAATAGGCTCATAGAGAACAATGGCCTCCTCAATTTTAGTAGACAATTTCAAGAATGTTTCAATCGTTGTCCATTTACTTTAAAAGTAGCACCATTGCTTGGATTTTTGATTTCTAAAGCTCCATGAGAAAAAATCTCTTTTACAACATAGGGCCCTGTCCATCTAGATTTAAGTTTTTCAAGAAATAAATATAGCCTAGAGTTATACAAAAAAACTTTTTGACCAGATGAAAATGATTTTCTAAAGATTGCTCGATCATGAAATATCTTAGTTCGTTCTTTGTATATCTTAGCATTGTCGTATGTCTCATTTCTGATTTTCTCAAGTTCATCAATTTGTAACTTTCTATATTGTCCAGCATCATCTAGATCTATGTTTAACTTTTTGATGACCCACATAGCCCTATGTTCAAGCTCTACTGGCAAGTGATATGCTTTACCAAACACAAGTCTGTAAGAAGACATTCTTAAGTTGGTTTTGAAGGCAGTGCGATATGCCCAAAAAGCATCTACTAGCTTCAATGATCAATCTTTTCTATTGATGCTTACAGTCTTCTCTAGGATTTTTTGATTTGACGATTTGAAACTTCAACTTGTCCACTAGTCTGGGGGTGATAGGGTGTGGCCAATTTATGGGAGATGTATTTTTTTATCAGGGTTGCAAAGGTTCGATTACAAAAATATATTTTCTGATCACTTATAATGGCTCTAGGGATTCCAAAATGAAAGAGAATATTTTTTTAAAAAATTTGATAACAATTTTGTTATCATTCGATCTACACGGCATAGCTTCTACCCATTTGGACACATAATTGATAGCCACTAAGATATATTCATTTCTGAAAGAGTTTGAAAGTGGTCCCATGAAATTGATTCCCCATACATCAAAAATCTCAACAACTAAGATCAGATTTAATGGCATCATATCTCTTTTTGTGATTTGTCCTATTTGTTGATATGTAATGTAGCTTTTACAGTACTTATGTGCATCTTTAAACAAATTGGGCCAGTAATATTCACATTGAAAAATTTTTGCAGTAGTTTTCTTGACTCCAAAGTGGCCACCATAGACTTGGTCATGACAAAAAGACAAGATATTGTTGATCTCGTGATCTGAGACATCTTCTAATGATTTGATCAGGATATTGTTTAAATAGATATGGATCATCCCAAATAAAATACTTTACTTGGACAAAGAATTTATATTTACCTGAGTGTTCCAATAAGAAGGAATCCTACCAATGGCCAAGTAATTGACAATATTAGCGTACCATAGTTCTTTGATCACAGACATGAGTTGTTCATTAGGAAAAGATTCTTTTATTGATGGTTCGTTAGAGGGTGCATCAGTCAATCAAGATAGGTGATCAGCCACTATATTTTTGATTCCTTTCTTATCCCTGATTTTTAGATCAAATTCTTGAAAAAGTAAAATCCATCGGATCAAACATGCTTTTGCATCTTTTTTTATTAAGAGATGTCTAATGGCTGAGTGATCAGTATATACAATGACATGTGACCCAACCAAATAAGATCTAAACTTTTCTAAGGCAAAGACAATCGCCAAAAACTCTTTTTCAGTGGTTGAATAGTTAAGCTATGCATCATTAAAGGTTCTACTAGTATAATAAATAACTCATGGTAGTTTATCAATTCTTTATCCTAAAATAGCTCCGATGGCATGATCAGATGCATCACATATGAGTTCAAAGGGTTGAGTCCAATCAGGTGGATGAATGATGGGTGCAGATGTCAGTGCCTTTTTAAGATGCTCAAAAGATTCGAGGCACTCAGAAGTGAAATTAAATTTGATGTCTTTAGCAAGAAGATTGGTCAGTGATCGAGCTATTTTGCTAAAATTTTTGATGAACCTCCTATAGAAGCCAGCATATCCTAAGAATAAGCGAATTTCTTTGACTGATTTGGATGGTGACAGATTTACAATCAAATCTACTTTGGCTTTATCTACTTCAATTCTCCTCTTTGAGATAATATGGCCAAGTACTACGCCTTCTTTGACCATAAATTGATATTTTTCTAATTAAGCACTAAGTGTTTCTCCTTACACCTTTCTAAGACCAATCTTAAGTGATGTAGGCACTCAGAGAAGGTAGAGCCTAAGATGGAAAAATTATCCATGAATATTTCTAGAAATCTCTCAATCATATCAGAAAAGACGCTGACCATGCACCTTTGAAAAGTAGATGGAGCATTACATAAACCAAAGGGCATACATCTATAGGCAAAAGTTCCAAATGGACAGGTAAATGTGGTCTTCTCTTGATCCTCTGGTGCTACAGAAATCTGATTATAGCCGAAATATCTATCAAGAAAATAATAAAACTCATGTCTGGCTAGCCTTTCCAACATTTGATCAATGAATGGTAGGGAAAAATGGTCCTTTCTTGTGGCCGCATTTAATTTTCTGTAATCAATATAAACTCTCCATCTAGTTTGGACTCTAGTCGGCACTAACTCATTTGCTTCATTTTGGACCACTATTACCCCAGACTTTTTAGGCACTATTTGAATTGGGCTAACCCATGAACTATCTGAAATAGGGTAGATAATTTCATTGTCTAGTAACTTGAGAATCTCTTTCTTCACTACCTCCTTCATAGCTGGGTTAAGTCTTCTTTGGGGGTCTCTGATTGGCTTGGCTTCCTCCTCTAAATAAATTCGATGTTGGACAATTGAAGGGCTGATCCCTTTGATGTCAGCCATGGTCCAGCCTATGCTTTCTTATTCTCTTTGAGGACAGTTAAAAGTTTCTCCTCTTGGATTTGATCTAGGTCTGATGCGATAATTATGGGTAGGATTTCTGATGGACCTAGATATGTATATTTGAGATGCTGAGGGAGTGTTTTGAGTTCTAGTTTAGGTGCTTTCTCAATCGATGGCTTGTGTATAGGTTCATCCATCCTCACAAGTAGTTCGATAGATGGTTGCCATTATGGATGAACTCTCTAATCACTAGATGGAGATATTTCATGAACTATTTCAAATTCTTGATCTGACTAGATATTACAGTCAAAATCTTCTTCCCCTAGGTCAGTGGTCTCATAGATCTCATCCTGAATCAGATTTACATCAACAAATTGATCCCTTTTTTTTTCAAGATTGAAAATATTAAGATCAATGGTCATATTTTCAAATGAGAGTTTCATGAGTCCATTGCGATAATTGATTAGGGCATTGGTGGTCGCTAAGAATGGTCTTCCTAAGATTACTGGAATGTGATCTTTTAGATTAATCACTGGTTTAGTCTCGAGGATCACAAAATCTACAGGATAAATAAAATTACTTATATTGATTAACACATCTTCTATAACTCCTTTGGGAACCCTCACTGATCGATCTGCCAACTGCAATGTCATTTCTGTAGGCTTTAATTCTCCTTTCTCCAATTTTTCATAGACCGAATAAGGTAGGATATTCACACTAGCCCTTAAGTCTAATAAGGCCCTGTCAATGATGGTTTATCTAATAACACAAGAGATTGCTGGAGATCCTGGATCTTTGTATTTGACAAGCATGTGGCTTGATAGATATGAGCTTACACTAGCCGCCAAGAAGGCTTTCTTGGGAACATTGGTGGTCTTCTTCTTTGTGCATAGGTCTTTGAGAAATTTGGTATATGTGGAAACTTGTTGGATCGTATCTAATAGAGGGACATTCACTTTCACTTGTTTAAACATCTCTAAGATTTGATCCATATGGGCTGAGTATTTGTTGGATCTAAGTCTATTTGAAAAAAGAGCTACAGAATTGGTGGGTGATGTCTCGAATTGCTTAATCTCTGATGTAGATTTTTCAGATGGCTTGGGTGGTTTGTTAATCTCTATTGACTCCTTAGACTTATCTGGATCCTCAAACTCGATCTGATCGATCACTTGCTCATGAGATAGTTTAGACAATAGTTTATCTTGATCTTCAGGTGTACCGACATGGTTGTCTACTTATTTTTCAGATCTTAAAGTGTGAATTGCATTTAATTGGTTGATTAGACTCCTTGTTGTGAACTTTGATTGTTCTGGGTTCTAAGATTAGTCTCAGATTGACTCGATAGTTTATCTTTTTCTCTTTCACTTACAGCCATAGCTAATTGACCTAATTGCATCTCTAAACGGGTAATAGCCTAGGTGTTGGAAGTTAAAAGCTGGTCTGTGGTCTGCATGAAGTTGTTTAGTGTAGTGTTGGAGCTAGCAGATGATTTTGCTAGAATTTTTAGACTCTTTTCTAGCGAGTTAAGCCTTTAATCATTGCTGAAACTTGATGGCGTATTTGATGATTGAGTGGGTCTGGGGTTGGGTTGAGTGAAAGCAAGTCTAATTGAGTTTGACCCTTGTGACAAAAAAAAATTGGGATGGTTCCTCAATCCTGGATTGTATGTTGGTGCGTAGGGGTCATTTATGGGTTTTTGATAGGCTGCATTCACCTGTGCTACTTCATTCTCGGCTGGACCCATCAAGAAAGGATATCCTTCCATCGTGTGGTCTGTGGCATTACACCTATTGCAAGTTGTTGTTGCAACTTGATTCACTTGGGTGTGTTCCTTGAGTTCTAGAGCCTCTATCCCATGGATCAAAGATGCGAATTTAGCCTCTTCAGCTAGGAAAGGTTGAACTTGATATAAACCTCCTCTTGAAGGTGTGCGTCTGTCGGGTTCTCTAGTAATCTCCTATTGTAGGCTCTTTTCTACTAGATCCTCTAAAAATTGCCTGACTTCTATGGGTTCTTTATTCATGAATTGACCCTGACACATTGATTCTAACATGGTTCTTGAGTTTGGTTCTAGTCCTTCATAAATGATTTGGCACAGCCTCCAAGTTTCTATTCCATGGTGTGGGCATTGACTCAAAAATTTTTTAAAACAATCAAAGCACTTCCAAAAAGACTCATCTGGTAATTGATAAAATTGATTAATTTTATTTCTAAATTTGGTAGTCTTATGGTGTGGAAAATTTTTTTCAGGAACACTCTAACAAAACCCTCCCATGGTGCGATGGATTGATTAGGAAGATTGTATCACCACTTTTTGGCACTATCCTTGTGGGCAAAGTTGATCAACTTAAGTTTTACAGCATCCTCAGTAAGCTGTTGAAGCCGCATCATGGCGCATACTTCCTCAAATTCTCTCAGAAAAATGTATGCATCCTCGATTTCGGTGAATTTGAAAAGCATGTTTATGATCTGAGGTTTAATTTCAAAATTGACATCAGTTTGTGGCAGTCGGATACATGAGGGTTGGGCTGTCCCAACTGGATAGCAAAGGTCTTTCAAGACCCTAGGTTCATGTTCGGGTTCACCCATGGTGGGCTTAAGATCTACTGGATTCGATGCAAAGTTTGGATCTATTCTCACTAATCGACCAGATAACCTTGTCCATGAAAAAATTTAAGAATTTTTAGTTATTTTTGCAAATTTTTTTTATTTTTTATTTTTAAAAAGAAGAAGAAGAGAAAATAGATGAAAAAAGAATTCTAAAGATGGGGGCCTAAGGAGTTCTAAATCTAGAAACGATAGAGAAGAGTATTTTAATTAGGGTTAATATTTATAGGTTAGTAGTCACGTTATACAATCAATCTTAGCTAAGGATAATCCTAGATCTGGACAGCTCCTAACTTGTCAAGGTTGCCTTTGAGCACTCCAGGTAAAAGACTAGCCACTCAACTGGCCAGATAAGTGTAAGGTCAGTGGGGGTCCCTCCGTTGCTTTCCTTAGACACCAACTGAGTTGGCCAGATAAGCGAACGGAACCAATTAAATAACCACCTTCCTTCAGGATGTAGTCCTTGAACCACTTTTCTAGACACTAGTCAAACTGACTAACCCTAACTTGATCTTACTCTTAGGATCCCTTGTCCTATTGAGCTTGAAAGTCCTTAGGGGTCAATGTCTAATTGATTTTAAGTTAAGATTTAGGTTAATACAATATACAGGATGATGGTTTGTGGGCTAAAGAAGGGTGATAAAATCCTCACCTTATCTTATTTAGGGTTTGTGCCTTTAAGATGTTTATGGACTTGCATAATGCAAGAAGAAAAGATGACCAGATTTTATAGTTAGTTAAGAGTAAATTGATTTATTTTTTTTTTAGATTTTATGATTAAGTATCTAATTTCTTAAGTAGATTATGAGGTGTCAATGTAGAGAATTTTTTTTTTTTGAAAGAAAGTAAGTTTGACTAAGAAACTAGGTAAGTTAGCAAGTAATTAAAAAAAAATTAAAAAAAAAATTAAAATAATCATGTCTAGATCTCCAACAGCGGTGCTAAAATTTGATCACTGTCATAGGCAGTCAAGAATAAAAACTAACTCAAACTATATAGATAGGGTGAGTAGGGATCATTTCCACGGAGATCTAGTGTGATCATCTTTTTCTTTTTTAAGAAGAAATAAAAGAGAATTGATTGTAGAAGGATTAAAAGAAATAAAATAGCAAGATTCAATTAAAAGTGTAATCAATGAAAGAAAATAAGTCAGAAAAATAATCCAGAAATTCTGAATCCACCATGCAAATTAAATTTATTTTTTTCTTTTTTTTATGTTGCAATATTATTTCTTGTGATTAAGATATTAGCATAGCTTATCTCTAATGGGTACGGACTGTATCAGTAGATCACAGCTCATCCTTTTGGAGTATAAACTATCTAAATTTAATTACAAGATATAAGATTCAATCTAACATACTATGATCTATTTCTCTAAAGCACGTACCGTATCCAAAGATTACAGCACGTCAATAGAGGGTATAGGCCATGTAGGCTGGATCAATACTTAAAAAAAAAAATAAAAAATATAAAATAAATATATAATTTTATTACATAAAAATTAAATATAAAAAAAAAAAATAAAAACTCATTTACAGGCTTCATCATATTCCTAGATTGAAGGGATTTAGCCACGCATCAAGCTCTCTAGCTCCATAATCTCCTAATATTTGATCCCTAAAGCTTTTGAATTTTTTTTATTTTTATTTTACTTTTTCTCTGATTTTTTCTCCTCCTCAAGCTTATTCCTGGACCTCCTATTTATAGATGATTTTTACATATTTTTCTGATCACAAAAGGAGTCCTAAAACCCTTAGAAAATGTATTAATCTCCTAAGAATATTTCTGGCCGTCGGATTAGCTGTGGACCACCCAGATCTGATCAAAATCCAGCTTTTAATCTCCTTATTCCAATCGGATTTGTTCTCAACCATTGGATTATGCCTTAGATTGATTTTGGGCCATCGATTGTGCAGAAGAGTTCTATTCAAAGTCGGCACAAATCTGGACCGTTGGATCTCTTGATAGATGAGTTTTCGACCATCCGATCACGTAAAAGAGCTTCCACCCACATGTGAACTGCGCCTGTAGACCGCGTGAGATCTCTGGTGGACTGCGCTCTAATTTCGTGGACCGACCGACTGGTCCACCATGCACCGGAGGCTATTTTTAAGATTTTTTAAAGATATTTTGGCTCTATTTTTGCTTCGATTTTCACCTGAAAAATTGAAAAAAATATGCATTAAATTTTTCAAAAATTTTTCTTCATTTTGGTACTTAAATTACTCAATTAAATTAATATCTTATTTTTCCTAAATATATCTAATTTCATATTTTTTTTAAAAATTATTTATTTTTCAAAATAATTTATAAATTCTTGAAATTAGGTTTTTAAGAAGATGTTAACATCATAAATTATCAAAAAATTTTATAATAAATATAAAAAATATACCACTTATCACACCTTCCAACTTGAACTTTACTCATCCTCGAGTAAAGAAAGAATTTAAATTTAAGTACCATTTAACTTAAAGTCTCAAATTTTACCAAATAATTTTAAAAAAAGACCACTGATATACAGTAAGCGTGAGTGAGGTATGTCATTGGAGTATTAATACTAATCAATATAAGAGTTAAACTAAGAATATTAATTTTTTTTAAAATTATTTCTACCTTTATCTCTAAATCATTAACCTTCTTATGGACAAGATATTGTTACTTCCGTCCTTCATTTATTGATATTTTTTTAATATTATATCGCTATTGAGTATCTTAATCCCATAAGCTTTCTGTTTGATCCATGTAGCGAGTTTTCAATCAATAACTCCCAAACCAGATGGCTTTAGGGCACTAGGTATAAAATATCCCTCGGACCTACTTGCTCGAATCAAACAGGCTACGATTAAAACTAGCTTTACAACAAAGTTTCTTTGTCCTTCATATCTTTTGATGTGAAACTCAATACTTGCTTAGGCAAAGAGGCCGGTTACTCAGCATGAAGTACTTGAAAACTTTTTTTTTTAAATGAAGAAACGTATAGTTATTCTACACAAGTCCATAAGAAGTAAACTCTTCTTTGATGCTGGTAGAAAAATTTAAAAATACTCAAAAAAAATTATTTAAGTTCTAAACTTAACTTGTTATTGAGTTTTCTTAATACTTGATCCCTCGATATCTCACAAACTCTCTAGTCTGTACATCAATTTTCTTTTAAAAATGCTTGATTTAACTCAATTCTTAAATATAATTGGTGCTTAAATACTAAATACTAACTTACTTGAGGACTTTAAAAATTTTTATTCTCCCCCCTAACTTAATCAATATTGTCCTCAATGGAGTAGAAAAAATAAAGGGTGCATAAAAAGAGAAAGAAAAAGGAAGATGTCACCTGATCTAGAAGTTTTTTTCAAAATTGGTGCTTCCCCTATCTTAGCCAATATTGCCTTCAAATCCATACAAAGCAAGCCTTGATTAACCTGAACATAATGCAAAAGAAAGTTAAAGCAAAAATTGAAAATGGGTTGTCTTCCAGAAAGTGCTAGTTTAACGTCTTCAGCCAGACTGAACCTGGGATACAGAATCAATTAGAATAAATAGGCTCATGGAGAACCATGGCCTCCTCAATTTTAATAGGCAATTCCAAAAATGATTTCAATCGTTGTCCATTTACTTTAAAAGTAGCACTATTACTTGAGTTTTTGATTTCTATAGCTCCATGAGAAAAAACCTCTTTTATAACATAGGGCTCTGTCTATCTAGCTCTAAGTTTTTCAGAAAATAAATATAGCCTAGAGCTATACAAAAGAACTTTTTGATCAGATGAAAATAATTTTCTAAGGATTGCTCGATCATGAAATACCTTAGTTCGTTCTTTGTATATCTTAGCATTGTCGTATGCCTCATTTCTGATTTTCTCAAGTTCATTAATTTGTAACTTCCTATATTATCCAGCCTCATCTAGATCCATATTTAACTTTTTGATGGCCCACATAGCCCTATGTTCAAGCTCTACTGGCAACTGACATGCTTTACCAAACACAAGTCTATAAGGAGACATTCCTAAGTTAGTTTTGAAGGCAGTACGATATGCCCAAAGAGCATCTACTAGCTTCAATGATCAATCTTTTCTATTGGTGCTTACAGTCTTCTCTAGGATTTGTTTGATTTGATGATTTAAAACTTCAACTTGTCCACTAGTCTAGGGGTGATAGGGTGTGGCCAATTTATGGGTGATTTTGTATTTCTTCATCAGGCTTGCAAAGGTTCGATTTCAAAAATGTATTTCCTGATCACTTATAATGGCTTTAGGGATTCCAAAATGAGAGAGAATATTTTTTTAAAAAATTTGATAACAATTTTACTATCATTCGATTTATATGGTATAGCTTCTACCCATTTGGACACATAATCAACAGTCACTAAGATATATTCATTTCTGAAAGAGTTTGAAAGTGGTTCCATGAAATCGATTCCCCATACATCAAAAATTTTAACAACTAAGATCGGATTTAATGGCATCATATCTCTTTTTGTGATCCATCCTACTTGTTGACATCTAGTGCAGCTTTTACAGTACTCATGTGCATCTTTAAACAAATTGGGCCAGTAAAATTCACATTGAAGAATTTTTGTAGCAGTATTTTTGGCTCCAAAGTGGCCACCACAGGCTTGGTCATGACAAAAAGATAAGATATTGTTGATCTCATGGTATGAGACATATCTTCTAATGATTTGATCAGGACATTGTTTAAACAAATATAGATCATCCAAAATAAAATACTTTATTTGGATAAAGAATTTGTGTTTGTCCTGAGTGTTCCAATAAGAAGGAATCCTACCAGTGGTCAAGTAATTGACAATATCAGCATACCATGATTCTTTGATCACAGACATGAGTTGTTCATCAGGAAAAGACTCTTCTATTGATGGTTCGTTAGAGGGTGCATCAGTCAATCGGGACAGATGGTCAGCCACTATATTTTCAGTTCCTTTTTTATCCCTAATTTCTAGATCAAATTCTTGAAGAAATAAAATCCATCGGATCAAACATGCTTTTGCATCTTTTTTTGTCAAGAGATGTCTAATGGCTGAGTGATTAGTATATACAATGACATATGATCCAACCAAATAAAATCTAAACTTTTCTAAGGCAAAGACAATAGCCAAAAACTCTTTTTCAGTGGTTGAATAGTTAAGCTGTGCATCATTAAGGGTTCTACTAGCATAATAAATAACTCATGGTAGTTTATCAATTTTTTATCCTAAAATAGCTTCGATGGCATCTTCAGATGTATCACACATGAGTTCAAAAGATTGAGTCCAATCAGTTGGATGAATGATGGGTGCAAATGTCAGTGCCTTTTTAAGATGCTGAAAAGACTCGAGTTACTTAGAAGTGAAATTAAATTTGATGTCTTTAGCAAGAAGATTGATCAGTGGTCGAGCTATTTTGCTAAAATTTTTGATGAACCTCCTATAGAAGCCAGCATGTCCTAAGAATGAGTAAATTTCTTTGACTAATTTGGATGGTGACAGATTTACAATCAAATCTACTTTGGCTTTATCTACTTCAATTCTCCTTTTTGAGATAACATGGCCAAGTACTATGCCTTCTTTGATCATAAATTGATATTTTTTCTTTTTAAACACTATGTGTTTCTCCTTACACCTTTCTAAGATGAATCTTAAGTGATGTAGGCACTCAGAGAAGGTAGAGCCAAAGATAGAAAAATCATCCATGAATATTTCTAAAAATCTCTCAATCATATCAGAAAAGATGCTGACCATTCACCTTTGAAAAGTAGATGGAGCATTACATAAACCAAAGGGCATACGTCTATAGGCAAAAGTTTCAAATGGATAGATAAATGTGGTCTTCTCTTGATCCTCTGGTGCTATAGGAATCTGATTATAGTTTAAATATCCATCAAGAAAATAATAGAACTCATGTCCGACTAGCCTTTCCAACATTTGATCAATGAATGGTAGAGGAAAATGGTCCTTTCTTGTGGCCGCATTTAATTTTCTGTAATCAATACAAACTCTCCATCCAGTTTGGACTCTAGTCGGTACTAACTTATTTTCAAATTCTTGGTCTGACCAGATATTACAGTCAAAATCTTCTTCCCCTAGGTTAGTGGTCTCATGGATCTCATCTTGAATTAGATTTACATCAACGAATTGGTCCCTTTTTTTTCAAGATTGAAAATATTAAGATCAATGGTCATATTTTCAAATGAGAGTTTCATAAGTCCATTGCGATAATTGATTAGGGCATTGGTGGTCGCTAAGAATGATCTTCCTAAGATTACTGGAATGTGACCTTTTGGATTAATCACTGGCTCAGTCTCGAGGATCACAAAATCCATAGGATAAATGAAATTACTTATCTTGATTAACACATCTTTCATAACTCCTTTGGAGACTCTCACTGATCGATCTGTCAATTGCAATATAATTTCTGTAGGATTTAATTCTCCTATCCCCAATTTTTCATAGACCGAATAAGGTAGGATATTCACACTAGCCCCTAAGTCTAACAAGGCCCTGTCAATGATGGTTTCCCCAATAACACAAGAGATTGCAGGAGACCCTAGATCTTTGTACTTGACAAACATGTGGCTTGATAGATATGAGCTTACACTAGCCGTCAAGAAGGCTTTCTTGGGAACATTGATGGTCTTCTTCTTTTGCATAGGTCTTTAAAAAATTTGGCATATGTGGAAACTTGTTGGATCATATCTAATAGAGGGATATTCACTTTTACTTGTTTAAACATCTCTAAGATTTGATCCATATGGGCTGAGTATTTGTTGGACCTAAATCTATTTGGAAAAAGAGCTACAGAATTGGTGGGTGATGTCTCGAATTGCTTAATCCCTGATGTGGATTCTTCAGGTGGCTTGGGTGGTTTGTTAATCACTGTTGACTCCTTAGACTTATCTGAATCCTCAAACTCGGTTTGATTGATCACTTGCTCATGATGTGGTTTAGACAATAGTTCATCTTGATCTTCAAATGTACCGACATGGTTGTCTACTTATTTTTCAGATCTTAAAGTGTGAATTGCATTTAATTGGTTGATCTGGACTCCTTATTGTGGTCCTTGATTGTTCTGGATCCTAGGATTAGCCTCGAATTGACTTGATAGTTTATCTTTTTCTCTTTCACTTACAGTCATGGCTAATTGACCTAATTGCATCTCTAAATGGATAATAGCCTGGGTGTTGAAAGTTAAAAGCTGGCCTGTGGTCTGTATGAAGTTGTTCAGTGTAGTGTTGGTACTAGCAGATGTTTTTGCTAAGATTTTCAGACTCTTTTCTAGCGAGTTAAGCCTTTGATCATTGCTGAAACCTGATGGGGTATTTGATGATTGAGTGGGTCTGGGGTTGGGTTGAGTGAAAGCAGGTCTAATTGAGTTTGACTCTTGTGATCAAGAAAAATTGGGATGGTTTCTCTATCCTGGATTGTATGTTGGTGCGTTGGGATCATTTATGGATCTTTGATAGGCTGCGTTCACCTGTGCTACTTCATTCTTGACTGAACCCATCAAAAAAGGACATCCTTCCATCATGTGGTCGGTGGCATTACACCCATTGCAAGTTGTTGTTGCAACTTGGTTCACTTGGGTGTGTTCCTTGAGTTCTAGAGCCTTTATCCTATGGATCAAAGATGCGAAATTAGCCTCTTCAGCTAGGGAAGGTTGAACTTGATATACACCCCCTCTTGAAGGTGTGTGTCTATTGGGTTCTCTAGTAATCTCCTATTGTAGGCTCTTTTCTGCTAAGTCTTCTAGAAATTGCCAGGCTTCTATGGGTTCTTTATTCATGAATTTACCCTGACACATTGATTCTAACATGGTTTTTGAGTTTGGTTCTAGTCCTTCATAAATGATTTGGCGCAGCCTCCAAGTTTCTATTCCATGGTGTGGGCACTGACTCAAAAGATTCTTAAAATGATCAAAGCACTTCCAAAAAGACTCATCTGGTAATTGATAAAATTGATTAATTTCATTTCTAAATTTGGCAGTCTTATAGTGTGGAAATAATTTTTTCAGGAACACTCTAACAAAACCCTCCCATGATACGATGGATTGATTAAAAAGACTGTATAACCACTTTTTGGCACTATCCTTGAGGGTAAAATTGATCAACCTAAGTTTTACAGCATTCTCAGTGAGCTGTTGAAGCTGCATCGTGGCGCATATTTTTTCAAATTTCCTCATAAAAATGTATGCATCCTCGATTTTGATGAATTTGGGAAGCATGTTTATGATCTGAGGTTTAATTTTAAAATAGGCATCAGTTTGTGACAGTCAGATACATGAGGGTTGGGCTGTCCCAACTGGATAGTAAAGATTTTTCAAGATCCTAGGTTCATGTTCAGGTTCACCCATGGTGGGCTTAAGGTCTACTGGACTCGATGCAAAGTTTGGATCTATTCTCATTAATCGACCAAATAACCTTATCCACAAAGAAATTTGAAAATTTTTAGTTATTTTTATAATTTTTTATTTTATTTTTTTATATATTTTTTTTAAAAAAAAGAAGAAGAGGAAATAGATGAGAAAAGAATTCTAAAGATGGGGGCCTAAGGAGTCCTAAATCTAGAGACGATAGAGAAGAGTATTTTAATTAAGATTAATGTTTGTAGATTAGTAGTCACATTATACAATCAATCCTAGCTAAGGGTAACCCTAGATCTGGACAGCTCCTAACTTGTCAAGGTTGTCTTTGAGCACTCCAGGTAAAAGACTAGCCACTCAACTGTCAGGTAAGTGTAAGATCGGTGGGGGTCCCTCCATTACTTTTTTTAGACACCAACTGAGTTGGCCAGATAAGCGAACGGAACTAATTAAATAACCATATTCCTTCAGGACGTAGTCCTTGAACCACTTTTCTAGACACCAGTTAAACTGACTAACCCTAACCTGATCTTACTCTTAGGATCCCTTGTCCTATTGAGCTCGAAAGTCCTTAGGGGCTAACGTCTAATTGATTTTAAGTTAAGGTTTAGGTCAATGCAATATGCAGGATGGTGGTTTATGGGCCAAGGAAGGGTGATGAAATCTCCACCTTATCTTATTTAGGATTTGTGCCCTTAAGATGTTTTATGGACTTGTGTAATGCAGGAAGAAAAGATGACTAGATTTGATAGTTGGTTAAGAGTAAATTGATTTATTTTATTTTTTAGTTTTATGATTAAGTATCTAATTCCTTAAGTAGATTATGAGGTGTCAATGTAAAGATTTTTTTTTTAAAAGAAAGTAAGTTTGACTAAAGAACTAGGTAAGTTAGAAAGTAATTAAAAAGAAATTAATTTTTTTTTAAATAATCATGCCTAGATCTCCAGCAGTGATGCCAAAATTTGATCGTTGTCGTAGGTGGTCAAGAATAAAAATCAACTCAAACTATATAGATAGGGTGAGTAGGGATTATTTCCATGGAGATCTAGGATGATTATCTTTTTCTTTTTTAAGAAAAAATAAAAGAGAATTGATTGTAGAAGGATTAAAAAAAATAAAATAGCAAGATTCAATTAAAAGTGTAATCAATGAAAGAAAATAAGTCAGAAAAATAATCCAAAAATTCTGAATCCACCATGCAAATTAGATTTATTTATTTTTTTTTTATGTTGCAATATTATTTTTTGTGATTAAGATATTAACATAGCTTATCTCTAAGGGGTACAAACTGTATCAGTAGATTATAGCTCATCCTGTTAGAGTATAAACTATTTAAATTTAATTACAAGATATAAGATTCAATCTAATATACTACGATCTATCTCTCCAAAGCACGTACCGTATCCAAGGATTACGATGCGTCAATAGAGGGTATAGGCCACGTAGGCTGGATCAATATCTCAAAAAAATAAAAGATATGAAATAAAAGTATAATTTTATTGCATAAAAGTTAAATACAAAAAGAAAAAAAATAAAAATCTAATTACAGGCTTCATCATATTCATGGATTGAAGGGATTTAGCTATGCATCAAGCTCTCTAGCTCCAAAATCTCCCAATATTTGATTCCTAAAGCTCTTTAAATTTTTTTTCTATTTTTTTCTTGCTTTTTCTCTGATTTTTTCTCCTCCTCAAGCTAATTCCCAAACTCCCTATTTATAGATGATTTTTGTATATTTTTCTGATCACAAAAGGAGTCCTAAAACTCTTAAAAAATGTATTAATCTCTTAGGAATATTCTTGGCCGTCAGATTAGCTGTGGACCGCCCAGATCTGATCAAAATTTAGCTTTTAATCTCCTTACTCCAATCGAATTCATTCTCAACCGTTGGATCGCACCTTAGATTGATTCTGGGCCGTCGGACAGTGCAGAAGAGTTCTATTCAAAGGGCACAAATCTAGACCGTTGGATCTCTTGATGGATGAATTTTTGGCCATCCGATCATGCAAAAGAGCTTCTGCCTACCTATGAACTGTGCCTGTAGATCACGTGAGATCTCTGGTGGACCGCGTTCTAATTTTGTGGACCGACCAACTGGTCCACCATACACCAGAGGCTATTTTTAAGATTTTTTAAAGGTATTTTGGCTCTATTTTTGCTCTAATTTTTATTTAAAAAATTAAAAAAAATATGCATTAAAATTTTTAAAAATTTCTCTTCATTTTGGTACTTAAATTGTTCAATTAAATTAACATCTTATTTTTCATAAATATATCTAATTTTATATTTTTTTAAAATTATTTATTTTTTAAAAAAATTAATAAATTCATAAAATTAAGTTTTTAAGAAGATATTAACACCATAAATTATCAAAAATATCTACAATAAATATAAAAAATATACCACTTATTATGCATCCTCGAACTTACGACTAAATTCATCGTTCATAGCTGCCCTCATCACATAATGCATAGTCATGCGGTCATTGAGTCATTTTATATAAGTATCTCTCATAGCATGAGGAGCATTGGCTATAGGTTCTTCAGGTGCCTCATCCGTAAGCATATATAAAATTCTCTCATGCTTCAAGACGATCCTCAACTTTCGATATCAGCTATCAAAGTTGGATCTAGTGAGCTTGTCGTTGTCGAACAGCGTATGGAGGGATAATGTGTTGGCATAACTGAAAGAAAAGATATTAGCCTATTAGTATATGAATTATTTTTAATCTTAAAGATATGGATCTTAGTCTAAAGGTCCTCCCACTATTTTTACGAATTGATAGCCTCTACCTCTAACTTGAAAATTACACTAATTTTTTAGTGGGTACTAGAATCCACACAGACAACATTCGGGCCCGAGTGTGGCTCAGCCAATCCTAGTGCATCCATGGGTACGTTCATAACCAATTGCTTCTCCAAACAACTTCTAGCAATTAGGTTTTGCCCTAGGCATCCCTTCAGCAGGTGTGTGGCACCTCCACTGAAAATCTCAGTTAGGTCCAATCATTAACATGACATATCAAGTGCATCCAACAAACAGATATCCAGATCTGAGGGTGGCTCGATCAATCTGAGCATTGATCTGAAGGTACATCATGATGGTCATATGATGAATGATAATTTCAATACGTAATAGACACCAAGCATGGGGCGCCTCCAATGCCTATTTGGAATATTGGACTCATTAACACGCATGTTAATGGCAGGCAATGATCAAGTTATCTCATAACTTTATCATTTTATGTACCTAATAATTTAGAAGATTTAATTTTATTGATCTGAGAATAAAAGAAGAAGTCAACCTACAAGCTGCAAATTTTCTCACTGACTTTACCAAGTCATATTAAGGATTAGACATAAGATGGTCTAGAGACACCAAATCAGTCACACTGATTCATCTTAATGGCATGAGTCTGTACGAATCGACTAGTGATCTAATCAAAATATAATCTACCATGTTGGCTAAGTAAGTGACATCAGTGGGAGGGATATGCCCTTAACTCATCATAGATGTATTTAGGTGAATAGTTTTCAATTAAAAACTACTTGATCGAATCTGTCAAACTTACCTTAGATACCAACTGGTTAATTAGTTTCGATTTGATCTACCATAAGATTCGGGCTCAACTACGGAGCTATGATATGGTCTATTTATTTGGGTCAAACACATGGACTTGATTAAACTTCAACTATTGAGATTGACTTAGAGAAATACTGACCTGATCTAATTCAACACTTGATTAGATTTAATCAATTTCTTTATATTGTTCATATGTATTTCTAACCTTAGGTCTAACCCATTAGAATGATCTGATTTATACTAACCCTTTGCCTATCATTTTATGTGGTGTCTTAATGATCTTCAATTCTCAAATCTAGATCATTCAAACTTAATTCATAATTAAGTATGTGAAATGTATGTTTCAGTCTGTAAAATTATTCTACAAGGGTTTCAGATGAAGCATACCATATATTTCAATCTATGAAAATAAATTTTCATAATATGTTTAATAATTTAACATACATAGGTATGATCTAAACTTTATATATATATCTCATACATCATGATAATTTTTAGATCTATATCGATTACATCTTATATAACATGTAACTCAGATCTAAAATAATTTTATATCTAAATTTTATCTTATTGTAATAAATCATTAATCACTTTAGATCTAATCTAAATATATTTATAATCAAAATAATATAAAAAAATTTATTCATTTTTTTTTCATAAAATTGGATCATAATGACACCCCTACACGTCATAAGAGAACCCATCGAATATGCAAAAGAGAAATTAATCTCTTCAATCTTCTATAACCGGATGGTCTGATGATCTCATCAATCTGAGTACTAAGCTATTAAGATCTGAAATTTAATTTATATATAATTACATCAACATACAATTATTGATAAAACTATTTTATGTCATTAACATATCTTTGATCTTATCAATTTTGTTCTTCATCTAATCCAAATAGATTTGATGTATTATATATATTATATCAGATCTGAAATATATCTTATACTGATTATAAAATATCAATTTTAAATTTGATATCATATAAAAAATTAATTAGATGCAAACATGAATGCATAAGGAATAAATTTTTGGTAAAATCTATTTTCATGCAGTGCTAAATTTTGATAGGATTTAAATCTAAATATTCATCAAAATGGATCTAATTTAGATATAAAATAAATCTTACTTCATAATAAAAATAATAATATCAAAATTTTAATAAAATAAATTTAAAATAAATTTTAATTTGTGTTGTTATTCCATCAGAAATTCAGCAACAGCAGAATTCTGTTATAACAAACTTATAACAACCTCAATCAACTATTGATTAGGTACCTCTAATCAAATCAAAATTAGATAAAAAATTTTGTATAAATAGATTTAAATTAGATTTAATATCTCACAAAAAATCTTAATAACATCTTATGTAATTAATCTTAAAAAATTTATTTATGCATGCATGTATTTCAGATCTGCTCTGATGCCAATTGAAGAGAAGGAAAATTATTTCTCTTCAGAAGGCTCAGATTGTATCTGAAAATTTTTTTATTTATTTACATGATTAAGGATCAAATTTTTACCTGATTAGTAGTAGAACCAGAGATCAAATCTTAAATAATCTGATATAAACCTTCATAGAGATCTGGATGTGCAGACCCTCTACTTCGCATGCATGTCAGACGCCGCAGGAAAGCAGAATGAACTCCAATTCGATTGCACCTCACACCAGTAGGTGGGATGCCCAAGAAGGATCCATGCCCAAGGAAAGAGGGGCAGCACCAAAAGGGAAGAGGCCAAGGGAAGAAGAAGGCTCTTCTCTTCTCACGCCTCTCTCTTTTTCTCTCTTTTCTCAATCTGATTTGTTTGCTATACATCCATAGGTAGAGACCCTCTCTGTTTATAGATGAATCTATGACCCAATAAGTATAGGAGTTCTAACTCAATTCTGATTTGAATTAGTTCAATACTCATGAAAGAAGGATTCCTACATGAGATAGAATTGCCATCACATATGACAATCGATTTGCACCCACTCTCTCACACACATGGGATGCCCAAACCAGCACCATTTCAGGTGTTGGTCAGCCCACATGAGAGGAGAACCTCAATGCAAATAGGAATTCTCATATCTCATTAAAACGGATCTGATTCGAATCCAATTCGAAGCTGGTTCGAAATAATTTTGAAAGACTGTCAATCCCAAACTCTTTAGAACTTTTATACCAAGTCTCACTTAAAATTTTGGATCTAATTAAGCTTAATTAATTTAGATCTAATCTAAAATTAATTAATACTTAAATTCAATCTTTCATATGCTCTATGGATCATAAATCAGAAACTGTTCATCTCCAGGATCGAACCTAAACCTCATATGTAGTCTAGCTATAGACATAGTCAACACTTCAATTTTGTTTGATCCATAATTTAATTCTCAATCAAGTTAGTTTA
The DNA here is from genome assembly GCF_000442705.2 of Elaeis guineensis. Classification (NCBI taxonomy): domain Eukaryota; kingdom Viridiplantae; phylum Streptophyta; class Magnoliopsida; order Arecales; family Arecaceae; genus Elaeis; species Elaeis guineensis. Next base: position 73,566,229 of record NC_025999.2, read on the forward strand.
TATGTTTAATAAGTTAAATATTTTCAAATTAGACATATAAATATAGGCCAATTTCTTTCTGCTTTGTCTGACTTGTGTGTGTGACTCCATAGTTTCAAACACTATATCGATAGCATAGGAACTAATTCCTACACTAATTGAGATTCCATCTAGCAATGATTTTCGATGTCTAGATAGATTGAATTATCATAAAAAAATATTTCAAAATTCATCCACATGGTTATCGCATAATTCATCCTTTTGACCCTAAATGCTCTAGGATGGTCTCAGGTTAATTGTCAATTGAGATTGCTTTATCCGTATTATATTTCAACTTTTCAAATCCATCTCATAGATTACTCTGGCCAAGACTTTGTTAAATTGAAATACAGCGATATATCAACTCCAATAATCTGAGGGGATCAATTCCATCTTGATCCACACATAGACTTCGTAAGTACTTAACTGTACCCAGTAACCTTCCGTCACTGCATTAGAAATTCAAATAGTCCAGTATCAAACCACAGTGAGTTGCTTGCAAGTCACTATAGTGATCTTAAGTTTGAAGGATATTTATACCCATGTATTTCGAGAGTAGCTCTTGACACAGAATGCTCAGTAGATGAGTCACTTGTTCAGTGATGATGTACCCCTACATCTTATTTGTATGCTATACTAGTATCATCATATTCTTTGGTTAAGAAAATAATCAATTCATATGACATACAACGACCTCCACTCAATAAACATCATCATCCTGTAATGATATATCATTTGTTTGCGAATATGTTTAAGAACTATATAATAAATCTTCTTTTTATCACACACTAGTATAGTTTTAAGAACTTCATCACAGTACAAGAGTTCAAGGAAGATGTTACTTTGTGATGAAAAATATCAAAAAAACTTTTATTCATTAATCAGTAACTCATATACAAAGAGAAACTCAATCATCATACGATTGATTTTAGGATACAATTTTCAACAATCAAAAGGAGAACGAAGAGATTTTCAATCGAAAGGAAGGAGATCTCACCAGAAATTGATGCCCTCTCGCTCACTAGCTTCACCGTGGTCGGTCGGGTCGTGTAAGGGGTTTTCTCCTTCATTACCTCCAAAGCCATCGGAAGAAAAGATGCAATTTCATGTGGATGAGGGTACAGGGGCCATTGGGGTCACATGGGGGATGGCTGGTTTGCGAGCACCAGGGCGGTGGGGGGGGTCACGTAGAGCAGCATTCAGCGAGGGGTGCAGGGGCTGCTGGAGTCTCACGGGGGGAGGGGTGGGTTGTGAGTAGTGGAGCGGCAAGAAGGGTGGTCGCACGAAGCAGAGTTGGGTGACGGGTGCAGGAGAAACTTTTTTAAGGGTGAGGGGTGGCCGTGCGAAGCGGCAGGGAGGGCTTTTTTTAGGGGACTTAAGTTGTGCAGAGCGACGGGGAGGGCTTTTTTTAGCGGTGGGAGATTTAGGGCTTTTATACATTTTTAATTTTTAGGGCTCGATTGAGAGAGAGGGAAAGGAAGAGAGAAAAAAATCAGGCTAATAGGGAGTTAGGGTTTTTTCTTTTTTCAATTAACAACGAACTAAAATTTCATTGCAATTCAGTTGCAAAACCGCTTCCTAATGAGTTCTTTTATTTCAAGATTAGCAATGAAGACATTGACATTTTACTTCCATTGCACAGTTTTTATTCCCATATTAGCAACAAAATAACTTCGGTTGTAAATCCTAAGCTAATCAAAAAAATCTACAATTCCTTTAACCAACTATTAGCAATGAAAATTGAGTTCATTGTAAATTTGTTCCTAAATTTTATTGCTAATCCATTGCAATTCCGTAGCCAATGATATGAGGGAACCTCCCATAAAATTTAGCAATCTTTTTTAGGTCCATTTTTATTCTATTGCAAAATTTTTGTTTCTAATCCATTACAAGTCTGTTGTAAATTTATTTTTTCAAAATTAGCAATAGAATTAAGCATTTCATTGTAAATCCATTGCCGATTAACAATGGATTAGAAATAGGTTTTGTTTGTTGCAAAATTTTCATTATTAAATCACATATTTCTTGTAGTGCTTGGTTGTAAAGGTCCCATCCATCTATAACGCTATACTAGGCCAATTGGAATTAAACATCCTCTATACAGTTGTATCAACTTACCACTAATTGATGAAGTTTTTCACTTCTCATCAGATCAATCACCTCCCATTGATGATCCATCGATCGGGAGCAATCTAAAAATTAATCATCAATGATACATGCCTCAAATTTTTAATTTTTAAGAATATATGTCATCATCTTATTAATTTCTTGGATGATTCAAAGACACATGACAAGAATAGTATAAAAATTATCCAATTTCATTAATAAACAAATATGTCAAGTATAAATTTATATCTTAAATAATATAATGTGTCAGCTGATTGGCTTCTAGGGTATATATCTAACAATCCTCTACCAAGCATTCCCATCAACCTTAAGGAAGGCTGCCTAACATTGGTATTCGAGCCTTCATCCTAGCTCAATCGATTCTTTTGGGTAGCTTGACTGGTTGTTCGCAATCTACTTCATCAATAGTTGCTGACAGCACTGCAGCTCGGTTTCACTCGTTAGTATCAAGTAGTAGGAAGGCAAGTCCCTCTGAGACTAATCAACTGCTTCAATGATGCAACTTTAGAGGTGTGTGATCTAGACTAGTTGGTGACCATGACCACGCTCAAAGTAGACCTACTCAAGAATGACTTCCTCTTCTTGCTTTAGAAGAGGTAACGCAAGGACTTCACCAAAATGTTAACGAGGGCATAGAAATATGCAAATGCCAAGGAAGCATGGGATCAGTATGAAGAGAACTCCAATAGCGGCTTGTAGGGAAAGGAGGAAAGTGAGCAAAAGAGCAAGGAGCCCAAGTGGGAAGGTCGATGCAGCGATAGAAAGTCTCGACGGTCCCATACACCTCCCCATGACCGACCCAGGTCCCCAACCAGAGGATATCGGTCCGGATCTCCACCTCAGAGGTTTAATAATTACACCCCTCTCAACATACCTCGAGCTTGGATATTAATGGAGATAAAGCATTAGGGAGATCTCTCGATGTCAAAGAAGATGACAGCTCCATCTTATGCATAGAATGTAAGAAAGTACTATTGATACCATCAGGACCATGGTCATGACATAGAGGACTACCAGCAACTCAGAGATGAGATTGAAGCACTCATCAGAAGAGGGTGACTATAGTAGTATGTTGAGGAGTGGCCAAATCGAGAAGAAGCCATGCCTAAACCACCTTAGCGTGAAGGTCCCTTGAAAGATAGGCCGATGGTGGGAGTGATCCACACCATCTCTGGGGGGTACGTCGGCAACCTTACTCCAGAGCCGAGTCAAGCTAAAGAAAAGGAGCAAAAGAAGATGAGGGTCAAAGGCAAAATCACTTTCTTTGATGCTGAGCTGGAAGGGATAAAGTATCCTCATGATAATCCAATTGTTGTTACTTTAAATATTTTGAGCTATGATGTACACTATATTTTGATTGATAATAAAAGCTTTATGGAGGTTTTGTTTTATGATGCATTTGTAAGAATGAGCTTGCCTCATAACCATCTGAGGAGAATGGATTCTCATCTAGTTGGCTTTTCTTGTAACACCATACCAATAGAAGGGGTTGTCTTCCTACCTGTGACAATAGGATGGGCTCTGAGGCAATCAACCATCCAGGTCAATTTCTTAGTCATAAAGGTCCTATCCACCTACAATGCTATACTAGGCCAATCGCGATTAAACATCCTATGAGTGGTAGTATCAACTTACCACTTATTAATGAAGTTCTCTATATCTCATGGGGTTGGAGAGGTCCGAGGAGACCAACAATTGGCTAAAAGTTGCTACATGGCAACTCTACATGGTAAGGTACTCATCGAGACTCAACCCATGGAAGAGCTTGATGTTCGAGATGAACTAGCACAACAAAAGGGTCAACCTATAGAAGACCTCATCCCGATCATGGTGGAAGAGTTCGACCTGACTAGAGTAGTCCAGGTCGGCTCGAACCAAAGCAATAAAGACCTATTTTTGCAGATTGAAAGCACCTTCCCCATATCCTCGATCATAAAAGTGGCCAATGGGTGCTTTTTGTCCTTGGACGAGTCAAGTAGAGGCCAACGATGAGGCAATGGGCAGTCCTCATCCTTGATCGAGTCGAGCAGAGATCAGTGATGAGGTCAATGGATGCTCCTCATCTTCGGACGAGTCGAGTGGAGGTTAGCAACAGTATCAATGAGTACGCCTCCTCAGACAAGTCAAGCAGAGGCCAGTGATACAGCCAACAGGCGCTCCTTGAATGAATCGAGTGGAGGCTAGTGATATGGCTAGTGGGCACTCCTCAAATGAGTTGAGAGAAGGAAAGTGACACGACCAATGGGCACCCTCTTCATCCTCAAACGAGTCAAGCAAAGGCCAATAATGAGGCCAATAGATGCTCCTTATCCTCAGATGAGTCGAATGGAGACTGATGATGAGGGTAATAGATGCTCCTCATCCTCAAACAAGTCGAATGGAGGCTAGCGATGAGGCCAATAGGTACTTCTAATCCTTGGATGAGTCAAGTGGAGGCTAGCAACATGACCAACGAACGCTCCTTATCCTCAAACAAGTCAAGTGGAAGTCAATGACACAACCAATGGGTGCCCCTCTCCACTCAGTGACACAACCAATAGGTGCTCCTTAGATGAGTCAAGCAGAGGCCAGCGACATGGCCAATGGAAGCTCCTTATTTTCAAACCTTGAACAAATCAAGCAGAGGATAGTGATATGACCATTGGGCACTCCTCATCCTCGAACAAGTCAAGCAGAGGCTAGTGACATAGCCAATGGGTACTCCTCATCCTTAAATGAGTTAAGTGAAGCTAGTGGCTGTTAGATGTGTGCCCTAGATGCCAGATTGGCTGACATATTCCTATACAAATCTAAGGGCAAATTTATAATTTTTACTATAAATCAATAAATAGGTAATTCTTCTATCACATTGTATATATTGTGTCTGTGATATATCCTTTGAGTTAGTAGAATGTCAATTCATATTTTTAAGAATTAAAAATTTAAGGTATGAATTTACATAACAACTCATAAACAGCTTCTGACCATAGGATCATCACGAGGATGGTGATCGATCTGGAAGGTTGGGTACGATCGCTTTCTTAGGGTAGATATATCTTGAGTCTATGGTGTGAAGATACCAGAGTGAGAGTACAGATATTCATTGAAAATGAGAGTACTGAGCGTGACCATATCGAGCAATCATAAGGAAGTCTACCTTCTCATCGATGACTAGCTCGATGCTGCAGTTGTGTGTCTAGTTCTTTGACCTGAGGTGCATTGACAGTTCACCTTGAGTGTGTTATAGTTTAACTACACCATAACTCGATCACCTAGCCATTCAAAATCTCGAGGTGTATGTTGGCTGTAGCATATTCATTGTAGGAACTAGGTCGCACCAAGATGGGATCTATCAACCTCGGTGATGAGAGTAGTCCTATGATGATCGAAAGATCGAGTCCTTAAGCCCATGGCCATGGCAGAGTGAAATAATAATAAAAAAAGTTTTTCATTGGGATTGTATATCAGACTCGGATTGATCGATTAATTCATATGACTAATGTTGGATTTGACGAGTTCACCTTAACCCTAATTCAGTCGGGACTCATAATAGAGGAACTCAATCACACAGGTAGCTGCACCGAGAGGTTCATCTTCAATTCTGATGGGTTGCCACCACATACTGCTAGATGTCACTAGTAGATTTTGAGATCAATTAGAATGATATTGATGATCGATCATTCTAATTGTCTGAATCAGAAGAGTTCTGATCCATCGAAAGGAGTTTCGATGATGTCGATGATGAGATCACGACATGTCTCATTACCATATGGAATTGAACCTAACTGGGTCACACAAACAAAGGTTAGGGTCTAGATGTTATCAATTGGGCTAACCCAAATAATTTGGATTAGATCCAATTAGGTTCAAGAAAATCATGCTAGCACTCGATTGAGCCTAACTTTCTCCTCGTGTAATCTTTTCTATCTTGACTGAGCCAAATATGATTTGACTCATCCAGAGAACCTTGAGAAGATTTCTCTCAATCTAAATAAAATTATCCAGCTTAGAAAAGACTTATCTTAATTCATGAGATGAATTTAAGACAAGCACCTGCTAAATTCTAACATCTGCCATTTTTATTTTAGGATATTTGTCAAATGTTGACATATGGGTCTTAAACTGAAGAGAACTCATTGGAGAATTTTTGTAGAGTGTCCACATGCCAAAATCATATTGAATTAGGTGCCATAATTAGATTATGGCATGAGCCCAATTGGATTAAAGTGGGCGCCCCAAATGGATAAGGATGAAGAGTCCTGATAAGATTGGACTCCTTGGTGCCAACTCTCTTTGTGCTTATCCAATGTTGGTGCCAACTTTTGGAGATAAGGTGGGATTCTTATCTGATGGGATTAGATGACATCACTCCATAAATCAAAATTTTTTTAGAATTAATTAGAATTTTTTGATTGATCGAATGATGTGGCACTACGCAGCATACAGGGTCTATAAAATCCCTGTCTGCGCCTAGGGTTTATGATTTTCTGCTCAATACCCAACCAAAACGAGAATCCTCTTATCTTCTCTACATCCTCCCTACTCTCCTCTCTCCCCTCTTCATGTCCAAGGAGTTGGACATCCATCTGGCAAAGATCCAAGGCATGGTGACGCCTGGAACAGGAAGGCTGCAGGACATCTTCGACAGGCTGCTGCTCCAACTTCAAAAGGAGTTCTGAAGTACTTTCAAATCAGATAGACATCTGATTTTTGGAGCATAGATTTGTGAGGAGAAGACATTCTAGGTTCTACCTAAGTAGATATCGATAGAGGCTAGGTGCTTGCGTGGCTACATCAGAACCTCGGGTTGTGCTGAGACATCTACAGGATAATCAGATTACCCTTGAGGTATGTCTATACTTCTCATACTTTTAGATTTAATTTTAGATTTTAAATATTAGATAATAAAATTAGATCTAATAGACATTAGATCTAAAATAGTGTAGGATAAAATTTTTACATTATTCCACCTCAGATTTGATGAAATCTGGAAGATCCTACAAAGAAAAAAGACAGTTTTTCCTTCAACTGGTATCAGAGCTAGATTTTTGGCTCTATTTCAGATCTAATTTAGATCTAATTTTTATATTTATTTATCTGATATTTAAAAAATTTTAGATATCACATCAGATATGATAAGATCTAAAATCAAAATATTTAAAATTAAATCTAAGAAGATCTAACATGCATAAGATGCATGACTAGACTAGGATTAGTTGAATCCATAAGCAGTCTTAAGTTTTATATTTTAATAATATTAAAATATAAATTAAAGTAAATTTATTCTTTATTTTTTTGATATTATAATTGTTATAATCATATCAAAAAATATAAAATAAAATTTTAATTTTTTCATAAAATTGATCTGTTGCATGCCTAAACTAGTTGTAGAATTGTTCCAGTAACTTGTCTAGAATAGATTTAATTTTGAATAGTTTAATTTAAATTTTATTTTTCAGATATTATATGTGATGTATTAAATCTGAAAGCATATTAATTAGATCAATTTTTGATACATGAGATGTATGCAAAGCATATATTAGTTAGATCTTAAATTGTATATGAGATATGTAAATTTAGATGTAACTAGTTTTGTAGTTAAATTTATATTTCTGATTAAGGTTTTCTCATGGCTATCCAGTCATAAGAATGAAGTAGATTTTAAGACCCTCTCCTCCCATTCAATGGGATGTTCTTATGACGTGTAGGGGTGCTGCGCGTTCATCCTTAATCAGAAATCAAAACTTACTTTTCTGCAAAATCCTAGATCCTGAAACCCTAAAATTTATTTTACATGCTTTATTTTTGAACCCAAACTTAATTAAAAAATTAAGTTTATGAAATCAGTTTGATCTAAAATTTAAAATTTCAGATCTAAGATATTTTTATAAAATTGAGTTCGGGCTTAGGTAGCTCAATTAGGTCTAGTGGTTGATCAAACCAAATCAAGAGTTGGTTAGGTGGGATCATGAAAGCTAATAATTGATCAGCCTAATAGGATTAAATCTGGGTCAAGGTCGAATCACATTTAGATGTGACTCGATCAGGTTAAGACCTAATTTGGCTCAGTGGTTAGAGTCTGGATTGTAGGCTAATCCAATTGATTCTGGTTCGACAATTTGATGTCTAAGGTAAGTTAGGCAGATTCGATCGAATGGTTTTTAATTGGGAGCTACTCAACTCGAATGCATTCTTGTCGAGTTAATGGCATATCCCTCCCATCGGTCTCACTTACTTGGCCATATGTGTCGACTCAGTTTTAATTAGAGGTGGCTAACAATTCGAGCCAACCCATGCCACTAGGTAAGTCATAATTGTTATGACTATATCAAGTCAAGTTTAATGAGACCTAAATCAAATCTCTTAAGAAAATATTAAGTCTAGGTCTTCCACCATTGTGGATGTGCGGGCCCTTCCCGGGGTTGATTATTCTCGACTGGTTACAGTAGCTCAGTTACACCGGGAAGATGCAACCATGTCCATTAGGCATTGGATGCTACAGATTAGAGGATGGGTTGGGCTCAATATTTCGGATACGGTGAGGGACCCAATCAGGAATCTAGTTCGTGCAAATGGTAGGTTTGGCTTAACTAAGGATTGGAGCAATATTTCGGATACGGTGAGCTTCATGAATTAGAGACCAAGTTTTGGGTGCACCATGATTAGAGAATCATTGGACAAGAGTTGTCCACTCATTGGTTGACCCATCACCAATAACTGTTAGGTGAGGTGATGAGCCAGTCGGTGAGACCGCACCACCCACTAGAAATTACTGATCACGGAGATTTTCACATCTCTACCAAGGGAGTGTAGGGATCTGAGAAAATAGTAAGAGCCTAATTTGTTAAAAAATGAAACTCCTAAACAAATTGGTTAAGTCTGATTATAAAATCTAACTAGAAACTTTTGACTCTCTACAGGAAACATGTCTGCCTCCAACCTCCTGACCAAAATACTAGACACCCATAGATTGACTGGATCCAAATTTCAAGGACTAGTTGAGGAACTACAGAATTATTCTGGGTTCTAAAAAATTAACTCATATCTTGGACCAGGATCCACCTGCCATGCCAGCACGTCCGACTGCTAAACAGAGAGTGTCTCTGGAAAAGTGGATGGATGATGATAACAAAGCAAGGTACTACATGTTGGGTGCAATGTCTGATGACTTACAGCACCAACATGAGAATATTTTAACTACCCGCCAAATGTTGGCTCACCTACCAGAGTTGTTTGGTGAACAGAGTTGCACGGTCAAGTATCAAGTATGTCAAAGACTTTTTAAGGCCAAGATGCATGATCGGCAGTCAGTCCAAGATCATTGTTTGACAATGATCAAGGATCTTGAGGAGCTTGAGAAGCTCGGTATCATCTTAGACAAGAATTTTCAGATTGATGTGATCCTTCATCCTTGTCCGATGCATATGGTTAGTTCATCATGAACTTCCATATGCATAAGATGTAGTGTACCTTGGCCGAGTTAATGAACATGCTAGTTACGGCTGAGCTTTCTATGAAGGGTTCAAAAGGCTTAGTTCATACTGTGGAGCGGACTTCTTCCAAGAGAAAGTCTTTTGAAAAGAAAAAGAAGTCTGCAAAGAAGTAGAAGGTGGATGGCAAGAAGAAGAAGACAGAACCGAAGAAGAAGACTGCTGATAAGAAAAAATATTTTCACTGCCAATCAGATGGCCATTGGAAGCGAAACTATCCTTAGTACTTGGCCATCCTAAAGAACAAGAAGGATGGTCCTTCTAGAGGTATGCTCGTTATAGAATCTAACTTTACGATTTCTTCTGCATCCAGTTGGATACTTGACTCTGGTTCTAGTGCTCATTTGTGCACTTCTATGCAGGGTCTTGAGGAGAGCAGGAGGCTGAAGGATGGAGAGATGATCCTACGCGTCGGGAACGGAGCAAGAGTTACTGCTGTGGCCGTGGGAATCTACCCTCTGTGATTACCATTAGGATTAGATTTAGTTTTAAGAGACTATTATTATGTGCCTGCAGCAAGCAAAAATTTGATTTCTGTTTCATGTTTAGCACAAGAAGGCTATGTGATTAGCTTTCATAAGGACCATTGTAATATTTTTTATGAAAATAATAAAGTTGTAAATGGTTTTGTCATTAACGGTCTCTATCAGTTATATGTTGATGTATCTGTATTTAATATCGAGCAAAATATGAATGCCATAGGAATTAAAAGGCCTAGAGATAGTCTAAATAATAGGTATTTGTGGCACCTAAGGCTAGCTCATATAGCGGAAGACAGGATTAACAAATTGAAGAAATCTGGGCTATTGAGTCCGTTGACTTTTGAGTCATATCCAATTTGTGAATCATGCTTTCAAGGTAAAATGATCAAGCTCCCTTTTATGGGACATGGAGAAAAGGCCACAGACCTACTTGCCCTAGTACATACGGATGTGTGCGGCCCATTTGATGTGCCGGCTAGAGGCAACTACGTCTACTTTATTACCTTTACCAATGATATGTCTAGGTACAGGTATGTGTTTCTAATAAAACACAAGTCTGAAGCTTTTGAAAGGTTCAAAGAATTCAGACATGAGGTAGAAAAACAAACAGGAAAGCCCATTAAGGTTCTTCGATTAGATCGAGGAGGTGAATACCTTAGTCGGGAGTTTCTAGATTATCTTAAGGACAATGGTATAGTCTCTCAATGGACTCCACCTGGAACGCCTCAACTCAACGGAGTTTTAGAATGGAGAAATCGGATCCTATTAGATATGGTCCATTCCATGATGAGCTTCACGGACCTCTCTAAATTTCTTTGGGGATATTGTCTCATGACAGCAATTTATGTATTGAATAGGATTCCCTCTAAAATCATTCCTACCACACCATATGAGACATGGCATGGTAAGAAGCCAACTCTGAATCATCTTAGAATTTGGGGTTGTCCAGCTTATGTTAAGAGACAGCAGACGGACAAGTTAGAGTTCAGATCTTTTAGAGCTCAGTTCATAGGATATCCTAAAGAGTCATTAGGATACTATTTTTATATTCCGAAAGGCCACAATGTGATTGTGAGTTGAAATATTATTTTTTTTAAAAATAATTTATTCAAATGGTGGCATCGGAAGAATAATTAAGCTCAAGGAGAATGTCTCCCAAGAGCAACGAGCTAAAGAACTGAGGAACCAAATCAATCAGAACCAGTCCTAACACAACCTCTTCCACCTCATAGATTGACTAGGATTTTTCGTCCTCCTGAAAGATATTTAGGTACCATACAAGAGAATGTAGAGAAAATATTCCTCATGAAAAATGGGGTTCATGGTGATGATCCCAAGACCTATGACGAGGTGATATCAGATATCGACTCTGAGAAATAGTTAGAGGCAATGAGATCAGAAATTGACTCAATGCACTCAAACCAAGTCTGGACCTTGGTAGATCCATCTGAAGGTATTGTACCTATTGGGTGTAAATAGATCTTCAAGAGAAAGATAGGTGCAGATGGAAATGTAGAGACATTCAAGGCTAGGCTCGTAGCGAAAGGTTATAGTCAGCGCGAAGGTATTGACTATCTGGATACCTTCTCGCCCGTAGCCATGCTAAAATCCATCCACACATTGCTTGCTATTGCAGTATATTTTGATTATGAAATATGGCAGATGGATGTGAAAATGGCATTCTTAAATGGACATCTTGAGGAAGATATCTATATGGAACAACCACTTAGTTTCACATCCAGTGATGATGATCACAAGGTCTGCAAGCTGCAAAGGTCTATTTATGGACTTAAACAAGTATCTCGAAACTGGAATACTCGTTTCAATGATGTGATCAAAATGTTTGGTTTTATCAAGAACGAGGAGGAACCATGTGTGTTTAAAAAGGTCAGTGGGAGTGCGGTTGTCTTCCTCGTATTGTACGTAGATGACATCCTCCTAATTGGAAATGACATTTTCATGTTGACCTCAGTCAAAGTATGGTTGTCTAAGGAATTCTCTATGAAAGATCTAGGAGAGGCATCCTTTATACTGGGTATTAAGGTCTATAGAGATAGACCAAATAGGATGCTGAAACTTTCACAGAAGATGTACATAGAGGAGGTGCTAAAAAGGTTTAGCATGAAAAACTTCAAAAGAGATTTTGTACCTTTTAGACATGGCATTTATTTCTCCAAAAAGATGTGCCCTAGCACACTTGAGGAGATTGAACGCATGAGCAAAATCCCTTATGCTTTGGCAATAGGGAGTCTCATGTATGCCATGCTATGTACACGACCTGATATAGCCTATGCTATGAGTGTCATAAGTAGATATCAGTCGAATCCAGGTGAAGAGCACTGGACTTCTGTGAAATATATCCTTAAGTACTTGAGAAGGACTAAGGATATATTTTTAGTCTTTGAAAATGAAGAACTCCTGATTCAGGGATATACAGACTCAGACTTTATGTCTGATATAGATGATCAAAAGTCGACATCTGAGAATCTATTCATTTGCAATGGTGGTGCAGTTAGCTGAAAAAGTTCCAAGCAGACGGTGATTGCTGATTCCACCATGGAGGCAGAGTATATTGCGGCATCGAAAGTTGCGAAGGAGGCATTCTGGTACAAGAAGTTTGTCACAGAGCTTGGAGTGATGTCATTGGATGTCATACCTCTTTACTGCGATAATAATGGCGTCATAGCCCTAGCTAAGGAGCCAAAGTCTCACCAGAAGTCCAAGCACATCGAGCAGTGATTCCATTTGATCCATGATTACCTCGAAAAGGATTATGTCGAGGTCAAGAGAGTCGACTCCACAGACAATATGGCAGACCCGCTGACTAAGCCATTGGGCCAGCAAAAGATCGAAGCCCACCTTGAGAAGATGGGACTTAGATATGTAGCCAATTGGCATTAGGTCAAGTGAGAGTTTGTTAGATGTGTGCCCTAGATGCCAGATTAGCTGACACATTCCTGTACAAATCTAAGGATAAATTTGTAATTTTAACTATAAATCAATAAATGGGTTATTCTTCTATCACATTGTGTACATTGTGTCTGTGATACATCCTTTGAGTTAGTAAGAATGTCAATTCATATTTTCAAGAGTTGAAAATTTAAGGCATGAATTTACATAACTAACTCATAAATAGCTCATAACCATAGGATCATCATGAGAATGGTGATCGATCTGAAAGATTGGTGTATGATTGCTTCCTTAGGGTAGATGTGTCTTAAGTCTATGGTGTGAAAATATCGGAGTGAGAGTATAGGTATTCGTTGAGAATGAGAGTACTGAGCGTGACCATACCGAGCAGTAATAAGGAAGTCTACCTTCTCGTTGATGACTAGCTCGATGCTGCAGTTGTGTGTCTAGTTCTTTAACCTGAGGTACATCGACAGTTCACCTTGAGTGTGTTATAGTTTGACGATACCATAACTCAGTCTCTTAGCCATTCGAAACCCTGAGGTGTATGTTGGCTGTAGCATATTCGTTGTAGGAACTAGATCGCACCAAGATGGGATCTATCAACCTCGGTAGATGAGAGGAGTAGTCCTATGATGATCGAAAGATCGAGTCCTTAAGCTCATGGCCATGGCAGAGTGAAATAATGGAAAAAGAGTTTTTCATTGGGGTTTCACATCAGACTCGGATCGATCGATTAATTCATATGACTGATGTTGGGTTTGACGAGTTCACCTTAACCCTAATTCAATCGGGACTCATGATAGAGGAACTCAATCACATAGGTAGCTGCATCGAGAGATTTATCTTCAGTTCTGATGGATTACCACCACATACTGCTAGTGTCACTGGTGGATTTTGAGAGCAATTAGAATGATATTGATGATCTATCATTCTAATTATCTGAATCAGAAGAGTTCTGGTCCATCGAAAGGAGTTTCGATGATGTCGATGATGAGATCATGACATGTCTCATTATCATACGAAATTGAACCTAACTGGGTCATACAAACAAGGGTTAGGGTTTGGATGTTATCAATTGGGCTAACCCAATTGATTTGGATTAGATCCAATTAGGTTCAAGGAAATCGTGCTAGCACTCGATTGAGCCTAACTTTCTCCTTGTGTAACCTTTTTTATCTCGACTGAGCCAAATATGATTTGACTCACCCAGAGAATCTTGAGAAAATTTTTTTCAATCTAAATGAAGCTTGTCCAGCTCAGAAAAGACTTGTCTTAATTCATGAGATGAATTTAAGACAAGCACCTGCTAAATTCTAACACCTGCCATTTTTATTTTAGGACATCTGTCAAATATTGACATATGGGTCTTAAACTGAAGAGAGCTCATTGGTGGATTTTTGTGGAGTGTCCATATGTCAAAACCATATTGAATTGGATGCCATAATTATATTATGGCGTGAGCCCAATTGGATTAAAGTGGGCGCCCCAAATGGATAAGGATGAAGAGTCCTGATAAGATTGGACTCCTTGGTGCCAACTCTCTTTGTGCTTATCCAATGTTGGTGCCAACTTTTAGAGATAAGGTGGAGTTCTTATCTGATAGGATCAGATGATATCACTCCATCAATCAAAATTTTTTCAGAATTAATTAGAATTTTTTGATTGGTCGAATGATGTGGCACTGCGCATCATACAGGGTCTATAAAATCCCAGTCTGTGCCTAGGATTTATGGTTTTTTGCTCAATACCCAGCCAAAATGAGAATCCTCTCATCTTCTCTATGTCCTCCCTGTTCTCCTCTCTCCCCTCTTCACATCCAAGGAGTTGGACATCCATCTGGCAAAGGTCCAAGGCGTGGTGATGCCTGGAACAGGAAGGCTGCAGCACATCTTCGACAGGCTGCTGCTCCAACTTTAGAAGGAGTTCTGAAGTACTTTCAAATCAGATAGACATCTAATTTTTGGAGCATAGATTTATGAGGAGAAGACATTTCAGGTCCTATCCATGTAGATATCGGTAGAGGCCAGGCGCTTGTGTGGCTACATCAGAACCTCGGGCTGTGCTGAGATCATCTATAGGGTAATCAGATTATCCTTGAGGTATGTCTATACTTCTCATAATTTTAGATTTAATTTTAGATTTTAAATATCAGATAATAAAATTAGATCTAACATACATTAGATCTGAAATAATGTAGGATAAAATTTTTAAATTATTCTACCTCAGATTTGATGAAATCTGAAAGATCCTACAAAAGAAAAAGGTGATTTTTCCCTCAGTGACGAGGCCAATGAGTGCTCCTCATCCTTGAATAAGTCAAGCGGACACTCATCCTTGAACAAGTCGAGCAGAGGCTAGCAACATGACGAACATATGCTCCTCATCCTTAGATGAGTCAAGTGAAGGCCAATGACATGGCCAACGGTCATCCTCATTCTCGAATGAGTCAAGTGGAGGCCAGTGATATATCCAATAGACACTCCTCATCCTTGGATGAATCAAGTGGAGGCCAATAATGAGGCCAACAGACACTCCTCATCCTTGAATGAGTCGAGTGGAGGCCAGCGATGAGGCCAATGGGCATCCCTCATTTTTAGATAAGTCGAGCAGAGGCTAATGACACGGTCAATTGGAACTCCTCATCCTTGAATGAGTCAAGTGGAGGCCAGTGATACGACTAACAGGCGAACGAGTCAAGTGGAGGCTAACGATGAGGCCAACGGGTACTCCTCAACCTTAGATGAGTTGAGTGGAGGCTAGTGGATGGCCAATGGGTGCTCCTCATCCTTAGATGAGTCGAGTGGAGGTCAGTGACATGGTCAATGAGCACTCCTTATCCTCAGATGAGTTGAGCGGAGGCCAGTGATATAGCCAACAGGCACATTCTCATCTTTGGATGAGTCAAGCAGAGGTCAGCAATATGGCCAATGGGTACTCTTCATCTTCGGATGAGTCAAGCACAGGACAGCAACAAGGCCAATGGATACTTCTCATCCTCAAACGAGTCACGTAGAGGTCAGTGATAAGGCCAACAGACACTCTTCATCCTCGGATGAGTCAAGCGGTGGCCAGCGACAAGGCCAACAGATGCTTGTCATCCTCGAATGAGTCGAGTAGAGGCCAGCAACAAGACCAACAGACACTTCTCATTCTTAGATGAGTCGAGTAGAGGCTAGAAATAGACTCACAACTAAAGGGAAAAACTGCCTTTTTCCTGTGTAGGATCTTCCAGATTTCACCAAATCTGGGATGGAATAAATTTTATATTTTTATCCTACGCTACTTTAGATCTAATGTCTATTAGATCTAATTTTATTATCTAATATTTAAAATCTAAAATTAAATCTAAAAGTATGAGAAATATAGACATACCTTAAGGGTAATCTAATTATCCTATAGATGATCGCAGCACTGCCTGAGTTCTGATGTAGCCATGCAAGTGCCTGGCCTCTACCAGTATCCACTCTGGTAGGATCTAAAACATCTTCTCCTTACAATTCTATGCTCCAAAAATCAGATCAATATCTGATTTGAAAGTACTTCAGAACTCCTTCTGAAGTTGGAGCAGCAGCCTGTCGAAGATGTCCTGCAGCCTTCTGTTCCAGGCATCACCATGCCTTGTACCTTTGCCAGATGAACGTCCAACTTCTTGGACGTGAAGAGGAGAGAAAGGAGAATAGGGAGGATGTGGAGAAGAGAGGAGGGGGCAGCAGCTAATAGGTTTTTTGCATAAAACAAGTTCTATCTCGAAACCTTAGGTGCAGCAGGGTTTATATAATTTCTGTATGCTGCGCATTGCCACATCATTCGACCAATCAAAAAATTCCAATAAATTTTAGAAAAATTCTGATTGATGAAGTGATGTCATCTAATCATATCAGATAAGAACCCACCTTATCTCCAAAAGGTGGCGCCAACATTGGATAAGCACAAATAGAGTGGCGCCAAAGAGTCCAAGTTTATCAGGACTCTTTGGTTCTTATCCATTTGGGGCGCCCACTTAAATCCAATTGGGCTCATGCCATAATCTGATTATGGCACCCAATTTGATTAGGTTTAGGCATGTGGACACTCCACAAAAATTCTCCAATAAGTCCTCTTCAGTTTAAGACCCATATGTCAACTTTTGACAGATGTCTTAAAATGAAATTGGCAGGTGCTAGAAATTAGCAGGTGTTGTCTTAAATTCATCTCATGAATTAAGACAAGCCTTTTCTAAGCTGGACAAGCTTCAATTAGACTGAGAGAAACCTTTCTAAGATTTTTTGGATGAGTCAGATCTCATTTGGCTTAGTAGAGACAGAAAAAATTACACGAGGAGAAAGTTAGGCTCAATCGAGTGCTAGCACGATTTTCTTGAACCTAATTGGATCTTATCCAAATCAATTGGGGTAGCCCAATTGATGACATCCAGACCCTAACCCTTGTTTGTGTGACCTAGTTAGGTTCAATTCTGTATGGTAACGAGATATGTCGTGATCTCATCATCGACATCATCGAAACTCCTTTCGATGGACCAGAACTCTTATGATTCAGACAATTAGAATGATCGATCATCAAAATCATTCTAATTGCTCTCAAAATCCATCAGTAACATCTAGCAATATATGGTGGCAACCCATCAGAATTGAAGATGAACCTCTTGGTGCAGCTACCTATGTGATTGAGTTCCTCTATCATGAGTCCCGACTGAATTAGGGTTAAGGTGAACTCGTTAAACCCAACATCAGTCATATGAATCAATCGATTGATCTGAGTCTGATGTGAAACCCCAATGAAAAACTCTTTTCCATTATTTCACTCTGCCATGGCCATGGGCTTAAGAACTCGATCTTTTGATCATCATAGGACTACTCCTCATATCTACCGAGGTTGATAGATCCCATCTTGGTGTGATCTAGTTCCTACAATGGATTTGCTACAGCCAACATATACCTCAGGGTTCCGAATGGCTAGGAGACGAGTTATGGTATAGTCAAACTATAACACACTCAAAGTGAACCATCGATGCACCTCAGATCAAAGAACTAGATATACAACGGTAGCATCGAGCTAGTCATCGACGAGAAGGTATACTTCCTTATGACTGCTCGAGGTGGTCACGCTCAGTACTCTCGTTCTCAACGAATACCTTACTCTCACTTCGGTGTCTCCACACCGTAGACTCAAGACACATCTACCCTAAGGAAGCGATATTACACCAACCTTTTGGATCGATCACCATCCTCGTGATGATCCTATGGTCAGGAGTAGTTTATGAGTTAGTTATGTAAATTCATGCCTTAAATTTTCAACTCTTGAAAATATGAATTAACATTCCCACTAACTCAAAGGATGTATCACAGATACAATGTACATTATGTGATAAAAAAATAATTTTTTATTTATTTATAGTCAAAATTATAATTTTGTCCTTAGATTTGTACAGGAATGTGTCAGCCGATCTGGCATCTAGGGCACACATCTAACAAACTCCCACTTGACCTAATGCCAATTGGCTACATATCTAAGTCTCATCTTCTCAAGGTGGGCTTCGATCTTCTATTGGCCCAATGGCTTAGTCAGTGGGTCTGCCACATTATCTGTGGAGTCGACTCTCTTGACCTCGACATAACCTTTTTCGAGGTAATCACGGATTAGATGAAATCGTCGCTCGATATGCTTGGACTTCTAGTGAGATCTTGGCTCCTTAGCTAGGGCTATGGTGCCATTATTGTCACAGTAAAGAGGTATGGCATCCGATGACATCACTCCAAGCTCTGTGGCAAACTTCTTGTACCAAAATGCCTCTTTTGCAGCTTCCGATGCAGCAATATACTCTGCCTCCATGGTGGAATCTGCAATCACCGTCTGCTTGAAACTCTTCCAGCTGACTGCACCACCATTGCAAATGAACAGACTCCCAGATGTCGACTTTCGATCATCTATATCAGACATAAAGTCTGAGTCTGTAAATCTCTGAATCTGGAGTTCTCCATTCCCAAAGACTAGAAACATATCCTTAGTCCTTCTCAAGTACTTAAGGATACATTTCACAGAAGTCCAGTACTCTTCATCTGGATTCGACTGATATCTACTTGTGACACTCACAGCATGGGCTATATCAGGTCGTGTACATAGTATGGCATACATGAGACTCCCTATTGCCGAAGCATAAGGGATCTTGCTCATGCGTTCAATCTCCTCAGGTGTGCTAGGGCACATCTTTTTGGAGAGATGAATGCCATGTCTTAAAGGCAATAAACCTCTTTTGGAGTTTTTCATGCTAAACCTCTTTAGCACCTCCTCTATATACATCTTCTATGAAAGTCCTAGCATCCTATTTGGTTTATCTCTATAGATCTTAATACCCAGTATAAAGGATGCCTCTCCTAGATCTTTCATAGAGAACTCCTTAGACAACCATACTTTGACTGAGGTCAACATGGGAATGTCATTCCCAATTAGGAGGATGTCATCCACGTACAATACGAGGAAGACAACTGCGCTCCCACTGACCTTTTTGAACACACAAGGTTCCTCTTCGTTCTTGATGAAACCAAACGTTTTGATCACATCATTGAAATGAGTATTCCAACTCCGAGATGCTTGCTTAAGTCCATAAACGGACCTTTGCAGTTTGCAGACCTTGTGATCATTATCACTGGATGTGAAACCAAGTGGCTATTCCATATAGATATCTTTCTCAAGATATCTATTTAAGAATGCCATTTTCACGTCCATCTGCCATATTTCATAATCGAAATAGGCTGCAACAGTAAGCAATGTGCGGATGGATTTTAGCATAGCTACGGACGAGAAGGTATCCTGATAGTCAATGCCTTCACGCTGACTATAACCTTTCGCTACGAGCCTAGCCTTGAATGTCTCCACATTCCTATCTGCACCTATCTTTCTCTTGAAGATCCATTTATACCCAATAGGTACAATACCATCAGGTGGATCTACCAAGGTCTAGACTTGATTTGAGTGTATTGAGTCAATTTTTGATCTCATTGCCTCTAACCATTTCTCGGAGTCGATATCTGATATCGCCTCGTCATAGGTCTTAAGATCATCACCATGAACCCCATTTTCTGTGAGAAATATTTCCTTTACATCATCTTGTATGGTACCTAAGTACCTTTCAGGAGAACGAAAAACCCTAGTCGATCTACGAGGTGGAAGAGGTTGTGTTAGGACTGGTTCTGATTGATTAGGTTCCTCAGGTTCTTTAGCTCGTTGCTCTTGGGAGACATTCTCCTTGAGCTTAATTATTCTTCCGATGCCACCATCTTAAATAAACTATTTTTCAAGAAAAATAGTATTTCGACTTACAATCATATTATGATCTTCCAGAATATAAAAATAATATCCTAATGACTCTTTAGGACATCCTATGAACCGAGCTCTAAAAGACCTGAATTCTAACTTGTCCGTCTGCTGTCTCTTGACATGAGCCGAACAACCCCAAATTCTGAGATGATTCAGACTTGGCTTCTTACCATGCCATATCTCATACGGTGTGGTAGAAATGGTTTTAGAGGGAACCCTATTCAATACATAAATTGCTGTCATGAGATAATGTCTCCAAAAGAATTCTAGGAGGTCTGTGAAGCTCATCATGGAACGGACCATATCTAATAGGGTCCAATTTCTCTATTCTGAAACCCCGTTGAGTTGAGACGTTCCAGGTGGAGTCCATTGAGAGACTATACCATTATCCTTAAGATAGTCTAGGAATTTCTGACTAAGGTATTCACCTCCTCAATCTGATCGAAGAACCTTAATGGGCTTTCCTATTTATTTTTCTACCTCATGTCTGAATTCTTTGAACCTTTCAAAGGCTTCAGACTTGTGTTTCATTAGAAATACATACCCATACCTAGACATATCATCGATAAAGGTAATGAAGTAGACAAAGTTGTCTCTAGCCGGCACATCAAATGGGCCGCACACATCCATATGTACTAGGGTAAGTAGGTCTGTGACCCTTTCCCCATGTCCCACAAAAGGGAGCTTGGTCATTTTGCCTTGAAGGCATGATTCACAAACTGGATATGACTCGGAAGTCAACGAACTCAGTAGCCCGAATTTCTCCAATTTGTTAACCCTGTCTTTGCTATATGACCTAGCCTTAGGTGCCACAGATACTTATCATTTAGACTATCTCGAGGCCTTTTAATTCCTATGGCATTCACATTTTGCTCAATATTAAAAATAGATACATCAACATGTAACTGAAAGAGACCATTAATAACAAAACCATTTGCAACTTTATTATTTTCATAAAATATGTTACAATGGTCCTTATGAAAGCTAATCACATAGCCTTCTTGTACTAAATATGAAACAGAAATCAAATTCCTGCTTGCTGCAGGCACATAATAACAGTCTCTTAAAACTAAATCTAATCCTAACGATAATCACAGAGGGTAGGTTCCTATGGCCACAGCAGCAACTCTTGCTCCATTCCCGACATGTAGGATCATCTCCCCATCCCTCAGCCTCCTACTCTCCTCAAGACTCTGCATAGAAGTGCACAAATGAGCACTAGAACCAGAGTCAAGCACCCAACTGGATGCAGAAAAAATCGTAAGATTAGATTCGATAATGAGCATACCTCCAGAAGGACCATCCTTCTTGTTCTTCAGGGTGGCCAGGTACGGAGGACAGTTTCGCTTCCAATGGCCTTCTGACTGACAGTGGAAATACTTTCCCTTTTCAGAAGCCTTCTTCTTCGATCCTGTCTTCTTGTTCTTGCCATCCACCTTCTGCTTCTTCACGGACTTGTTTTTCTTTCCAAAAGACTTTCTCTTAGAAGAAGTTCGCTCCACAGTAAGAACTGAGCCTTTTGAACCTTTCATTGAAAGCTCAGTCGTAACCAGCATATTCATTAACTCGACCAAGGTACATTGCATCTTATGCATATGGAAGTTCATGATGAACTGACCATATGCATCGGACAAGGACTGAAGGATCACATCAATCTAAAATCCTTGTCTAAGATGATACCGAGCTTCTCAAGCTCCTCAAGATCTTTGATCATTGTCAAACAATGATCTTAGACCGACTGCCTATCACGCATCTTGGCCTTAAAAAATCTTTGACAGACTTGATACTTGGCCGCGCGACTCTGTTCACCAAACAACTCTTGTAGGTGAGCCAACATTTGGTGGGTAGTCAAAATATTTTCATGTTAGCACTGTAAATCATCAGACATTGCATCCAACATGTAGTACCTGGCTTTATTATCATCATCCGTCCACTTTTCAGAGACGCTCTCTGTTCAGCAGTCGGACGTGCTGGCATGGCAGGTGGGTCCTGGTTCAAGACATGAGTCAATTTTTTGAAACCCAGAATAATTATGTAGTTCCTCAACCAGTCCTTAAAATTTGGTCCAGTCAGTCTATGAGTGTCTAGAATTTTGGTCAGGGGGTTTGAGGCAGACATATTTCCTGTAGAGACTCAAAAGTTTCAAGTTAGATTTTATAATCAGACTCAACCAATTTGTTTAGAGTTTTTATTTTTAAACAAATTAGGCTTCCACTATTTTCTCAGATCCCTACACTCCCTTGGTAGAGATGTAAAAATCTCCGTGATTAGTAATTTCTAGTGGGTGGTGCAGTCTCACCGACGGGCTCATCACCTCACCTAACATTATTGGTGATGAGTCAACCAATGAGTGGACAACTCTTGTCCAATGATTCTCTAATCATGGTGCACCCAAAACTTGGTCTCTAATTCATGAAGCTCACCATATCCGGGATATTACTCCAATTCTTAGTTAAGCCAAACCCACCATTTGCACGAACTAGATTTCTGATTGGATCCCTCACCGTATCTGAAATATTGAGCCCAACCCATCCTCTAATCCGTAGCATCCAATGCCTAATGGACATGGTTGCATCTTTCGGTGTAATTGAGCCACTGTAACCAGCCGAGAATAATCAACCTTGGGAAAGGCCCGCACATCCACAATGGTGGAAGACCTAGACTTAATATTTTCTTAGGGAGATTTGATTTAGGTCTCTTTAAACTTGGCTTGACATAGTCATAACAATTATGACTAACCTAGTGGCATAGGTCAGCTCGAATTGTTAGCCACCTCAAATTAGAACTGGATCGACACATATGGCCGGGTAAGTGAGACCGGTGGGAGGGATATGCCATTAACTCGACAAAAATACATTCGAGTCGAGTAGCTCCCAATTAAAAATCAATCGGTAGCATCTGTCCAACTTACCTTAGACACCAAATTATCGAACCAGAATTAATTGAGTTAGTCTACAATCCAAGCTCTAACCACTGAGCCAAATTATATCTTAACTTGATCGAGTCACATCTAAATATGATTCGACCTTGACCCAGACTTAATCCTATTAGGCTGGTCAATTTTTAGCTTTCATGATCCCACCTAACCAACTCTTGATTCGATTTGATCAACCGCTAGACCTAATTGAGCTACCCAAGCCCGAACCCAATCTTATGAAAATGTCTTAGATCTGAAATTCTCAATTTTAGACCTAACTTAATTTTATAAGCTCAATACATTAATTAAGTTTGGGTTCATAAACAAAACATGTAAAATAAATCCTAGGGTTTTAGGATCTAGGGTTTTGCAGAAAAGTAAGTTTTGATTTCTGATTAAGGATGAACGTGCGGCACCCCTACATATCATATGAACACCCCATTGAATGAGAAGAGAGGGTCTTAAAATCTTACTTTGTTCTTATGATCGGACGGCCATGAGGAATACCTTAATCAAAAATATAAATTTTAACTACAAAACTAGTTAGATCTAAATTAATATATCACATATACAATTTAAGATCTAACTAATACATGCTTTGCATACATCTCATGTATCAAAAATCAATCTAATTAACATGCTTTCAGATCTGATACATCACATGTAATATCTGAAAAATAAAATTTAAATTAAACTATTCAAAATAAAAATTATTCTAGACAAGTTACTAGAACAATTCTACAACTAATCTAGGCATGCAATAAATCAATTTTATGAAATAATTAAAATTTTATTTTCTATTTTCTAATCTGATTATAATAATTATAACATCAAAAATAAAAAATAAATTATATTTAATTCATATTTTAATCTCATTAAAATATAAAACTTAAGACTATTCATGGATTCAATTAATCCTAGTCTAGTTATGCATCTCATGCATGTTAGATCTTCTTAGATTTAATTTTAAATATTTTAATTTTAGATCTTATCATATCTGATATGATATCTAAAATTATTTAATATCAAATAAATTAAAATTAAAATTAGATCTAAAATAGATCTGAAATAGAGCCAGCAACCTGGCTCTGATACCACTTGAAGGAAAAAATCATCTTTTTCCTGTGTAGGATCTTTCAGATTTCACCAAATCTGGGGCAGAATAAATTTTATATTTTTATCCTACACTATTTTAGATCTAATGTCTATTAGATCTAATTTTATTATCTGATATTTAAAATCTAAAATTAAATCTAAAAGTATGAGAAATATAGACATACCTTAAGGGTAATCTAATTACCCTGTAGATGATCGCAGCACTGCCTGAGGTTCTGATGTAGCCACGCAAGTGCCTGGCCTCTACCAGTATCCACTCAGGTAGGATCTAGAATGTCTTCTCCTCACAATTCTATGTTCCAAAAATTAGATCAATATCTGATTTGGAAGTACTTCAGAACTCCTTCTGAAGTTGGAGCAGCAGCCTGTCGAAGATGTTCTGCAGCCTTCTATTTCAGGCATCACCATGCCTTGTACCTTTGCCAGATGAACGTCCAACTTCTCGGACATGAAGAGGGGAGAAAGGAGAATAGGGAGGATGTGGAGAAGAGAGGAGGGGGTAGCAGCTAATAGGTTTTTTGCATAAAACAAGTTCTATCTCGAAACCCTAGGTGCAGCAGGGTTTATATAATTTCTGTATGCTGCGCAGTGCCACATCATTCGATCAATCAAAAAATTCTAATAAATTTTGAAAAAATTTTGATTGGTGGAGTGATGTCATCTAATTATATTAGATAAGAATCCCACCTTATCTCCAAAAGGTGGCACCAACATTGGATAAGCACAAATAAAGTGGCGCCAAAGAGTCCAAGTTTATCAGGACTCTTTGGTTCTTATCCATTTGGGGCGCCCACTTAAATCCAATTGGGCTCATGCCATAATCTGATTATGGCACCTAATTTGATTAGGTTTAGGCATGTGGATACTCCATAAAAATTCTCCAATAAGTCCTCTTCAGTTTAAGACCCATATGTCAACTTTTGATAGATGTCCTAAAATGAAATTGGCAGGTGCTAGAAATTAGCAGGTGTTATCTTAAATTCATCTCATGAATTAAGACAAGCCTTTTCTAAGTTGGACAAGCTTCAATTAGACTGAGAGAAACCTTCCTAAGATTCTCTGGATGAGCCAGATCTCATTTGGCTCAGTAGAGATAGAAAAAATTATACGAGGAGAAAGTTAGGCTCAATCGAGTGCTAGCACGATTTTTTTGAACCTAATTGGATCTTATCCAAATCAATTGGGGTAGCCCAATTGATGACATCCAGATCCTAACCCTTATTTGTGTGACCCAGTTAGGTTCAATTCTGTATGGTAATGAGATATGTCGTGATCTCATCATCGAAACTCCTTTCGATGGATCAGAACTCTTCTGATTTAGATAATTAGAATGATCGATCATCAAAATCATTCTAATTGCTCTCAAAATCTACCAGTGATACCTAGTAGTATATGGTGGCAACCCGTCAGAATTGAAGACGAACCTCTTGGTGTAGCTACTTGTGTGATTGAGTTCCTCTATCATGAATCCCGACTGAATTAGGGTTAAGGTAAACTCATCAAACCCAACATCAGTCATATGAATCAATCGATCGATCCGAGTCCGATGTGAAACCCCAATGAAAAATTTTTTCTATTATTTCACTTTGCCATGGCCATGGGCTTAAGGACTCGATCTTTTGATCATCATAGGACTACTTCTCACATCTACCGAGGTTGATAGATCCCATCTTGGTGTGATCTGGTTCCTACAATGGATATGCTATAGCCAACATACACCTCAGAGTTTTGAATAGCTAGGAGACCGAGTTATAGTATAGTCAAACTATAACACACTCAAGGTGAACCATCAATGCACCTCAGGTCAAAGAACTAGACACACAACTGCAGCATCGAGCTAGTCATCGACGAGAAAGTAGACTTCCTTATGACTGCTCGAGGTGGTCACGCTCAGTACTCTCGTTCTCAATGAATACCTATACTCTCGCTCCGATATCTCCACACAGTAGACTCAAGATACATCTATCCTAAGAAAGCGATCGTACACCAACCTTTCGGATCGATCACCATCCTCGTGATGATCCTATGGTCAGGAGCAGTTTATGAGTTAGTTATGTAAATTCATGTCTTAAATTTTCAACTCTTGAAAATATGAATTAACATTCTCACTAACTCAAAGGATGTATCACAGACACAATGTACATTATGTGATAGAAGAATAACTCTTTTATTTATTTATAGTCAAAATTATAATTTTGTCCTTAGATTTGTACAAAAATGTGTCAGTCGATCTGGCATCTAGGGCACACATCTAACAACGACAAGGTCAATGGGTACTCCCATCCTTGGATAAGCATGCTTAGCACTTGGACGAGTTGTGCAAGGGTTCGAAGATGCAAACGACCCCCATCGAGGTCTGATCTATGCGACTTTGGTTAAGCAGAATAACAAGAAAAAATAAAAGAACATCAATAGCACACGGTAAAGATGAAATTGAAAATGTATTTTTATTAAAGATGAAATATTTACAATGAAAAGGTTGACAGATTAAAAACTCTATTCAGCCAAAGCCAAAGAATACAAAAAGGTCTAACCATAAAATTTGCTTGATTAGGGTCGAGCTCAAATATAGAAAAAAAATAACAAAATAAAAAAGTTCTAGGCATCAACAGGGGCATCCGACTTCTCGGCTGGTGCTTTGGGCTTCGGCAACACAATCACGGATGGAGGCTGGGGGATAGCTGCATCTTCTACCAACACAACCTCGACACATCCCGACTCGGCTCCTTCCTTATCCCTTGCCTCCTTGTCTAAAATGGCCTCAGCTCCAACTCCTCCATACTCTTTGTCGACATCCAGTAGGCCAAGGTCGATGTCATGAAAGAGGTTCGGATCTTCACCCTACAATCCATGAGGCTCTCCAAGTAAGACTCAAGGGTGAACTCCATCTTGATAATCGTGAACTCCTCCAAAGAGCAGAAAGCCTTGACTACCACTGTCTTCTTGGCCTCTAGCTTCTTCTACCATTGGCTCACCGCAGTGCGAAGACCCTTTGTCATGCGAGCCTTAGCCTGGCTCCGAGCATTGGCCACCTCAGCCTCTAGTGATTTTATCTTGGCCTTCAAGAACTGAACTTCCTTGTCCGCTGCCACTTTCAATGCCAAGGCCTCATCCACCTTCTTCATAGCCTTAGTAGCTTGGGCCTCGAATTGAGTAGCTTGGGCCTCGACCTCCTTCGAAATCTATCGAGCTTCCTTCAGAATGCCCATGAAGTGATCCACATGTTTGATGAGCTAAGGAAGAATTTTTCAAAAAAAAGAGGGAAAAAGAAGAGGAGGAGACACTTCTTCAAAATTATCCAAAGGAGAGAATCATAGGAGTCTTTGATTTGGTACCCGAGACCTTCTGCATTGATGACCTCGACATCGGTTGGGAGGATCGTAGCTTAAAGGACTTCACGAGTGACTCGATTAATGTTTGCGAGATCCGATTGGTAAACTTGGGCCCCCTGCCTAGGATGAATAGAAGGCCTTTTTGAAACCAAAGCAAAGGGTCGATTGATTGTGGAGAGAAGCACACCGACACTTGAGGTGTGGTCGAACCTCGAAGAGATGTGGAATTGGCTCCCCAAGAGTGACGGACTTGAGCAGAGGCATGACTTGGACTCTAGATGTGGCCACCTTCCTTGGGGCCGAACCCTGGGCTAGCATCTAAGAAGTGCTGGTGGCAGGCTAGGTGAGGGCGACTTTAGCTTGGCCCCACTTAAGAGCAAGAGTGCTCCCCAAGGACTTCTTCCTCTTGACGGTGCGGTGCAAGACTTCAAGTTCCTTAGGCTTCATATCTAAAAAACAAGGGTTAGCCAAAAGAAGCTGTAGTAAAAAATACAACAAGATTAACTTACTATGATGATTAGCTGGGCTCAACTCGATCTTAAACAGTATTTCCTCAAAGAGGAATTTATAAAGAAAAAGAGCAGTGCAACTAAAGACAAGCTTTAAAGCCTCTACCTCAGTATTTGAAAGCACCAAAGCTTTATTTGATGACCTCTGAGATCAACCCCATGAAGTACCAAAGTCCCATAGCTACTCGATCAAAAAAAAGAAATAGCACTCCTTCCGATTGTGGACTAAGAAAGGAGAATCTTGGAAGAGGCGTCACCACATTCGAGGAGAGGTGTATCACCATCTAATCTCAGGATGTTCCTTAAATGAAAAATACGTCCGACAGAGGTGGATGGTCAGTTCAGTCCCAAGAAAGAGGCAATGAGCAATGAAAACTACTATTAGGTGCCAAGAGTTCGACGCCACACTACAAGGAAGAATCTTGAAGGTCCTAAGGAGCTCTACAACAAAGAAATGAAAGGACAGTCTAAGGCCAGCCTTTAAGGACTTTTCGTAGAGTTCGATCCGACCTCAAGAACCTCCTGCTTAAATGCTAGAGAGATTTGGTATGGAAGGCAGAGGACCTTCAGGACCTTGTAGGTGAGAATGGAGGCCATCCGAAAGGGGCCAAAGTTGGGCACCTCATCGACCTCAAAGCCTTCTGAGGAAGATCTGACATTGGATCGAGGGTCCTCATCGGTCGGGTCATGACCAGAGGACTAGGTGCTGGGGGACGAGCTCGACGCACTCATGCTCGATGAAATACAAAGAAAAGAAGGAGAAGCAAGAAAAACTAACCTATGGATGACCAAGCAAGCCAAAGATTGGACCTCAAAAGTTAGAGTTTGGTGCTCAGCTATAGCCGAGGTTGAGTATGGCTGCCGACAGTAATCAATGAAGGCTGCTAAAAATCACCTAAGGGCTGCGCTCCGCTTCCAAAAAAGTAAAATAGTGAAAAATCCGAGAAAGTGACCAGCTATTTATAAGAGCTCGTATGGCATGGTGGCGATTTGTCTAGCCACCATTAATGATTGTCAAGTGGCAGCATGAGATTGGGCACAGTCGAGCTCACATGGATCCACAACCTCAACGATCCAGATTGATAGATTAGAATGCTCACCGACGTTGATCTTCGGCAATGTCCTAATCTCTATGGGCATCCGAGCCCGATTGACAAAGTATCCTGCCATATCGACCTTGGTCTCGAGTTTGTACTCTCTTTGACTGATCTCGACCTGAGCTTGGGCTCGAGAATGGGGTGCATCTATTGTGGACCACTATCTCATCCTTGGTCGACTAGGTCCTCATCTACAACTGAGGTCTCGGGGGATTTGGTCCTTGGTTGATGAAGGGGCTGCAAAGGATCGGCCATAGCCAACCTAGAGGAGTTGAATATGAGAACCCAGATTAGCCAGCCTAATCTAGTAAGCTTTTAATCTTAGAAAGATGAGAATCAAACCTCGGCCATAGTCGAGGTAAGTAGAGATTGGTTGTGGCTGAGGTAAGTAGAGGTCAGCCACGATGGACCTCAGGAAGATCTCTCAAATAAGACATTAGTCCCAATCGGAAAGGAATCCATTCCCCTCATGGTTGTAGAAAGGCCAAATGAGGAAAAAAATCAACGAGATTGAATTACACTCTGGATGGCAATTAATAGTTGGCTCTACATTGTAGATGCGAAAATAACCATCACTAGTATGATCCATGTGCGATATTTGGGGAGTGGCCAGTCTCCCTGGTGTGCTTAACTCTTACTCCCCCTCTATAAATAGGGGAAGAGCAAGGACCCTAGGTAAACACTCGAAAGGCCTCAAGGTGACTCTCTCTTTCTCTGTTCTCCATGTTCTAACTAACTTGAGCATCAAAAGATCCCCATTGAAAAATATTTCAATCAAGAGTTTTGTGCAGGTTTTCCATCAGCCATCAAAGTC
Source organism: Elaeis guineensis (assembly GCF_000442705.2). Classification (NCBI taxonomy): domain Eukaryota; kingdom Viridiplantae; phylum Streptophyta; class Magnoliopsida; order Arecales; family Arecaceae; genus Elaeis; species Elaeis guineensis. The sequence continues at coordinate 73,596,337 of NC_025999.2, forward strand.
CGCCACTCCAGCACCTTGTCTCAGTTGAGGACTCATCTTCCTTGCCCCATCCGAGGAATCTTTATCCAAGGAAATTAGCACCATTGCCACCCATCCAAATTAGTCTCGACCTCTACAACTTGGGATTTGGCAACAACAATCAGCATCAGCCTTTAATCCCACCTGATTAGGATGAGCTGCAGTCCTGAGGAAAAGGAAAGGGAGTGCATCATTCGGAAAAGGGTGGAGAAATTATTGCCTATACTGCATGTACCACATGGCTGTACATGCAATCAAGCTGCTGATATCTATGGGCCTCATTCATCAAGTGCGCATCTTGATGCGCCATTACACAAACCAGCAGCTATGATTAGCTGTGTGCATGACCGTGCTGGTGCATGCAGTGCAGGCAATAATTTCTAGAAAGGCTGGGGTAGGGCAGCATCAAATTTGGTTTGAACCTTTATCATGTACAGATTGTGCGCACAATATAACATGTAGATATTATTTGACTGGCAAGTAGCCTAAGATAATTGGACCGGCCCTAGACTGCAGAACATATAAATGGCTTCAGATCCATGTTGCCAATTTAATAGGAAATCTCTAATTTGTGCTAGCATTGCTAGATCAGATATGCTTTACTCTTAGAACGGTATCAACATATAACACCAATTAGCTATTGAAGTAGTTTTTTCTTTTCCTTCCATTTCACGAGTGTTTCGCGGGAAACGCTAAAGATACTCTTCTTTCACAATCGCGTTCGTTCTTTGGACGAGAATAAAGGCTAAAAAAACACTGAATATAAGCTTACCAAAAAAAAAAAAAAAAAAAAACACTGAATATATGCTGTTGCGATCACATGTGATGGTGGATTACTAAGAAGAGAATCCTGTAGAAAAAGCTATATAGCCAACAACCACATGATGACCTCCGCACAAAGCTCAACATTGGGATCCCCCTGTACAACCAACGCATGTACTTACGAAGGTCTCTGCTGCAATTATCGGATTACACCAGGGTACTTTTATAACCATGAGTAAGTAACCTTCTTCCTTTGATTTTTGAGGAAGAGGATTGCTTGGTGTTTGACATTTACCGTCAAAAAAAAAAAAAAACACCTGATATGAGAAAATCAAACCGGTTGGTGATCGCATGGCTTGGCAAATTTGTTGCGATTAATAATTTTCCTATTTAATCAGAATATTTTATATTAGTACTAAGTATAACAGAAATCCATACTAAGGTGAATTGTTTGGCTCTTATTTCTGTTGAACATGTTCCCTCCCCTTATAGCATTCTGTGGAAGAACTGATGTAGTTCTCACCTGCTGTCATAGCACTTATCTTCAGATAGACTTATCTCTCGGCTACCCACCATTCAGAATGTTAAAAGTGTATTTTGATGCTCAGTGCTCTATGGCTAGGGGCGAAAGTGAAATAGATAATATCCATCTGAATCTATTTTTATATTCAAATCTATTTATATATAGATAGAAATTTAAGTATTTGACCGATATCTATATCTATATATGTTAAAAAAAAAATGGATATGGATAGATAACTATCCAATCCGTATCTGAATACCTGATTCCATTTTTACTCCTGTTTAGTTTTACATAGCACTTATAATTTTTTTTTAAAAAATAAATATCTATGTTAAAATATTATTAACTAGATTTATCATCTATTTAGTAATATTTTTGATTTTGTTATCATAAAATTTAATCATCTAATTTATATCTATATTTATATCTATATTTCTGGTATGTGATTTATATCCTTATCTGTTTAAGACAAATATGGATATAAATTTTTACATCTAAATAATATCTGTATCTATATTCATTAAATAAAATAAATATAGATATGGATATACTAGTATCCGATCCGTATCAGGTCTGTTTCAGCCCTACCTCGGGCTGCTGCAGGTTTTGTCAATAGAAAGTGGGATGGATCCTTACTTCTAGCTGGTGGAAAGGCTTTACATTTATCCTCTGTCCCATATGGTGATTTGGTGGGTGCTTGGCTGGGATTGTATCATACTATTAATCTTTTTCAGGGTTGCAAATTCTGGTTGCAAGGTGATTCCGTTACAGCTATACAATGTATTAGGCAACACCCTGGTCAAGAAGTTGGTCTGCTCCCCTTGTTAGAGGACCTTCAAATCTCTCACATTCACAGGGAGGTAACAGGGTAGCGGATTGGTTGGCTTCTCAACCGATCCATGGGGATTCTTCACTTAGACCAGTAATGAGCTTCATGCTGATTTTATTCAAATCTTAAGAGCTGATGCATACGGCGTTGGTTTTTATAGACATACTTAGCTGTTTCAGTTTCTTTGGTATCTGTATCTTCTTTCTCGTTTGTCTCGCAATTAAGTTTCTCTTATCTGGATGTACCAAAAAAACAAAAACACCCAATAGTCTTGCCTTCTATCCAAATGGAGGGTAATACATTTGTTACTTTCTGTAAAAAGTCATTTATACAAGAGATTGTTGGTACTTCTACAACACCAATAACTAAATAACAATGATAAAAATGAGACCAGATATGGACAAGACTTCCCGCTATGAAAGCACGATGTTTGATGTTTGTATTGAGCTAATCATCTTTTGGAATCATCATGAGAGATTGCATATAATGGGAATTGTTTCAGTTGAAGATCAAACCAACCGTTTGTAGATTAGCAGAACCCAGGTACTTTGGGCAAGGAGCTTCACTAATTAAATAAAGAGAGGAGCTTTATAAGCAGAGATGTTTGGCAGAACATATCCAATCTGTAGCGTGGGTTCACAGTCCAATGGGTGGAAGAATCCATGGACATGTGTTTGTTGAGGTGACTGCCAGTTGCATCCTGGTGAATTGGCACTTTGTTCTTAAATTTGTTGCTTCCAGCTGCATTTGAAATTGTTTTTTGTTAACTTCTGACCTTTTCCATTTGCACCAAAGCTTTGCACTTTTTTTGAAGAAAAGAATATATATATATATATATATATATATATATATATATATATATAACAGCTTGATTAGGGATGGCAATGGGCCAGATCGATCAATATCTATATCTAGACTGTCGTGAAAAAAATCTACACCCATATCCACCACATATCCATCTTGGATTAGGTTAGGTTGGATAAAATAGAGAGTACGGGTTCTGTCGGATCAGATAAAATAGAGGGTGCAGGTCCGATCAGATATATCTATATTGTCTGAGATTGGATAGGATTGGATTATTTTTTAGGTATCATATTCATATTACCATGAGAATAGAACTCCATAAATTGAAAATTTTGTTGCCAAAAGTAGAGCCGGCCCTGGGGCAGGTCGAACTGGGCGACCGCCCCAGGCCCCCGAATTTTTTTTTTGATAAGCCAAACATCGTTCTCCCAAGTCCCGACTCCCAAACGGCTCCCAGGCCCCAGCAACAGCTTTTCAGCTCTCATCGCCTCGCACCAGTATTTCTCCTTTGATTTCTCATCGCCTCTTATCACCTCGCAACGCCTCCCTTGATTTCTCCCTATTCTGTTATTCATCGATGGTTCTTCCTTGCTTTGGGCACCAAAAATCTGATCAAAATCCATCAAAAAACCAAGTAAATCTCTTCAATCCTCCTCCTTCAATCTGCTATGGATTTTATGCTTGTTCTTTTACCGATTTATTGTTAACAAAATTCTTGAAATCTTAGTTGAGCAAGTTCTCCTATTTTTCTATTTTTTTTAATCTTTCCGGCATCGTTGGGCTACCGTTGGTCACCGAAGCCTGTGGTTGTTGTCATCCGATCATCGGGGACCGCCCCTTTAGTTGTGGGTGGTGTTGCCAGGGAGGAGGATCTTCCTTGCAGTCTTGTCTCAGGAACAAGGGGATGAGTCCTCTGTTCCATTAAAAAAAAAGAAAGGATCCTCTGTTTTACCGTGGAAGAAGAAGGAAAAAAAAGAAAAGATGGTCCACAGACCATAGTCCACATAATAAAAAAAAGAAAAAATGGTCCACACTATTCCATTAAAAAAAAGAGAGGATGAGTCCTTTGTTTTACCATGGAAGAAGAAGAAGGAAAAAGAAAAGAAAAGAAAAGATGATCCATAGTCCTCATAATAAACAAAAAAAAAGAAAAGATGGTCCACACAATATAATTGCATGGATTTGTTGATTATGATCTGATTGGTTTAGGCATATGAAATTTGGCCTGTCTATGTGAGAGTCTCAATCAATGGGTCACATCCTTACATATAATGGAATACATTTAATTTTGTACACCTAAGACTTGCTTTTTTAAATAAATATAATTATGATTTTTATATCCATCTTACTTTTCTGGATAGCTTGTGGTTTCACTTCACTTTCTTATTTCTTTTTTACTATATCTTATTCTTAAAGTAATTGATTAATTGTCATATTTTATTTTTTAGATTTAAATTCTTATTACAATTATAATAACTTTTGCTCAAATTTTGTTTCATCAAAAAAGCCTTCAAGCAAGTTCTATTGTTCTATCAAAAGGCTTTAAATCAAGTTTTATTATTCTAAACTTCAGATTTATTGATTACTAATTTTAGCTAATATTTATTATTTTATCTATAAAAATAATACCTAAAAAATATCCTTCGGGTCATGAAAAACTTAAGAAAAAAAATAAGAGTAATTGACTCAATCATTAAAAGGAGGTCTTGATAAATTTATTATAAATAAAAAAATTGATGTAGTTGAGAATTCAAATAATGTTACTAGTGAATTTATCAATGATAATATAAATGTCACTTGTGAATTGAATAATGATAATAATATTATTAATAATGATAATACTAATAGCATGGATGATCTCATTAGTAGTGATAAAAATTTAATGAATGAAAAATCAAGTGAATCAAATACTTTTGATATTTATGATCCTAGGATATGGGATAGTCTTGATACAAATTTTAGAGATTTACTAATTGAAAATAGTCCCAAAAGAGATATTAATATAAAGTTTCCTCTTGATCAATATAATAGATATTTTTTTTTAACATATTATGATCGAACTTTATCAAATGGAGAGCAACATGATCGAAAATGGTTAATGTATTTAAAAGAGTTAGACAAATTATTTTATTTTTGTTGTAAGCTATTTAAATCAAATGATAATAGTAGTAAAAGTCAATTAGTAAGTGATGATTTTAGAGATTGAAAATATCTTAGTGAAAGACTTAAAGCTCATGAAACTAGTAATGATCACATTCATAATATGACCACTTGGATTGATTTGCAGAATAAATTTAAAAAAAATCAAATAATTGATAAACATATTTAAGAGCAAATTAATAAAGAGAAGGAACATTGAAAAAAAATACTATTAAAAATAGTAGCTACTATTAAATTTTTTGCTCAAAGTTATCTAGCTTTTGGTGGAACAAATGAAAAGATTTATCAACATAGTAATGATAATTTTTTATGATTAATTGAAATGGTTGTTGTTTTTTATCCAATTATGCAAGAACATCTTAGACGTATTCAAAATAATGAAATTCAATATCATTATCTTAGTCATAAAATTCAAGATAAGTTAGTAATTGCATTAGCATCTAATATAAAAAAATTAATAATTAAATAATTAAAGAAGCAAAATATTATTCAATTATACTTGATTGTACTCCAGATGTAAGTTATCAAGAATAAATATCTTTGATCATACGATGTGTGAATATTTCAAAAAGATCAATAACAGTAGAAGAATATTTTTTAGAATTTTTAAAAGTAGATAATACATTAGGTTTAGGTCTTTTTAATGAATTACAATCTATCATAGAAACTCTTGATTTAAACATTGATGATATAAAAAGGACAAGGATACAACAATAGATCTAATATAAAAGAAAAAAATCAAAGAGTACAAAAAAAATTATTAGAAATAAATCTTAGAATATTTTATACACCATGTGCTTATCATAGTCTTAACTTAATACTTTGTGATATGACTTCATCTTGTAGTAAAGCTAAATTTTTTTTGGTATGATACAATGTATATATAATTTATTTAGTGATTCTACAAAGAGATAAAAAATTTTACTTGATAATATATCTAATTTAACATTAAAGCCATTATCACAAATACATTGAAAAAGTCGCATTGGGAGCGTCAAAGCAATAAGATTTTGTTGGTGCAAAAATCTGCTTGCGCCGGAGAAGCTGGAGTCGGGGAAGCCGCGGTCGCCGCCGGGACCTGCAAGGGAAGTCTAAACCAGAGGTGGGGTTGCTCCGGCAAGACCCTCCGACGCTCAAGTCAGTTCTCTGCCTCAACAAGAATGGAGTGCTCGAACGAAGAATTTAGCAGAGTTTTGAGATAAGAAATGAGCTTAGAGAATAACGTATCTGAGTCCCCCCTTTTATAGGCGGAGGGGGCAACGGATTGATGGCGACACCTGTAACCGTCTGGTAGTGGGCCGCCCATGGTCAGGAGAATTTATTGCGAGAGGTTATGGAGTGGGATAGTGGCCATCACCGCAGCTCGCCACGTGGAATCAGTTGCAGGGAGTGGAGCAGCGCCCGTTGTCGCGACTTGCCAGCGGATGGGAGAATCGCCCAGTATCCGTCGCAGGAGGTGGAGCAGGTTCGTGGCCGTTATCGTGGCCTGCCAGGGGGTGGTGGAGCTGTGCGGAATCCACCGCAGGAAGTGGAGCAGGGCGGCGACGGTTACTGCGGCTTGTCAGGGAATGATGGAGCTGTGCGGAATCTGTCACAGGAAGTGGAGCAGGGTCGTGGCCGTTTTGGTGGCTTGCCAGGGGGCGCGGATCTGTTGATTGAAGCTCGGCGACGGTCGGAGCCCGACCTCTGTAGAGGTCCGGGAGAGGTCCTCCTGGCGGCTGGGGTCGTGGGTGGAGCCTGACTTCCGTGGGAGTCTGGGCGGAGCCGTGCTACAGGGATGTCGGAAGCGGAGCCCGGCTCTTGTAGGAGTCCGGCGGAGCTGCTCTGTAGCTGATGTCGGAGGCGGAGCCCGGCTCCCGTAGGGGTCCGGGCGGAGCTGCTCTATAGTTGATGTCGGAGGCGGAGTCCGGCTCCCATAGGAGTCCGGGTGGAGCCCTCTCGGAGCTGAAGTTGCGGGCGGAACCCGGCTCTCGTGGGAGTCCGGGCGGAGTCCTCTGCAATCAAAGTTAGAGGTGAAGTCCGGCTCCCGTAGGAGTCCGGACGGAGCTTACCAGCAGTCAAAGTTAGAGGTGAAGTCCGGCTCCCGTAGGAGTCCGGACGGAGCTTACCAGCAGTTCATACTGAGAGCGGGGCCTGACTCCATAGGGGTCCGGGCGGAGCTGTGCCGATGTTGCGGAGGAGCCCGGCTCCCGTAGGAGTCCGGGCGGAGCTGTTCGATATCGGCGACGGAGCCCGGCTCCCGTAGGAGTCCGGGCGGAGCTGTTCCGATGTCGGCGGCGGAACCCGGCTCCCGTAGGAGTCCGGGCGGAGCTGTTCTGATGTTGCGGAGGAGCCCGGCTCCCGTAGGAGTCCGGGCGGAGCTGTTCCGATGTCGGCGGCGGAGCCCGGCTCCCGTAGGAGTCCGGGCGGAGCTGTTCTGATGTTGCGGAGGAGCCCGGCTCCCGTAGGAGTCCGGGCGGAGCTGTTCCGATGTCGGCGGTGGAGCCCGGCTCCCGTAGGAGTCCGGGCGGAGCTGTTTGATGTTGGGAGGAGCCCGGCTCCCGTAGGAGTCCGGGCGGAGCTGTTCTGATGTCGACGGTGGAGCCCGGCTCCCGTAGGAGTCCGGGCGGAGCTGTTCTGATGTTGCGGAGGAGCCCGGCTCCCGTAGGAGTCCGGGCGGAGCTGTGCCGTTGCCGATTTCGTCGAGGGTTTTGGCTGTGGGTATTTTATACCCAACACCAGTCCCCCTACTTTCGAGTTTGAATTTCAAGTGAAGGAAGTACACAGAGAGAAAGATGGGTACAGCCGAAACCGTCCCTTCGAATCCTGCGCACTACCGCCTCCAGATATTTTGGCATTAAATGAGCGCGTGCCGGGGTCTTTTCGAATTGGAGCGGTATGAGAGGATGCTTCGAAAATTCTGCAGGTACACTGGCTTAGGTACGGTGCAATTATGGTCCTGCCAACTGTCAGCCGCTTTTAGCCGTCTGCCAGGGGGAGTGGGACACGCGTCGGATGTGGACTGGCCAGGGGGATTCGCGATCATTATGGCGCCGGATCCCAGGGTCTATTTAAACCCGTCCTCCCCCCTTCAGGCGTCCTACTCCATTCCTGAGTTTTCGCTGGTGTCTATCTTCTCTTCGAGAGCCTGCTCTAGTGAACGTCTTCTCGAACCGTAGGCGCCTCCCGTTTCTCGTTCCCCAGGTCCCCAGAGCAATATAGGTTAGTGCCAACCTTCTTCTCACCGCCTAGGGGCTTCTCCTCTCTTCATTACTTTTGTGTCTCCTTCCAAGTTAGCCTTCAGCGTCTCGTTCCCCTTTCGGTCTGCCTTTTAGGATCCTTTAGGTTCTCCCTCCGAAACTGCTCAAAATGTCTTCCGACTCTTTTGCTCCCGTCAGTTCTGAGAGTTCTTCTGCTTCGAACCCCCAGGTCCCTGTCTCTGCGGACGAACCCGCGTCCGGGGCAGGGCCTCGCCCGGTTTTTGCACCGGGCGCCATTCCATGTTCGTCGACTCCGGATGAACTCCTTCTGATAAGGGTTCGGTATGGGGTTCCTCCGGAGTACGACTTGGAGCTACCTGGCCCCTCTGACCGGGCTAGCGCTCCTCCTCCTGGTCGCTTCTGTTTGTATCAGGAGGCATTTCGTGCCGGACTCCGGCTTCCGCTTCCTGTCTTCATTGCCGCCTTCTTCCGCTTCTTAGACATTTCTCTCGCCTCCGTGGCCCCGAATTCCTTTAGGTTTTTGATAGGGTTTCTCTCTCTCTACCACATAGCCGAGGTCCAGCCATCCCTCTCCTTGTTCAGGCATTTTTACACCTTCAAACGCCATCCTTCGGTGAAGGACTGGTGGTACTTCTCCTCCCAGTTTGGTAAGAAGGGGTTGCTGAAGGGCGCCCCTTCTTCGATTCACAATTGGAAGGGGAAATTTCTCTTTGTCTACTGCCCGACCCTGGAACTGGGCCTGCCCCCTTGGGGGTCTCTGAGGGATTCCGTCCGTCGGGCTCCCAGCCTGGGAGAGGACGACCTCCAGGCCACCCAGAAGCTTCTAAGTTATCCCGCTCCTTCCCTTCCTAATCTTCCGAAGGAGCAGCTTCTTTTCAACATCGGCCTGAGCCCTCAGGATCCAGCAAGTACTTATCTTTTCTTTTCTTGCCTCCTTCTTCTTCTCTTTATTTTTTCCTTCCCGCTCTTTTCTTTCCCTTTCTTTTCTCTTCTTTTCTCTTCTTTTCTTCTTTTTTTTTTTTTTTTTTTTTGACTCTGGACTGATCGGTGTCGCTTCTTCTTTCTTTTTTCTTTTTCTCTCTTTTCTTCTTTTTTTTTTTTTTTTTTTTTTTTAGCGATGGACGCCGAAGCCACGCGGATGCTCGCCAAGGGCATGAGAGCTCAGAAGAAGAAGGGCGCGACGGCCTCCGGATCGGCGAAGAGGGCCAGGGCGGAGGAGACGAGCTTGGCTGCGCCCGTCCAGGCGACCTCGGCCATCGACATTCCTTCGGATGCTGAGCCAGCGGCCCCCCGGGCTTCCTCAAGGAGCCGCCGACTGGGGCCCCCGTTCCGGGGGCTCGCCCCGTGGAGGCGCCCGCCGTGGGGAGGAGGAGGAAATCGGTGGCTCGCAGGGCGAGCAGCCACCGAGCTGCTGCAGACGAGTCCGTCTGCTCCGAGGGGGGATCAGAGAACCCCTTCAACGACAAGGACCTGATCAGGCGGCTGCTTGATGGCTGCATTCTGTCCGACGTTGTGGAGAGGATCGACCGCGCCGATCCCGAGCAGCGGGCTTGGGATTCTTGGGGTCCTTCCTTGAGGTAAGCGGATGTTTATTTGCATGGTCACTCGGCCTTTGTTGTAATTCTCTATCCGTCTTTGCAGATTGGGCACCAGCTCTTCGCCTATGTCGAGGCGACGAGCCGCATGAGAAGGGACCTCCTTCAGGCGGAGGAACGCTGCCAGGCCGAGGTTGCTCGCCTCCAAGCGAAGACGGCCGAAGTAGCCGCCCTCCAAGAGGCCTGGAGAGAGAGAGGCAGGCCCGGAAAGAGGAGAGACAAGCCCGGGAGGAGGAGAGACGGATCTTGGAGGAGTCGGCGAGGAAGGCGGAGGCCGAGGTGCCCATTTGGTCGAGCAGACTCCGGTTCTGGTCTCGGAGGCCAGGGCCCTTGCGGTGGAGGAGTTCAAGGCTTCCGCGGAGATGAGGGAACTGAACGTTCAGTTCGGCCAGGAGGCATTCACCAAGGGGTTCGAGCTCTGCCAAGAGAAGGTGGCCGGCAGATACCCGGACCTCGATCTCGGCTTTCTTGAGGAATCTGAAGATGAGGTCGGCCCTTCGTCCGCTGCCACCACAGTCGCACCCCCCGCGTCGAGTCCTCCACCTCCTGCCCCTGAGGTCTGAGACCTCCGATCTTGTGCCTTTATTTTGTCGCCATATTTCCTTCCTGTTTGTCTTCAAAATTAATCAATAAAATCGAATTTCTTGTTGTGGATGGTCTCTCCTTCCCCCTCCTCCTCCTTTCTGCCTTTCTTCTTGTAATGAGTCGGTCTTTGACGCTTGCACCTTCCGATGGCAGTGCCCTGCTGAAGCACTTCCCTTGCCCCTGGGGGTCCCGCTGAAGTCAACTATCCAGTGGCTGAAAAAGGAGGTCCTCCACCTGACGAAAAAGTTGAAGAAGTCGGAGGGCGAGCTCCGCAAGTCGAGAGAATGTCATTCCGAAGCCGCCGCTGAGGCCGCCCACTTTAGGAGTCTTAAGTGAAGGCCATCATGGATTACAGCCGGAGGAAGGCAAACTTCACAAAGGAGCTCGAGGAATGTAAGAAAAGCACCAGCGACCGAACTTGGGCTCAAGAAGCCAGGATCAGCGCCCTTAAGGTGGAGCTATCAGCTGCGAAGAGGAAGATCGGCCAGCTGGAAGGGAACTCATCCCGGCTCCTGGCACGGGTTGATGATGAACAGAAGTGGTCGCAGAAGGTCTCCGACCTCCAGAAGCAGCTTCAAGACGCTGAGATGAGCCATGATGTGCAGCGGGCCAGCTGGCGCCGGCAAGTGGAAGAGTACAAAGGGAGGTTCCGGAAGGCGGCGGACGAGGTCGTTCGTCTCCAGAGGCAGCTGGTTACTAGGGCGCAGCTTACTTCCGCCCAAGATACCGAAGAGCTCCAAGCCCTGAGAGGCACCGTCGAAGGGATTTCTGTCTCCCTTGGGGAGAAGACAGCCGAGCTGCAACAAGTGAAAATCCAACTGACGCTTGAGCGGAAGGCCGTCGCGGACGCAGAGGCGGAGTCCGAAGTTTTGCAGAAGTGGCGTCGAGAAGCGGAGGCTGAGAGCCGACAACTTCGTCAGGCGCTCCAGGATACGCTGCGGAAGAAGGAAGAACTAGAAGAAGCAATGGAGAACCTGAGGCAGTCCTGGTTGAGGGATGGAGGTGACAACCCTAGGTCGGAGGGAGCAGGGCTTCCTTAGAGCTCTTTTGTCTTTATGTAGTTACTTTCTTTTTGTCATTTTGTCCTTCTTTCCCTGGCCGTCCTGGCCCTGTAGTACGTATATCGGAAATGAAAAAAAAAGCGCTTTGTGTTACCTTGTCCACGCGTAGCACTGATATTATCGTCCGTTGACCCTTTCTTGTCGTTTGGCTTGTTTGACGTAGATGCCGTCATGGGAGGGGGCTCTTTCCTTTCATCCGACCTTGTCATGCGGCCGAGTCTCGCCCCCATTATTAACCCTTGCTGTCGAAGTAGCGGATGGAGCCCGGCTTCCGTAGGAGTCCGGGCGAAGTCTTCTTTGGCGGCGGAACCCGGCTCCCGTAGGAGTCCGAGTGAAGTCTTCCTTGGCGGCGGAACCCGGCTCCCGTAGGAGTCTGGGTGAAGTCTTCCTTGGCGTAGGAACCCGGCTCCCGTAGGAGTCCGGGTGAAGTCTTCCTTGGCGACGGAACCCGGCTCCCGTAGGAGTCCGGGTGAAGTCTTCCTTGGCGTAGGAACCCGGCTCCCGTAGGAGTCCGGGTGAAGTCTTCCTTGGCGTAGGAACCCGGCTCCCGTAGGAGTCCGGGTGAAGTCTTCCTTGGCGGCGGAACCCGGCTCCCGTAGGGGTTCGGGTGAAGTCTTCCTTGGCGTAGGAACCCGGCTCCCGTAGGAGTCTGGGTGAAGTCTTCCTCGCGGCGGAACCCGGCTCCCGTAGGAGTCCGGGTGAAGTCTTCCTTGGCGGCGGAACCCGGCCCCCGTAGGAGTCCGGGTGAAGTCTTCCTTGGCGTAGGAACCCGACTCCCGTAGGAGTCCGGGTGAAGTCTTCCTTGGCGGCGGAACCCGGCTCCCGTAGGAGTCCGGACCTTCTATTTTGCTCGAGCCGGCGCGAGGTTCTCCTCTCGTTACCAGCCTGGCTTGTGGGGGCGCGTTAGGGCGCTGTAAGGCCTCTCCCCCCTCCGGTCTAAAAGAACCGGGCCTTCAACTTTGCTCATGTCAGGATGAGGTTCTCCTTCCGTTCCTGACATGGCTGTGGGGGCACATTAGGGCATTGCAAGGCCTCTCCCCCCATCCGATCTAAAAGAATCGGGCCTTTGACTTTGCTCAAGTTAGGGCGAGATTTTCCTCCTGTCCCTAACAGGGCTGTGGGGGCACATTAGGACGTTGTAAGGCCTCTCCCCCCATCCGGTCTAAAAGAACCGGGCCTTTGACTTTGCTCAAGTTAGGATGAGGTTTTCCTCCTGTCCCTAACAAGGCTGTGGGGGCACATTAGGGCGTTGTGAGGCCTCTCCCCCCATCCGGTCTAAAAGAACCGGGCCTTTGACCTTGCTCATGTCAGGACGAGGTTCTCCTCCTGTTCCTGACATGGCTGTGTTTTTGGAGGGATCATATCCAGTCATAATACATCCACGCTAGGTGGGAGGAGCATGTTAGCTAAAAAGAAAAGTAGATTCAAGGCGAAATAGTAAGTGATACATTTACAATTTTTCCGCTCCTCCTTGAGGCCCTCCGGTGATGGAGTCGATGGTCCCGATGGGAAGCCGGTCCCCAGGCTGCTCCTCCCTTTTCTGCGGTTCAGGTGGTGGGAGGGCTCTTGGCTGGTCTCCTCTACCCTCAGGCCTGCGACGGACGAATCTATCGAGCCAACCTCGCCGGATGAGCTCCTCGATCTCGTCCTGGAGCTGGATGCATTCCTCCGTGTCGTGGCCGTGGTCACGGTGGTAGAGGCAGAACTTGTTGGGGTTGCGCTTCCCGGGATGTGTGCGCATCCTCTCCGGCCTAGGGAGCTGCTCCCTGACCTCCATCAGCACCTGGGCCTTCGAGGCATTGAGGGGGGCATAGTTGCGAACTTCCCTGGTGGGGAACCCCGCGAAACCTGCTGTCCGGGCTCCTCTGCCTGCATGCCCGGGGTGGAGTATGGGCGTGCTTATGTCTAGGAGGGGATCGGGAGCGAGGCCGGGCTTCCTTTGGCCTCTTCTCAACTGCGGGCTTACTAGAATCTCCCGCCTGACGCTCCCTTGCTGTCTCTTCGTCCTTCATTTTGAAGGCTTCTTCCGCTCGGACGTATCCTTCAGCCCGAGCCAGTAGATCAGCAAAATCCTGGGGTACTTCTTCTCCAGGGAGTACAAAAGATCATTCTTCTGAAGGCCACCTTTCAGGGCGGCCATGGCAACTGATTGGTCCAAGTTCCGGACCTCCAACGCCGCGATGTTGAAGCGGTTGACGTAGGCCCGTACGGACTCCCCCTCCCTCTGCTTGATGTTGATGAGGGACTCCGAACCCTTCCGGAGACGCCGGCTGCTGACAAAATGGGCCACAAATTGGTGGCTCATTTGATCGAAGGAAAATATGGTACCCGACTTCAGAGCCGAGTACCAGTTCCTTGCTGCTCCCTTCAAAGTAGACGGGAAAGCCCGGCACAAGATGGCGTCAGGAGCGCCGTGAAGCAGCATCATCGTTCGGAAGGCCTCTAGATGATCAACCGGGTCCGACGTCCCGTCGTAGCTTTCGAACTGGGGAAGCTTGAAGTTCGGCGGGATCGGTTCCTGCATAATCATTTGGGAGAAGGGAGGGTCAGTGCAAATATCCTCACCATAAGCGGGAGGCGCGTGGCAGAGTTCCTCGATCCGCCGGTTCATCTCCTGGATCCTCCGGTCCAGGAAATTCTCTCGACTTCGAGTCTCGAGGGTCCTTTGGCAGAACGGGGGTAGGGATCTTCCAGGGGTGGAGTCGTGATCCGACTGAGGGCTCTCTACCCTCGGATTCACCTTCCCGAGAAGGACGGGGCGGCTGGCCCAGGTGGCCCGCCCCGTCGCTGGGTTCTGGCATTCGGAGACGCCCCCTCCGGATGCGCCGACACCTGCGGTTGCTGCTGCTGCATCGCTTGTACGACTTCGACGAGGCCCTTGACCTGCTGCGCCAGCAAGTCAAATTGCTCCGCGCCGACCGCCGCCGCCGGAGGGGGAGGAGGAGGAGGCTGAGAAACTGGAGGGGAGGCTGGAGCCTGAGATCTGGCCGCGGAGGTCGTAGATCGTCGGGTGGACGCCTTGTGCGGAGGCATCGAGTGCTGATCTCGCGGGGGAAGATTAGGAGTGGGTGACGGAGAGACGGTCGGAGACGGCTCCGTTGAACACTCCTTCAAAAACAAGGGTGCTGCGAAGACACACCCCTTCCTCTAGCGCCAATCCTGTTGGTGCAAAAATCTGCTTGCGCCGGAGAAGCTGGAGTCGGGGAAGCCGCGGTCGCCACCGGGACCTGCAAGGGAAGTCTAAACCGGAGGTGGGGTTGCTCCGACAAGACCCTCCGACGCTCAAGTCAGTTCTCTGCCTCAACAAGAATGGAGTGCTCGAACAGAGAATTTAGCAGAGTTTTGAGATAAGAAATGAGCTTAGAGAATAACGTATCTGAGTCCCCCCTTTTATAGGCGGAGGGGGCAACGGATTGATGGCGACACCTGTAACCGTCTGGTAGTGGGCCGCCCGTGGTCAGGGGAATTTATTGCGAGAGGTTGTGGAGTGGGATCGTGGCCATCACCGCAGCTCGCCACGTGGAATCAGTTGCAGGGAGTGGAGCAGCACCCATTGTCGCGACTTGCCAGCGGATGGGAGAATCGCCCGGTATCTGTCGCAGGAGGTGGAGCAGGTTCGTGGCCGTTATCGTGGCCTGCCAGGGGGTGGTGGAGCTGTGCGGAATCCGCTGCAGGAAGTGGAGCAGGGCGGCGACGGTTACAGCAGCTTGTCAGGGAATGATGGAGCTGTGCGGAATCCGTCACAGGAAGTGGAGCAGGGTCGTGGCCGTTTTGGTGGCTTGCCAGGGGGCGCGGATCTGTTGATTGAAGCTCGGTGACGGTCGGAGCCCGGCCTCTGTAGAGGTCCGGGAGAGGTCCTCCTGGCGGCTGGGGCCGTGGGCGGAGCCTGACTTCCGTGGGAGTCCGGGCGGAGCCGTGCTGCAGGGGATGTCGGAAGCGGAGCCCGGCTCTTGTAGGAGTCCGGGCGGAGCTGCTCTGTAGCTGATGTCGGAGGCGGAGCCCGGCTCCCGTAGGGGTCCGGGCGGAGCTGCTCTATAGTTGATGTCGGAGGCGGAGTCCGGCTCCCGTAGGAGTCCGAGTGGAGCCCTCTCGGAGCTGAAGTTGCGGGCGGAACCCGGCTCCCGTGGGAGTCCGGGCAGAGTCCTCTGCAATCAAAGTTAGAGGTGAAGTCCGGCTCCCGTAGGAGTCCGGACGGAGCTTACCAGCAGTCAAAGTTAGAGGTGAAGTCCGGCTCCCGTAGGAGTCCGGACGGAGCTTACCAGCAGTTCATACTGAGAGCGGGGCCTGGCTCCGTAGGGGTCCGAGCGGAGCTGTGCCGATGTTGCGGAGGAGCCCGACTCCCATAGGAGTCCGGGCGGAGCTGTTCCGATGTCGGCGGCGGAGCCCGGCTCCCGTAGGAGTCCGGGCGGAGCTGTTTCGATGTCGGCGACGGAGCCCGACTCCCGTAGGAGTCCGGGCGGAGCTGTTCTGATGTTGCGGAGGAGCCCGGCTCCCGTAGGAGTCCGGGCGGAGCTGTTCCGATATCGGCGGTGGAGCCCGGCTCCCGTAGGAGTCCGGGCAGAGCTGTTCTGATGTTGCGGAGGAGCCCGGCTCCCGTAGGAGTCCGGGCGGAGCTGTTCCGATGTCGGCGGTGGAGCTCGGCTCCCGTAGGAGTCCGGGCGGAGCTGTTCTGATGTTGCGGAGGAGCCCGGCTCCCGTAGGAGTCCGGGTGGAGCTGTTCTGATGTCGGCGGAGGAGCCCGGCTCCCGTAGGAGTCCGGGCGGAGCTGTTCTGATGTCGGCGGTGGAGCCCGGCTCCCGTAGGAGTCCGGGCGGAGCTGTTCTGATGTTGCGGAGGAGCCCGGCTCCCGTAGGAGTCCGGGCGGAGCTGTGCCGTTGCTGATTTCGTCGAGGGTTTCGGCTGTGGGTATTTTATACCCAACAGATTTCAAACTCCATAAATAAGAAAAGCTTTATATTAATTAGCTGAAATTTGTGAGGATCCAAAAATAAAGAGTAAAACTAAATCTTTAGCAACATATGAGCTTGAAAATTTTAAATTTTTATTAAGAATGATTATTTGGTATGATATACTATTTACTATTAATTTAGTTAGCAAAAATTTACAATCTAAGGATATGCGTATAGATACTGCCATTGATCAATTAAAGAAATTAGTTTCATTTTTTGAAAGATATAGTGAAACTAGCTTTACTTTTGCCATGATTTCAGTTAAGAAAATTATAAATAAGATGAGAATTGATCCTATATTTCGTATAAAAAGTCAAGTAAAAAGAAAAATATAATTTGATGAAAATATTAATGTAGATATTAAACAATCACCAGAAGAATCATTTAGAGTTAATTATTTTTTATATTTAGTAGATCAAGCTTCTTTTCATTGAAATATAGATTTGAACAATTTCAATTATATGAAATAAATTTAGATTTTTATTTGATTTCAAAATATTAATTTCATTAGATGAAGAAAGTTTGAAAAAATTTTGTCTTAATCTTCAAAATATTTTAACAAATGGTAATCATTATGATCTTGATGGGATTGATTTTGTGATAGCCCAACCAAATCAAGCCCACAAAAGCCCAAAAAAAAAAAAAACAGAAAAAACAGAGTATGCAAAAATCGGGAAGAAGACTCCCGATAGGAGTCTTCTTCTCCGGCAAAACCCAAGCGAATCAGGAATCCTAGGACCCTTCGGAGTCCTAGGACTCTCTATAAGAAGACCCCTTCCCCTTTAGACTGAAGATCGACCTCCTCCCTCTCTCTTTCTCTCCGTTTTTCTCAAATCGAAGCCGCGGATATCGTTCGGGTTCTCGCCGTGTTTTCTCGCCGGCGAGGTCACCGGAGGTTAAGGTAAGTTTCCCCTCTTCTTCTCCTCTTTCTTCTTCTTCCTCCCCGTGCAATTGTGCGCGGCTGCCGGCGACAAAAGTTGCCGATTTCCGCTCGGGAAAGGGACCTCTGTTTTTGGGTCTCTTTTCCTTGAAGTTTCCGACGCCGGCGATCGGAATTGATCGCCGGCCACCCTCCTCCGTGACGGGGGAGTGACCCCCGTCGGCCGTCGGCCTCCGCCACGGCGGCCGTGGTCCGAACGGCCGGTCAAGGCCGAGGGGACGCCGGTCCCCTGTTCCGACGCGGGAAGAACCGAGAAGAAGAAGAAAAAGAAAAAGAAAAGAAAAGAAAAAGAAAAGAAAAGAAGAAAAAGAAGAAAAAAAAAGAAAAAGAAGAAAAAAAAAAGAAAAAGAAAAGAAAAGAAAAAGAAAAGAAAAGAAGAAAAAGAAGAAAAAGGAAAGAAAAAGAAGAAAAAAAAAGAAGAAAAAGAAAAAGAAGAAAAAAAAAAAAAAAGAAAAGAAAAGAAAAGAAAAGAAAATAATAATAATAATAATAATAAAATATATATATATATATTTATATATATATATATATATATGAACAAATAAGTAAGTAAGTAAATAAATAAATAAATAAATAAAAAAATTGAAATTGATGAGAGAGAGAGTTTCTCTCTCTTCTCTCTCTTCTTTCAAACTGAACCCTAATTTTCTCTCTCTGGAATTGGACTTTCTCTCTCTCTAGAATTTTCTCTCTCTAGCTTGTTTCTCTCTCTCTTGATGGATTTCTCTCTCTAAAATTATCCTTCTAGGATTAGCATAGGGGAAGGCTTCATCTGATGATTCTGATCGAGTTTAGAGACGAGTCTGATTTTAAGCGAGATTTTAATTTTGGGATTTGTTAGATTTAATTTTGAATTAAATTAATGTAAAAATATAATTTTGGATAATAGGCACGGAAGAATCTCCTAGAAGTTAGTCGATCTATTCGTTCAGTGCTCCGTGAAAGGTAAGTAATGAATCATCTTCTCGAGATATTTCATATTTATTCTGAAAATAAATAATTATTCTCTGAAATTATGCATGATTTATGAAATTATGTTTTGAAAGAAAAGTGCTTTTGAAATGTTATGGCATATCGATTTATGCACATGTTTAGTGAAAGATTATGATATATGTTGTGGTACTAAGTATTTTGATATAGATCGAATTTATGCTCTCAGCCTAACTATGTTTCAGTGGGCCCCGCCAATGGGGATTATACGTTGGTACTTTGTGGACCCTGCCAGTGGGGGTTGTGCGCTGGTATTTGTGGACCCTGTCAGTGGGGGTTGTGCGCTGGTATTTCTGGACTCTGCCAGTGGGGGTTGTGCGCTGGTATTCTGTGGACCCCGCCAATGGGGGTTAAACGTTGGTCATAGTCGAGGCTGTTGAGTTACGAGTGTTTTGAATCGAATCGGATTTATGATTATATTATGTGTGAATTTTTAAAAATATTAGATTTACATTAAATCAGCATGAAATATATTTTTATGTTATTTGTAGCATTGTTCTTGAAAATTAAATAATATCTGAATATCTGGTAGAGATACTTGTTACTTACTGGGCTGTCTAGCTCATTACCTTTCTTTCTATTTTTCAGATTCAGATAATTAATTTCGAGCGTGGGAAGAAATATTGGGACAGAGCTTTTAGAGGCGAGATTAGCATTGTCAACTTCAATTGAACTTAGATCTATTGTTTTAATTGTTTTAGTAAAATTTTATTGAATGTAAGACATTTGATTTAATTACTTGAATTACAGTTGAATAATAATTATTTGAATTTATTCCGCTGCGATGCATTGATATGTGATGAGATGCCTTGCATGCTTATGGAGAGAGTTCTTCATGAGTGTGCGGCGGTTGCCGCGACCCTCGATTCACAATCTCGGGTCGGGGGCGTGACAATTAATATGGTATCAGAGCATAAGTGGATAAATTATGACACATAGAATTTGACATAGTATGAGTGTAGGTGGGTAAACATTAGGAATATTGGGACGTTAGAATATGAGCATCATAATAAACCCATCCTAACAAATAGATCAATGAATCTAATAATGTTTTACTACCACAAGGTTACCATGCCTCCCCGTAGAATGACAAGAACTACTCAAGGAATTGCAAGAGAGACATCACAACCACGGGATGGTAGCACTCCCCATCTGACCAGTGGCACCCCTCAGGAGGAGGGAGTTGTAGATCCTAATGGGAGTACTTCGAGAGCACGTCAAGAACCAGATATGGCTCAGTTAATGAAGACCCTAATCAGGATGGTACAAGCGCAACAACAAATACAGCAGCAAATGTTTGAACAACAGCAGATACAACGAGATACACAACAACATCAGCATCCACCACCATAATATGGAGAGCAACCAGTACAACGGAAAATATTTCAGAATTTAAAAAGCTTGCTCCTCCAGCTTTCCAGGGGACTACCGAACCTTTGGAGGCTGACAACTGGATAATGGAGATGGAGAAGGCTTTCGCTGTCCAAGAGTGTCTTGATGAAGAAAAGATTCGATATGCAGCTTATTTACTACAAGGAGAAGCATACAACTGGTGTCAGCGACTACAGCGCAAGCATGAACAAGACGGCGAAATACTTACCTGGGAAAGATTTCGGATTGCATTCTATGATCAGTATTTTCCTCGGAGTATAAGGATCCAGAAAGAGCAAGAGTTTATTTATTTGAAGCAAAAGGGTATGAGTGTGACTGAATATGAAGCAAAATTTACAGAGTCAGCAAAATTTGCTCCGAGATTAGTGGATGGTGAGCAAGAACGTGTTCACAAGTTTGAGATGGGACTGAGAACTGAGATTCGAAAACAAGTGGTTCTATATGAATTGACAACTTATGCAGATGTGGTAAACAAAGCACTGATAATTGAAAGGGAAGTCAATGAAGAACGCATGGAAAGGGAAAGAAGGCAAAGAAAGAGAGCACAATCAAATGATACACAAGGGCAGAATAATAAAAACATCAAAAGATCAGCTAAGGGAGCAGTAGACAATAAGACTCAACAGATTGATGGTGAGCCGTGCTCCTGATGTGGCAAAAATCATGCAGATAAGGATTGCTATTGGAATACCGGTGCTTGTTTCAAATGTGGACAGAAGGATCATAAAATTGCTAGCTGCCCGCTAAATGTTGAAAATCAAGCTGGCAAAAGAACTCATGAAGGACAACATAAGGGTGGTGGACAGATTTCTAAAACCCAGGGAAGAGTTTATGCGCTTACTCAACAGAATCCACAGGCTTCCAATACAATGGTGACAGGTATGAAAAATTTCGAGGACGAAATTTTTTTTTAGGGGTGAAGAATGTGATAGCCCAACCAAATCAAGCCCACAAAAGCCCAAAAAAAAAAAAAAACAGAAAAAACAGAGTATGCAAAAACCGGAAAGAAGACTCCCGATAGGAGTCTTCTTCTCCGGCAAAACCCAAGCGAATCAGGAATCCTAGGACCCTTCGGAGTCCTAGGACTCTCTATAAGAAGACCCCTTCCCCTTTAGACTGAAGATCGACCTCCTCCCTCTCTCTTTCTCTCCGTTTTTCTCAAATCGAAGCCGCGGATATCGTTCGGGTTCTCGCCGTGTTTTCTCGCCGGTGAGGTCACCGGAGGTTAAGGTAAGTTTCCCCTCTTCTTCTCCTCTTTCTTCTTCTTCCTCCCCGTGCAATTGTGCGCGGCTGCCGGCGACAAAAGTTGCCGATTTCCGCTCGGGAAAGGGACCTCTGTTTTTGGGTCTCTTTTCCTTGAAGTTTCCGACGCCGGCGATCGGAATTGATCGCCGGCCACCCTCCTCCGTGACCGGGGGAGTGACCCCCGTCGGCCGCCGGCCTCCGCCGCGGCGGCCGTGGTCCGAACGGCCGGTCAAGGCCGAGGGGACGCCGGTCCCCTGTTCCGACGCGGGAAGAACCGAGAAGAAGAAGAAAAAGAAAAAGAAAAGAAAAGAAAAAGAAAAGAAAAGAAGAAAAAGAAGAAAAAGGAAAGAAAAAGAAGAAAAAAAAAAGAAAAAGAAAAGAAAAGAAAAAGAAAAGAAAAGAAGAAAAAGGAAAGAAAAAGAAGAAAAAAAAAGAAGAAAAAGAAAAAGAAGAAAAAGAAAAAA
The DNA here is from genome assembly GCF_000442705.2 of Elaeis guineensis. Classification (NCBI taxonomy): domain Eukaryota; kingdom Viridiplantae; phylum Streptophyta; class Magnoliopsida; order Arecales; family Arecaceae; genus Elaeis; species Elaeis guineensis. Next base: position 73,617,854 of record NC_025999.2, read on the forward strand.
AAAAAAAGAAAAGAAAAGAAAAGAAAAGAAAATAATAATAATAATAATAATAAAATATATATATATATATATATATATTTATATATATATATATGAACAAATAAGTAAGTAAGTAAATAAATAAATAAATAAGTAAAAAAATTGAAATTGATGAGAGAGAGAGTTTCTCTCTCTTCTTTCAGACTGAACCCTGATTTTCTCTCTCTGGAATTGGACTTTCTCTCTCTACTTTCTCTCTCTAGAATTTTCTCTCTCTAGCTTGTTTCTCTCTCTCTTGATGGATTTCTCTCTCTAAAATTATCCTTCTAGGATTAGCATAGGGGAAGGCTTCATCTGATGATTCTGATCGAGTTTAGAGACGAGTCTGATTTTAAGTGAGATTTTAATTTTGGGATTTGTTAGATTTAATTTTGAATTAAATTAATGTAAAAATATAATTTTGGATAATAGGCACGGAAGAATCTCCGAGAAGTTAGTCGATCTATTCGTTCAGTGCTCCGTGAAAGGTAAGTAATGAATCATCTTCTCGAGATATTTCATATTTATTCTGAAAATAAATAATTATTCTCTGAAATTATGCATGATTTATGAAATTATGTTTTGAAAGAAAAGTGCTTTTGAAATGTTATGGCATATCGATTTATGCACATGTTTAGTGAAAGATTATGATATATGTTGTGGTACTATGTATTTTGATATAGATCGAATTTATGCTCTCAGCCTAACTATGTTTCAGTGGGCCCCGCCAATGGAGATTATACGTTGGTACTTTGTGGACCCTGCCAGTGGGGGTTGTGCGCTGGTATTCTGTGGACCCCGCCAATGGGGGTTAAACGTTGGTCATAGTCGAGGCTGTTGAGTTACGAGTGTTTTGAATCGAATAGGATTTATGATTATATTATGTGTGAATTTTTGAAAATATTAGATTTACATTAAATCAGCATGAAATATATTTTTATGTTATTTGTAGCATTGTTCTTGAAAATTAAATAATATCTGAAATCTGGTAGAGATACTTGTTACTTACTGGGCTGTCTAACTCATTACCTTTCTTTCTATTTTTCAGATTCAGATAATTAATTTCGAGCGTGGGAAGAAATATTGGGACAGAGCTTTTAGAGGCGAGATTAGCATTGTCAACTTCAATTGAACTTAGATCTATTGTTTTAATTGTTTTAGTAAAATTTTGTTGAATGTAAGATATTTGATTTAATTACTTGAATTACAGTTGAATAATAATTATTTGAATTTATTCCGCTGCGATGCATTGATATCGTGATGAGATGCCTTGCATGCTTATGGAGAGAGTTCTTCATGAGTGTGCGGCGGTTGCCGCGACCCTCGATTCACAGTCTCGGGTCGGGGGCGTGACAGATTTATTTTCAGAATTAAAAGTTTTAAAAGCAATTATGCCAAAAGAAAAAAATATTGCTATAGATTACTTAATTATATTAATGAAATAAATTGTTATCCAAATGCATCAATTGTATATAGAATATTATTAACCATACCTGTCCCTGTTGCCTCTGCTGAAAGAAGTTTTTCAAAATTAAAATTATTTAAATTATATTTACGATCAATAATATTACAAGAAAGATTAAATGGTTTAGCTATGCTATCTATTGAGAAAGAATTATTGTCAAATATTGATTATAAAAAAATTATAAAAAATTATGTATTACAAAATATACGTAGATTAATTTTTTAATAATAATTAATATTTAAAATATACTAATTTTTAATAGAGAAAGTCGTATTTTTTTAATTTGATCTCAAATCTAAAAAATGTCAGAACCGGCCCTAGTCAAAAGAAAATCCTTTCAATCACAAATCCCCCAAACTGCGCAAGCTATCATGCTTCTACCAAGATTAAGCTCTCAAAACCTCAAGGGAACAACTCACACCTCCACAAAGAGCAGGGAAAACCATGGTGTGTCTTGGTACGAGCCATTTACTGCCCAAAGAGGTTGCCAATGGAGCCAACTCATTATCTAAAAAGCATCGCCTCTCCTGGCATAGCCTCTTTAATTTACACCGCCTATTTAAAGAATACTTTTATTTGAAAGTAGGCTAAGGAGTCAAGTACGGTTTTGGCATGCTCCTCTGAACATCATTTACCCACATTTATACCTACTAGCAAGGAATCAAGAAAGTTCCGTTGCAAAGTTTTTGGGTCAAAGCACTACTGAGTAATATTTCGGTGCCCTTTGAGTTTTCTAGCACTAAGGGAGTATCAGGTACTATTGCTCTTACAAATCTCTTTTCTCACAACCAACCCTGACAAATGGATATGGAAGTGGAATACAAATGGATTATTCTCTGTGAAGTGTTGCGACTATTTTCTCATACATGATAGAGTGATCTCTCACTTCGGGTGCTATATTTAGAAATTCCTACCGTCAGAAAAAGCTAAACTATTTACTTGGCTGTGCTATAATGATAAAATACTTACAATCGAGAATCTTGTTAAGAAGGATGTTAATATAATAAATAGATGTTGCTTCTGCAGTGAAAATAGCGAAACAATGGATCATATTATGATGCAATGTGAATAATTTTAAGACTTATTGGATGACCATATTTGGAAAGCTCATGGTTACTGAGCTTTCAAGCAGTTACAGGGACATATGGGATAACTAGATAGAGAAGGCAAGATCTTGTTGCTCAATTAAGCCCTGCTCTTGAAAGCCTAATAGTTATGGATGCCTGGTGCTTGCGGAAAGAAAGGAACCTTAGCAGTTCTAAGCCACCACAGTCCCAGTCATAGCTAAGGTTGCATTTGGTTACACTTTTTGATTTTTAATTTTTATTTTCTAAAAACTATTTTTAATTTATTTTGATTTTTACTACAGAATAAAAGTAAAAAAAAATAAAAAATATATTTGATAACTAGTTGCTTTGGCTGATTATTTAATTTTTAAAAAAATTATCTAACTTAAAAAAGAAATGAGTGACTGATTAACTACATATTTCTTTGCTGGATATTGCTTTGGCTGTTATTATACTTTGCATTCCCATCGACTTTCTGAACCACCACTCAACGTTGTCAGCAGCTGAACCAGACTCCTCGTTCGATGCCGGTTCCACTCCCAGCTGCCTTCCCTCCAATCTCTGCCGATGCATGAGCCGCATCTCGAGAGGAAACCCATACTTGAATCTAAACCTGAGCTCTATCTTATCCACCTTGGATCTCTCTCTGGTCATCTTTTGATACCGCCACTCCTCCACCACCGGTGTGAAATTAAGGTAGGGGTTTACCTCGACAAGCTCTAATAGATAGGTGTTGGGCTCCCATAGGTTATCCCGGAGTGAGAAGATAGTAGGATTCTGGACGATGATCGAATCCTCGAAGTCGTCGGGAAGACCGAGTTCCTTCCACATTCAAAAGATGGCGTAGAAGGGAAGAGATCGGGAAGGAGACATGGAGAGGAGGCGGGAGAGACGATCTACGATGGTGGGGGCGGCGGCGGAGGCAACGGAGGACTTCTAGAGGGCGATCTGAGTGGCGAAGGGGGCGAGGTGGATCAGTGCCTGAGAGGAGGGGTCCTAGTGGAAGGAGAAGAAGTGGAATTATTTATTTAATTTTTTAAAATAAAAATAAATTTTAAAAGTAAAAAAAAATTTGCTTTCTATAAAAATAATTATTTTTATTTTTTAGATTTTGATTTTTTATTTTTTATGGTGTTACTAAATATTATTTTTTAACTTTTATTTTTTAAAAAATTAGAAAATAAAAAATAATATTTTTTCTGTGGTTAACCAAACGCACCGTAAACAAACTGTTTTTATGTTCCGAAGCTGGGCATCTGTCGCTAGTATTTCTCAAGCTCGATCATTAATTATCCAGCATGGAAGACTGCATTGGAGGGCGACCGGCATATGGATTGGGGGACCACTTCTTAAGGGATGGCAGCATGGAAGGTATCAGAGCGGAACTAAACAGAGCTGCCTGTGCCTCGGGCAGGGCATATAACCCAGGGACAAAACATACGCTGTTCATGATGGGACTCATCCATGCATTGTAAGGACCCAATGGGTACTTCTCACTCATTACTCCCCACTTGTAAACACTCGTTTTTTTCTATGAATAAATGCGTAGGGGAAGAATCTTACTCCCTCCCTGATTCGCCAAAAAAAAACTCACACCACCGCAACTTAAGAGTCTGTGCAAATATATTCTTTCGTATATATTCCAGAGTCAATTATATGGAATCCCTGTCCATGTATTTTACTCATCCTGTCACACTCTCGATTCGAGATTATGAATCAAAAATCGCGACAATCATCGCATACTTATGAAGAACTCTCTCCATAAACATGCAAGACATCTCATCACGATATCAATGCATCACAGCAGAATAAATTCAAATAATTATTATTTAACTTTAATTTAAGTAATTAAAACAAATGTCTTACATTCAATAAAATTTTACTAACAATAAAACAATAGATCTAAGTTCAATGAAGTTGACAATGCTAAATCTCGCCTCTAAAAGCTCTGTCCCAATATTTCTTCCCACGCTCGAAATTAATTGTCGGAATCTGAAAAATAGAAAGAAAAGTAATGAGTTAGACAGCCCAGTAAGTAACAAGTATCTCTACCAGATATTTCAGATATTATATAATTTTAAGAACAATGCTGCAAATAACATAAAAATATATTTCATGCTGATTTAATACAAATCTAATATTTTCAAATATTCACACATAATATAATCATAAATCCGATTTGATTCAAAACACTCGTAACTCAACAGTCTCGACTATGACCAACGTTTAACCCACATTGGCGGGGTCCACAGAATACCAGCGCACAACCCTCACTGGCAGGGTCCACAAACACCAGCGCACAACCCCCACTGGCAGGGTCCATTGAGTACCAACGTATAACCCCATTGGTGGGGCCCACTGAAATATAGTTAGGCTGAGAGATAAATCCGATCTGTATCAAAACACTTTTGTATCATAATATATCATAATTTTTCACTGAACATGTGCATAATCGACATACCATAATATTTCAAAAGCACTTTTCTTTCCAAACATAATTTCATAAATCATGCATAATTTCAGAGAATAATTATTTATTTTCAGAATAAATATGAAATATCTCGAGAAGATGATTCATTACTTACCTTTCACAGAGCACTGAATGAACAGATCGACTAACTTCTAGGAGATTCTTCCGTGCCTATTATCCAAAATTATATTTTTATATTAATTTTAATTCAAAATTAAATCTAACAAATTTCAAAATCAAAACCTCACTTAAAATCAGACTCTTCCCTAAACTCGATCAAAATCATCAGATGAAGCCTTCCACTACGCTAGTCCTAGAGGAATAACTTCAGAGAGAGAAAAATCCATCAAGAGAGAGAAATAATCTAGAGAGAGAAAGTAGAGAGAGAAAATCCAATTTCAGAGAGAGAAAGTCAGGGTTCAGACTGAAAGAAGAGAGAGAAACTCTCTCTCTCATCATTTTTTTATTTTTTATTTATTTATTTATTTATTTATTTATGTATTTATTTATTTATATATATATATAAATATATATATATATATATTTATTTATTATTTTTTTCCTTTTTCTTCCCTTTTCTTTTTCTCTTTTTCTTCTTTCTTTTTCTTTTTCTTCTTTTTCTTTTCTTTTTCTTCTTTTTCTTTTTTTTTTTCTTCTTCTTCTCTCGGCTCCTTCCAGGCCGAACTGGGGACGGCAGTCCCCTCCTTGTGCCAGGCCGTTCAGGCCACGGCCGTCGCGGCAGAAGCCGACGGCAGAGAGGGGCCACTCCCTCGGTCACGGAGGAGCATGGCCGGCGATCAATTGCGATCGCCGGCGTCGGAAAATTCACGGGAAAAAGAGACCAAAATAGAGGTCCCTTTTTTCGATCGAAAATCGGCGACTCTCGTCGCCGGCAGCCGCGCACAAGAGCACGAGAGGAAGGGGAAGGAAGAGAGGAAGAAAAAGAAAACTCACCTCGACCTCCGGTGACCCTACCGACAAGCAATCACGGTGAGAACGAAGCAAGGATCCGCAGCTCTAATTCGGAAAAATCGGAGAGGAAAAGAGGAGAAAAGGGCCGATGATCGGCTTCAAGGGAGAGGGAAGGTCTTTTTATAGGGGACCCTAGGACTCCGAGAGGTCTTAGGATTCCCGATTTGCCCGATCTCGCCGGAGAAGAAGACTCCTATCGGGAGTCTTCTTCCCGGTTTGATTCCTCTATTTTTTTTTTATTTTTTTATTTTGGGCTTTGGTGGGCTGAGATTTGTTGGGCTTGGGCTATAACATTCTTCACCCCTAAAAAAAAATTTCGTCCTCGAAATTTTTCATACCTGTCACCATTGTAATGGAAGCCTTTGCATTCTGTTGAGTAAGCGCATAAACTCTTCCCTGGATTTTAAAAATCTGTCCACCACCCTTATGTTGTCCTTCATAAGTTCTTTGGCCAACTTGATTTTCAGTATTTAGCGGGCAGCTAGCAATTTTATGATCCATCTGACCACATTTGAAACAAGCACCTGTATTCCAATAACAATCCTTGTCTGCATGATTTTTGCCACATCTGGAGCACGGCTCACCATCAATTTGTTGAGTCTTATTATCTATTGCTCCCTTAGCTGATCTTTTGATGTTTTTATTATTCTGCCCTTGTGTATCATTTGATTTTGCTCTCTTTCTTTACTTTCTTTTCCTTTCCATGCGTTCTTCATTGACTTCCCTTTCAATTATCAGTGCTTTGTTTACCACATCTGCATAAGTTGTCAATTCATATGGAACCACTTGTTTTCGAATCTCAATTCTCAGTCCCATCTCAAACTTGTGAACACGTTCTTGCTCACCATCCACTAGTCTCGGAGCAAATTTTGCTAACTCTGTAAATTTTGCTTCATATTCAGTCACACTCATACCCTTTTGCTTCAAATAAATAAACTCTTACTCTTTCTGAATCCTTATACTCTGAGGAAAATACTGATCATAGAATGCAATCCGAAATCTTTTCCAGGTAAGTATTTCGCCATCTTGTCATGCTTGTGCTGTAGTCGCTGACACCAGTTGTATGCTTCTCCTTGTAGTAAATAAGCTGCATATCGAATCTTTTCTTCATCAAGACACTTTTGGACAGCGAAAGTCTTCTCCATCTCCATTATCCAGTTGTCAGCCTCCAAAGGTTCAGTAGTCCCCTTGAAAGCTGGAGGAGCAAACTTTTTAAATTCTGAAATATTGTTCCATTGTACTGGTTGCTCTCCATGTTGTGGTGGTGGATGCTGATGTTGTTGTATATCTCGTTGTATCTGCTGTTGTTCAAGTATTTGCTGCTGTATTTGTTGTTGTGCTTGTACCATTCTGATCAGGGTCTGCATTAACTGAGCCATATCTGGTTCTTGACGTGCTCTCGAAGTACTCCTATTAGGATCTACGACTCCCTCCTCCTGAGGGGTGCCACTGATCAGATGGGGGGTGCTACCATCCCGTGGTTGTGATGTCTCTCTTGCAATTCCTTGAGTAGTTCTTGTCATTCTACGGGGAGGCATGATAACCTTGTAGTAGTAAAACCTTATTAGATTCATTTATCTATTTGTTAGGATGGATTTATTATGATGCTCATACTTTATCGTCCCAATATTTCTAATGTTTACCCACCTACACTCATATTATGTCTAATTCTATGTGTCATAATTTATCCACTTATGCTCTGATACCATATTAATTGTCACGCCCCCGACCCGAGATTGTGAATCGAGGTACCAAATATTTCAAAAGCACTTTTCTTTTCAAAACATAATTTCATAAATCATGCATAATTTTAGAGAATAATTATTTATTTTCAGAATAAATATGAAATATCTTGAGAAGATGATTCATTACTTACCTTTCACCTGAATGAACAGATCGACTAACTTCTAGGAGATTCTTCCGTGCCTATTATCCAAAATTATATTTTTATATTAATTTTAATTCAAAATTAAATCTAACAAATTCTAAAATCAAAACCTCACTTAAAATCAGACTCTTCCCTAAGCTCGATCAAAATCATCAGATGAAGCCTTCCACTACGCTAGTCCTAGAGGAATAACTTTAGAGAGAGAAAAATCCATCAAGAGAGAGAAACAATATAGAGAGAGAAAATTTTAGAGAGAAAAAGTAGAGAAAGAAAGTCCAATTCCAGAGAGAGAAAGTCAGGGTTCAGACTGAAAGAAGAGAGAGAAACTCTCTCTCATCATTTTTTTATTTTTTATTATTTATTTATTTATTTATTTATTTATGTATTTATTTATATATATATATAAATATATATATATATATATTTATTTATTTATTTTTTTTCTTTTTCTTCCCTTTTCTTTTTCTCTTTTTCTTCTTTCTCTTTTCTTTTTCTTCTTTTTCTTTCTTTTTTTTTTTCTTCTTCTTCTCTCGGCTCCTTCCAGGCCGAACAGGGGACGGCAGTCCCCTCCTTGTGCCGGGCCGTTCAGGCCACGGCCGCCGCGGCGGAGGCCGGTGGCAGAGAGGGGCCACTCCCTCGATCACGGAGGAGCATGGCCGACGATCAATTGCGATCGCCGGTGTCGAAAAATTCATGGGAAAAAGAGACCAAAACAGAGGTCCCTTTTTTCGATCGAAAATCGGCGACTCTCGTCGCCGGCAGTCGCGCACAAGAGCACGGGAGGAAGGGAAGGAAGAGAGGAAGAAAAAGGAAACTCACCTCGGCCTCCGGTGACCCTACCGGCGAGCAATCACAGTGAGAATGAAGCAAGGATCCGCGGCTCTAATTCGAAAAAATCGGAGAGGAAAAGAGGGGAAAAGGGCCGATGATCGACTTCAAGGGAGAGGGAAGGTCTTTTTATAGGGGACCCTAGGACTCCGAGAGGTCCTAGGATTCCCGATTTGCCCGGTCTCGCCGGAGAAGAAGACTCCTATCGGGAGTCTTCTTCCCGATTTGATTCCTCTTTTTTTTTTTTTTTGAGCTTTGGTGGGCTGAGATTTGTTGGGCTTGGGCTATAACATTCTTCACTCCTAAAAAAAAATTTCATCCTTGAAATTTTTCATACCTGTCACCATTGTAATGGAAGCATGTGCATTATGTTGAGTAAGCGCATAAACTCTTCCCTGGGTTTTAGAAATCTGTCCACCACCCTTATATTGTCCTTCATAAGTTCTTTGGCCAACTTGATTTTCAGTATTTAGTGGGCAGCTAGCAATTTTATGATCCATCTGATCACATTTGAAACAAGCACCTGTATTCCAATAGCAATCCTTGTCTGCATGATTTTTGCCACATTTGGAGCACGGCTCACCATCAATTTGTTGAGTCTTATTATCTATTGCTCCCTTAGCTGATCTTTTGATGTTTTTATTATTCTGCCCTTGTGTATCATTTGATTTTGCTCTTTTTCTTTGCTTTCTTTCCCTTTCCATGCGTTCTTCATTGATTTCCCTTTCAATTATCAGTGCTTTGTTTACCACATCTGCATAAGTTTTCAATTCATATGGAACCACTTGTTTTCGAATCTCAGTTCTCAATCCCATCTCAAACTTATGAACACGTTCTTGCTCACCATCCACTAGTCTCGGAGCAAATTTTGCTAACTCTGTAAATTTTGTTTTATATTCAGTCACACTCATATCCTTTTGCTTCAAATAAATAAACTCTTGCTCTTTCTGAATCCTTATACTCCGAGGAAAATACTGATCATAGAATGCAATCCGAAATCTTTCCCAGGTAAGTATTTCGCCGTCTTGTTCATGCTTGCGCTGTAGTCGCTGACACCAGTTGTATGCTTCTCCTTGTAGTAAATAAGCTGCATATCGAATCTTTTCTTCATCAAGACACTCTTGGACAGCGAAAGCTTTCTCCATCTCCATTATCCAGTTGTCAGCCTCCAAAGGTTCAGTAGTCCCCTTGAAAGCGGGAGGAGCAAGCTTTTTAAATTCTGAAATGTTGTTCCGTTGTACTGGTTGCTCTCCATGTTGTGGTGGTGGATGCTAATGTTGTTGTATATCTCGTTGTATCTGCTATTGTTCAAGCATTTGCTGCTGTATTTGTTGTTGTGCTTGTACCATTCTGATTAGGGTCTGCATTAACTGAGCCATATCTGGTTCTTGACGTGCTCTCGAAGTACTCCCATTAGGATCTACGACTCCCTCCTCCTGATGGGTGCCACTGATCAGATGGGGGTGCTACCATCCCGTGGTTGTGATGTCTCTCTTGCAATTCCTTGAGTAGTTCTTGTCATTCTACGAGGAGGCATGATAACCTTGTAGTAGTAAAACCTTATTAGATTCATTTATCTATTTGTTAGGATAGGTTTATTATGATGCTCATACTTTATCGTCCCAATATTTCTAATGTTTACCCACCTACACTCATACTATGTCTAATTCTATGGGTCATAATTTATCCACTTATGCTCTGATACCATATTAATTGTCACGCCCCCGACCCGAGATTGTGAATCGAGGGTCGAGGCAACCGCCGCATACTTATGAAGAACTCTCTCCATAAGCATGCAAGGCATCTCATCACGATATCAATGCATCACAGCGGAATAAATTCAAATAATTATTATTCAGCTTTAATTCAAGTAATTAAAATAAATGTCTTACATCCAATAAAATTTTACTAATAATAAAACAATAGATCTAAGTTCAATGAAGTTGACAATGCTAAATCTCGCCTCTAAAAGCTCTGTCCCAATATTTCTTCCCACGCTCGAAATTAATTGTCTGAATCTGAAAAATAGAAAGAAAAGTAATGAGCTAGACAGCCCAGTAAGTAACAAGTATCTCTACCAGATATTTTAGATATTATATAATTTTTAAGAACAATGCTGCAAATAACATAAAAATATATTTCATGCTGATTTAATACAAATCTAATATTTTCAAATATTCACACATAATATAATCATAAATTCGATTTGATTCAAAACACTCGTAAACTCAACAGCCTCGACTATGACCAACGTTTAACCCCCATTGGCGGGGTCCACAGAATACCAGCGCACAACCCCCACTGGCAGGGTCCACAAACACCAGTGCACAACCCCCACTGGCAAGTCCACTAAATACCAGCGCACAACCCCCACTGGCAGGGTCCACTGAGTACCAACGTATAATCCCCATTGGCGGGGCCCACTGAAACATAGTTAGGCTGAGAGATAAATCCGATCTGAATCAAAATACTTTTGTATCATAATATATCATAATTTTTCACTGAACATGTGCATAATCGACGTACCATAATATTTCAAAAGCACTTTTTTTTCAAAACATAATTTCATAAATCATGCATAATTTCAGAGAATAATTATTTATTTTCAGAATAAATATGAAATATTTCGAGAAGATGATTCATTACTTACCTTTCACGGAGCACTGAATGAACAGATCGACTAACTTCTAGGAGATTCTTCCGTGCCTATTATCCAAAATTATATTTTTACGTTAATTTTAATTCAAAATTAAATCTAACAAATCCCAAAATCAAAACCTCACTTAAAATCAGACTCTTCCCTAAACTCGATCAAAATCATCAGATGAAGCCTTCCACTATGCTAGTCCTAGAGGAATAACTTTAGAGAGAGAAAAATCCATCAAGAGAGGAAACAATCTAGAGAGAGAAATTTTAGAGAGAGAAAGTAGAGAGAGAAAGTTCAATTTCAGAGAGAGAAAGTCAGGGTTCAGACTGAAAGAAGAGAGAGAAGAGAGAGAAACTCTCTCTTTCATCATTTTTTTATTATTTTTTTATTTATTTATTTATGTATTTATTTATTTATATATATATATATATTTATTTATTTATTTTATTTATTTTTTTTCTTCCCTTTTCTTTTTCTCTTTTTCTTCTTCTCTTTTCTTTTTCTTCTTTTTCTTTTCTTTTTCTTCTTTTTCTTTCTTTTTTTTTTTTTGTTCTTCTTCTTCTCTTGGCTCCTTCCAGGCCGAACAGGGGATGGCAGTCCCCTCCTTGTGCCGAGCCGTTTAGGTCACGGCCGCCGCGGCGGAGGCCGACGGCAGAGAGGGGCCACTCCCTCGGTCACGGAGGAGCATGGCCGGCGATCGATTGCGATCGCCGGCGCTGAAAAATTCATAGGAAAAAGAGACCAAAATAGAGGTCCCTTTTTCCGACTGGAAATCGGCGACTCTCGTCGCCGGCAGCCACGCACAAGAGCACGGAGAAAGGGGAAGGAAGAGAGGAAGAAAAAGAAAACTCACCTCGGCCTCCGGTGACCCTACCGGCGAGCAATCACCGTGAGAACGAAGCAAGGATCCGCGGTTCTAATTCGAAAAAATCGGAGAGGAAAAGAGGAGAAAAGGGCCGATGATCGGCTTCAAGGGAGAGGGAAGGTCTTTTTATAGGGGACCCTAGGACTCCGAGAGGTCCTAGGATTCCCGATTTGCCCGGTCTCGCCGGAGAAGAAGACTCCTATCGAGAGTCTTCTTCCCGGTTTGATTCCTCTATTTTTTTTTTTTAATTATTTTGGGCTTTGGTGGGCTGAGATTTGGTGGGCTTGGGCTATAACACATCCCTCACTAGGTTTGGTCTGTTTTCTTCTTCCTTCTTCTTCTTCTTCTTTTTTTTTTTTTTTTTTTTTTTTTGCTTTTTTCATGAAATGAGTTGGAGGGGGGAGCAAGCACGCACCACATTTAATTTACTAAAATAAAGTACAAGAAGACAGGAAAAGGTATGAGGCGAACGACAAGTAGGCTTATCAAAGAACTAGAACAAGAAGCAAATTTGTTATGGACTTCAGCATGCTTGGAGGAAGATGGTTCTTTACTTGTTGAGGAAAATGCATTGTTACCCTTCATGGCGGATGGACCAGCAAACAGCCATTACTAACCCATCCTGGCATTCTTTCCATTCTGTCCATACACTATTAGAGAAGAGCAATGAAGCAAAAGATGGCTAACAGCTTCAGGCTAGGATCCACAAAGAGAACCCAATGCACCCACATTCCAACTTTTCTTCATAAGAACTTTCTTGCGTCCAGGCATATTTTTAATATCCAACCAAGTGAAAATCTGAATTTTTTAAGAAATTTCAGATTTCCATGGTGCCTCGAAGTATTGCCATCGGAGATCTCCATTGTTGATGAAATCATATCATATCTATATATATATATATAAATGATACTCTATAGAGGGATGTTATGATATTGCCAACTCAGCTTCTCAGATGAGTTTGATTGTGCCACGTGTACTTTAAAAAGGATAGATCATGTGGAGGGTTTCAAAGAAGGAGCGAGCCGCGTGTGGTTGCAAAACCTCATGCATCGTCTAAGCTTCTCTATTTGGCCACTCAAGCCTTCCACCCGGTTGGGTTAAGGAGCTCTTGCTCCTTCACCTGCATCCTCCACGAAGACCGCGATGATGCCACCACTGGACACTCCAATGACCGCCTCTCCCTTCCTCCCCTCCAGCCTCTACCTTCTCCCGATCTATCACTGGCTTTGGCGGCGGTTCTTTGCTCCGGGATCCAAGAACCCTCAAGTAAATTAATTACGCCAGGTCACACACAGAGCCAGCGCTGGTGCCGAAAAGCTCCCAAGTGAGGCGAAGGGGGTTGGTGGTGCCGAAGTCGGAGGAAGGGAGAGAGGGGTTGGTGGCTCCGGAGCTGGAGGAGGAGAGGGGAGGGGGTTTGGTAGTCGCACAGAGCCAGAAACGGTGTGAACGGCGGTGGGGCGGGACCGCGACAGGGATGGTGTGGATGATCGCAACCTCGACCTCACGTGATGGGGGCAAGGGGTGGGGGGGAGGCGGCGGGAGGAAGGGATGGGACCATCATCACCAAAACTGGCACCGGATCCAGGAAGCTCCCAAGTGAGGTGAGGGGGGTTGGTGGTGCTGGAGCCGAGGGAGGGGAGGGGAGCGGATTTGATGGCGATGGAGCTGGGGGAGGGAAGGGGACGGGGTTTGGTGGTCACGCGGAGCCAGGTGCGGCGCAGATGGTGGATGCGGTGATGGCAGTGGGGTGGGCCCGTGGTGGGGGCGACACGAACGGCCGCGACCTAGGCCTCATACGACTGGGGTGGGGGGTGGCGGGGGAAGCGATGGGAGGAAGGGATGGGAAGGGGAAAAAGGAAAAAAAAGAAAAAATATTGGGGAGAAAAAAAGAAAAAATATTATTATTTTATTATTAATAATGATTTAAATATTATTATTTTTTAAATAATATTAATTTTTTAAAAAAATAAAAATATTATTTTTTAAAAATAATATTTTTATTATTAATTTAAAAATACTATTTGTATAATAATATATTATTTATAAAAAGTTTATTTAAAAATTAATAATAAAAATTATTTTTAAAAAATATTATTTAAATAATATTATTCTTAAAATAATAATAAAAATATTATTTTTAAAATATTATTTTAAAAATTAATATTTTTATAATTGATTTAAAAATATTATTTTTATGATAACATATTATTTTTAAAAAAAATTATTTCAAAAAATCAATAATAAATATTATTTTAAAAAAAATTATGTCTAAATAATAGTAAAAATATTATTTTTAAATATTAATTTATTATTAATAATAATTTAAATAATAATAATAAATTATTATTAATTATCAATATCAATAATAAAATAATATTATTATCGATGAATAATAAAATATTATTATTTATTTAATAATAAAATATTATTTTAGTAATAATAATAAGATATTATTATTTTATTCATAATAATATATAAAAAAGATAATGTGTAAGCAGAGGATCTACGGGCTTTCCTATCTCCCTCGGTCCAAAGGTGAGAGTTGTGGCGGAGGTACCATGGGCGGGCAAGGGGCGAACGGCGGAACCGAGCCCGCCCCCTTGCTCGGAGGCTATTAAATGCAGAGATTTGACTTTTAAATCGACAGAGTACTATGCACTATTTGTGGATAATTTATCAAGTTTGATCTGATCCGGTGGATCGATTTAGATCTCGAAACATATTATTTTAAAAAAATAATAAAAATATTATTTTTTAAAAAATAAATTTGTATGTTATTTTTTTTAAAATTAAAAAATAATATATTAGCTCGTATAGTTATAGTACATGCTTAGATATACTTCATTTGTCATTTGAGGGGTTGCGATGCATTTATAGATTATATGGCCATAGGGTTGAAAATGGGTTTGATATGGATTAGAGTATTGGAGTGTTGTCAACTCAACTTCTCAAATGGATTGAAAGAATATCTTTTCAGTATAACTATTTAATATGATATAATTAATATATATTTTTTCCTACATCCGGTCCCACGTAACGCGTGGATCCTCGACTAATTTTTAAATAGAAGCAAGAGCATGAGTCTTGTTGGGATATACCGACCGACCCCTCTACACTGACCTACCCTCGGATCTGTCCGATCGATGTCTGACTCTACCGACCGAACCGACGGACGACTCCGAACAGACTCATACTGTTTTCCGACCGGCCAAGCGGCCGAGCCCAAATCACTGACCCACTATCGAGGGTGGCAGCCGACGTCCGACTTCCGCAAGGCACCAGACCAGCCGATGGTGTCTCTGGGTCATCACCCGACGTCTCGACAGTCAAATGCCGACATATAGTCGACCAGCCCCCTCCAAATGCTGTACGATCGCCATGGACAGTTGTCCTGTCAAGGACATGCGGCATGGCCGCTCTGGGGTATTGTCCTGCCAAGGACACAGATTGATCCCAGTGACTTGACAGCCTCGACAATTTGACAGCTCCCGACGATTTGACAACTCCTCAGTTGTCTGCACCATTAATGATGGGACCATACCGCATTCTACTATAAAATGGGGTAAGACAACAGTATTGGTAAGTTCCAAGTCCTAAGTCCTAAGGGCTGAGTCTCGAGGAGCGCCTCTTTGCTCTTGAGCTCTCTTTCCCTCTCTCCCACTGAGCCCTTGATTTTTCACTGTTGCCTAGTCTCCTCTCTGATTTGACCGTTGGAGGGTCCCCATCGGAGGTATCTCCGGTCTGTGAGGATTTTTCTTGCAGGTGCGCGACATCGGCGATCGGACGATGGGGGGATTGGCTGCAACAAGTCTCATCCCATCACATCTTCCAAACTGGTTGATCTGCAACCTTGGATGGCCGAATTGAACTGAATTGAATCCAATGTTGAATGGCTGACCGACACAAGGATCTCCATCGTCACTGGGAGGCCACTATGATATTCTTCATTGGTGCATGAACATGAAGATTGGAAAACAGAAAGTTGAGAGGAATGATGCCAAGCGATTGTTCCTCCTACAATCTAACTGAGAGAAATTCTTTGTGCACCACGAGCGGTGCAAAATGCATGCACCACCCATAGTGATTGGCTCACACACGGAGTTGAGGCATGATGTACAAAAAAAAAAAAATTTTTTTTGACTCGTGCATGTGCCAATCACTATGGATGGTATGTGCGGTTCTGCACCGCCTATGTTTTGCACCGCCCATGGTGCACAAAGAATTTCTTATCTAACTAAACAACATTGGGCCCGTATCAAGCCCGATGCTATTGGCCCATATCCTGCGCCAGCCGGAGGAAAGAACACCCACTGGGATCTCTTTTCCTCTCGTTGGACTCGGGCTGGGAATGTTGGGTCGGTATGGGCAATGCCCAAATCGTTGATCTCCTCCAGAAGATACCAACGTAGACAAGTGGATGCTTGGTGCCCCATAAATCTAACTCCAATTGACATGACCTTTAGAGGTGAATGGACTTCTTGTAGAAAAGATGAAATCTTTGCATGATGCCCTCTTGACTGTTGAAAGGTGATGGCGTTTCTTCTTGTCAGGAACCAAGTTCGGGCACCCATGAGGCCATGTCTAAGCCAGCTTCAAGTCTTGGTTCCAATGGGAGTTGTCATATGATGATAATTATTTGGTGTGGTTGTCACAAATCCAACACTCTCCCAACCATCTCTATAATAAAAGGAAAGGATCAGAAACGAGAGAGATCATTGAAGTATCTCCTCTCCTCTCTCCCGTCACTCTCTGTTATTCGTGAACCCAATATAGGAGAAAGAGTTATCGTCTCAAATGTAAATAGATTCCCAACCACAAATTCATGATACAATGAGGAAGAAAACGTTCAAGAACACAACAAGGAGCCCACAACATGTAATCCTAGCCAAAGACAGGTCATAGAAATATTGATCCCACTCTTCAGAAAGGTCTATTATTGATCTTCTTCTTGAAGATTTTATTTCCATCACTTTCTTTCCTTCCTGAAGACACCCTATGAAAGAAGGAAGAGTTCTAATAGCATCCTCAACCTTTGCTTCCACCATAATTCTTCCTTTGAATGGATATCCTCTAGACATTGTTTGAGGATCCTGCTGCTATTCAGTTCATGGAGTGACAGATCTTTTCTTTGCTCTCTAACAAAATCTTCCTTTTTCCTTTTGACCATTGTTTATGAGCATGTCTACACTGACTTGGATAATTAGCAACCTAGGCACCCTCAGAGAAGGCATTCCTCTAATAGCATGCTAGTTCTATTGCATAATCACGTCCAGCCCATCTCTTTAATCCACCAATCTTCAAACCTGAAAACAAATGGCTTCCCAAACTTGAGAGTAAATTTAAGACAAATAGAATGTGGTCAGAGCATGAGTTAGGGAAAGCGTTTTGAATGGATAAAGGATGTAAAGATTCCCAATCCCATTCTAGTGATAAGAGGGAAGCCGTCTAATCTGGCCATAGAGGGATGTTCATGTTGGTTATTCCGAGTGAAGTCCATCCCTTGAGGTTGAGGTTGATGGGCCAAAGGCTATCAATAAAATTAGAGAAAATCAGGTTGTCCAAGGAGCACTTATTCTTCTCTCTCCTATCCGACAACATTTGAATGATACCGAAATCCTCCCGGTCTCCCATGCATCAGGGAACATGATCTTAATATCTTGGAGATCATCCCAAAATTCCTCTTTGAGGCTTCTTTCATTCAGTCCATTAACGGATGTGAAGGCAAAAGATTTGCAGATAATAGGATTGTGAAGACAATAGCGAGCAAAGAGTGCCTACACTCAAGAGGGAACATGGAGAAGAAGTTGATATTCCCCCTGATCAAGATTCTATTAGCAATTCCAATAGCATCTAGAGACTCTCTAATCTTGGAGGATCATCAAACATGATGTCGATCATTTTAGCCACTACAAGCATTCAAAAGAATCACTAGCCTTCATATCAATTACTTTGTTATAACTACGGATATTCAATAGGATTATTAGACTCGATGTAGATTATATTGAACACTATAGACATCTAAAAGGACCGATAGACTTAATGTGGATCACTTTGACCAATATAGATAAGACTGGATAGGGTTCAAAAGTAAGATCCATCACATCACAAAATCGAATTGCATGCTAAACTTTCGAAGATCATAATTTAATCATATAATTCCCAATTTAGATAATCTTTTTAAAAAAATTGGATACTTTTCAAGATCTATAATCCTGAGTCGGCCCTCTACAGAATTAAATTGGGTCAAAATCCCATAATTTAGATTTGGAAATAGGCTGATCAAACCAAAACTTTGCTTTTTGAAAAAGATTTTGACCAAAGATTATATTTCAATCTATAAAGAATTGGGTGGAGTAATAGAAGATAAAGCTATTATAGAAGTTGAGATTTATCTCCTATAAATTTTAATATTTTTTTATGATTATTTATATTAGTCATATCTTTTTAGAGATCTAGTCCTATTCGAATTAGGAAGAGGAATCGACATAATTGTACAAGAACAGATATCCCTTTAAAAATTTGAAAGAGGAATCTAACTCAAATTATCAAATAGAGGATCTCATTAATATTATAAATGGAGACTACTACCTCAAATTATGAAGAGTAGAGAATCAATGAAAGAAAAGGAATTTAAGCCCTACTTCCAAAATTCTTCCATCTTCTACTTTTCTTTTGAGAGATTCGAGCTATATAGATTTAGGAAAATATTTCTTCTTCCATATCGAATCACTTTTCGTTATCAATTCTGGTGCCACCTAATAATATAACAAATTTTAGAGAAGGCACTACAAGATGAAAGATAATTAGCAATGCAAAAAATGCATAGCTAAATTTTCAAAAGCATCAGTAAAAATAACTACCAACTCAATTTACGTCGGCAAATAAGTGTCGACAAAAGGGGAGTCGTTAATTACCTTTACCGATGCTTAACTATATTCATTGGCAAATTTAACCTTTTGCAATGCAAATTAGGCATCGGTAAAACTCTTTTGTGATGCATAATTCTTATTTAACTATGCTTAATATAATCATCAGAAAATGTCAATTTTGCAATGCAAATTAAGCATCGATAAAATTCTTTTACGACAGAAATTAAGCATAGGTAAAAATTCTTATTTACCTACACTTTTTAGTAAGCATGTGGAATAATCTTTATCGATGCAAAATTTGCATCGCGAGAGGGCGTGCCAGTTTTAATAATCTTTACCAATGTAAAAATTGCATCGGTTGAGGGCATGGTGGATGCAAATTTTCGGAATGCCCTCTAGCGATGCAAAATTTGCGTCGATAAAGGTTGTGCTTACCTATGCATTTTTATTTTTTCGATGCTTATTTTGCATCGCTAATGATTATTTTTTTAAAAAATAATTTGATTATTTTTATAAAATTATCAATTTTTTTATAATTTTTCTTGCAAAACTGTAGACAAATAAATATGTATATATAATGTACACTCACATAATGATCTTCTCCACTCACACAACTCGAGGGTCGTAAATTCAGAATCAAATTCATCTCACTTTAACAATAACACAATCTATACATATAGCAAAACATTGAGTTAACTTTTACAACCACACATATAGCAAAACAAGTGTGTGTGCATGTGTTTATACACACAACCATACAATGTGTGTGTGTGTAAATATATGTACGTGTATATATATATATATATATATATATATATATATATATTATATATATATATATATATATATATATATATAGATAAATAAATATGTATATATAATGTACACTCACATAATTATCTTCTCCACTCACACAACTCGAGGGTCGTAAATTCAGAATCAAATTCATCTCACTTTAACAATAACATAATCTATACATATAGCAAAATATTGAGTTAACTTTTACAACCACACATATAGCAAAACAAGTGTGTGTGCATGTGTTTATACACACAACCATACAATGTGTGTGTGTGTGTAAATATATGTACATATATATATATATATATATATATATATATATATATATATATATATATATATATATATATATATATATATATATGTATGTATGTATGTATGTATGTATGTATGTATGTATGTATGCAAACCACATAAAATGTCATGTAAATATATATTCATACAAAATTAAACTCCAAGCAAATTTGGAGTTTACTGTCATATCACATAAATGCCAAACCACATCACAAATCTACAATAGATTAAAAAAATATCAAAGATTAAGTTAGCAAACTAATTATTACTAGGTGATGAAAATATATAGATTAAAAATAATATAAAATAATATCGGCTATAGGAGGACATCCATCATCATCATCATCCCCAAAGTTGTCGTCATAGGCATCAGCAGGGATGTCATGAGTCGACAGGGGAGGCATATGGTGGTATAACTCATTAAGCTTTATTCCAAATGCTTCAAGTTGGGACCTAAGCTGAGCATTGGCATGCTGTAGGGTCGCTATATCCTCCTGAGACCTACAGCACTCTTCCTCAGCTCGACGCATCTCCTCCTCATGTCTCTTCTGCACCTCAAACAGACAAGCATCACAAGAAACATATGATGCTCTACAGGAGCTGGGGGCCACAACTGCATATCCCAATCCCTTAATATAATTGGGTCTCCTTCTAGGAATCTCATCATAAATATCATCATATGTGGGTGGGTTGGAGCTCTCAGCAATGGGCTGGGAACGTATATACATCATCTACTCCTAACTAAAAAATAAAGAAATAAATAAATAAAATCAAAATTCTAAACTTCATAATGAAATTGAAACATAGAACTTAATCAATTAATACTTACATGCCTCTCCCTGATCTTAGGAAGCCACTCCCCTATCACCCGACAATGGATCTTCTGATAGACTTCTATCCATCCTGGTAGTTTATTTTTCTAAACTTTATGAATCTAAGTGCACAGACACACACACATATTCTAAAAAAATGATTAGAGATATATGTAAATGCTTTTACCTGCTCATACTGGTGCTACGCAAATGCCTTTGATCTGCCACAATGCATGACTGTCAGCCTCGACTGGTTCTCTGTATTCTTCGCACACAAGGCCTAACAAGCAAATGCATTCAAGATATGAGTTAGCTATTACAATACCACATTAATTCAATAATTCATATTTTTATTATATATAAAGTTATACCTTGCATGCAGAGTCCTCATATTTTTTGCATAAGAGATCCCAATCACGACGTGAAACATTCTTATGGGTGTCTTATGTGCCATCATCGCCCCACGTGCATTGGAGACCTCCTTCTAATGGCTATTGAGCTCATATCTAAACCCGTTAAGTACCCTCCCCATATGTTTGAGGATAGCCTCCTGAACGTGTAGGGTATCGATCTCCTCGATATCAAAGTCGTGCTGCACAAATAATGTACAACATATAAAATTTAAAAAATAAAAATTAAGTAATTATCAAATTAAATATAAAATAAATTTAAGGAGGATCTGTATTCAAAATATACAACATAATTTATATTTAGTTACTTATAAATGATCGAGAAGGATCTGCTTCTACAGCTTCGTAACTTTCCATCAGTCAAACATCGCCAAGGGAGCGTATGCCAGAATGATGATGTCAACCTCACACACATATGGATCTCTGATATGGCACCGAAGTGGTATAATGTAGTCTGATGGGATGACAACCTTCATCCTCTCATTAGGATGCACCCTCTTTCATTTCTCCAATTTCTCATTTCTGGTAGCTCCACGAGCCCGCCTAACCATAGTGTTAGCTACAGCTAATCAAAAGCTTAAAATCAGTTATTTATACATGATAAAAAAATAAAATAAATTAAATATATAAAATAATAATATGTAAAATCAATTTGTCATGGTAGAAGATGATATGCCCACCCCAAGAAGCTGCTGTTGAGATGAAGAGGCTGTAAGAAAACTGGGTAGGATACATGCATAGATTTCAAAAATCTTTTTTAAGAACAGCGAAAAACGAATTGGGTTAAACCCTTTAACCCCATATGCATTAGATCTTATCTAATCCTAACCAATCTCAGAAATAAAGACATGCATATAATCTAAAAATAAAAATAAAGATGAGATAAAATCTTAATACCTTTGTGCGGATAGAAATTCATCGCTTCTGATGATCTCAGATTCAAAGGTTCTTGAGCCGCACACATATCCGATGTCTAAGATATCCACCAGGATCAATCTTGAATCCTTCTTCTCATGATAGATCTTCTTCTTTAAGTAGAATCTTTACCTCTTTGAATCTTGATCAGTAATTGATCTTGACTGTAACTTCAATCCTTGAACTGCCACCTTTTTCTTCTTGTTTCTTATTGTAGAAGAGACCCTTCTTTATTCTTGACATGTGAAAGATGGACACCCAGCCCTTGAGTGTGGGAAAGAGAAAAGGGAGAGAGGATGAGGCATGGAGAGGAGTGAAGAAAAATTTTGAATTCACAAAATTCAATTCAGTGAAACCCTAAGAGACTATCTCTTTATATAGACCCTTCTTTGATCCAAATCAAGAACCAATCAACATAAAAAGGCTAGTTTTTATCTCATAAGGATTTATACATTTTTAATCTAATTATTTTTTATTAAAATCAGACTTAATTGATAGGATCTTAACCTCTTTTAGCAAGCAGATGGGGCACCCCAGTCAAAATAGGCAAACTAACTAGGCGCCCCTCATCAAGAGAGGTAGGTAGTTGGGGCGCCAACCCTTGGTGCCCCTTCTAGGATTTTTCACGTAAGAGAGGGGGCGTGGCCCCTCTCTCTCTCTCCTTCCATGCCAATCCAAGAGGAGGGGGCAGGCCCCTCTCTCTTCCTTATTCCATTCCAAGAGGTTGGCACCCCTTGGACCTTCCAAAAAGAGAGGATGGTGCCATCTCTTCTTTCCATCAATTCTCTGCTTCAAAAGAAAATATCAAGGAGATAAAGAGAAAATTAGATTACCAACTCATTGACATGATCTAATCCTCTTGGACTTACAATTAGGCACCTAGCTAAATCCTAATGGATTTAGGTTAGGTTCAATGTAATGGACTTGATCCAATCGAAGTCTTAAAAAGAATTAGGTTTAATCATATGCTAGCATGGTTCTCTTAAACCCAATAGAATTTCAATAAATTTTAATCCAATTAGAACTTCATAAGCCTAATTAGTAAATTTAAGATTAAATCTCTTAATGTGTGACCCCATAGGTTTCATTC
Organism: Elaeis guineensis; assembly: GCF_000442705.2. NCBI lineage: Eukaryota > Viridiplantae > Streptophyta > Magnoliopsida > Arecales > Arecaceae > Elaeis > Elaeis guineensis. The sequence goes on from NC_025999.2 coordinate 73,641,265, forward strand.
TATCTGGTAGTGAGATACGTTGTGATCTCCATCATAATATCATTGAAACTCTTTTCGATAGGTTGAAATAATTCTAACTCTATCCTTCAAGGATCATTGATCATTAAGATGACGCTCGATGAGTCCCACAATCCACCAGTGACACCTAGCAGTATGTAGTGGCAACCCAGTAGAATGAAAGTATAAAATTTTAGGTGCAGTTATCGTATGATTCAGTCCTTCTATCGTGAGTCTCGACTTGACAGAGGTCATGGAGAACTCGTCAGATCTCATCGTCTTTCATATGCAAGATTGGCTTGACTCGAGTTCATTTGTGAATCCCGTGGAAACTCTTTTCCAGTATTCACACTTACTTTGACCAAAGACTTTCTAAACTCAGTCTTGCAAATCACATAGGACTTCTCCTTTTCTACCAAGATTGATAGATTCTATCTAGATGCATCCTACTACAAATAGTGAATCTGAACCTACTAAAGTCAACATACACAGTAAGGACTCGAATGGCTAGGGACCAAAGGAACGTACAGTCAAACTCAGTAGTCTCGCTATGAATAGCCGATGACATCGCAGGTCAAAGAACCACTCATACCACTATAGCATTAAGAAGACCACTGATGAGTGAGTAGACATCCAAGTAATTTCTCATGTTGGTTACGCTCAGTATAAGTTCTCTAATAACCACCCATACCCTCATCCCAGTATCCCTATACTGCAGATCCGAGACTCATCTGTCCACAAGAGAGGCAAACTATGCACTGATCTCGAATGGATTGATCACTGTCCTCCGTGATGATCCTTTGATCGGAAGCATTTAAAAATAACCATTAATTAACGCATGTCTCAAATTTTTAATACTTTGAGAATATATAAAAATTATCTTTATTAATTTCTAGGATAAATCATTGACACAAATATGATTGGAATGAAAATTTTTTTATCGATAATAAAAATATTACAAGTACAAGATTAAGTCCTGAAATTATAAAATGTGTTAGCCTACAATTGACTTCTAGGGCACAAATCTAACAAACTTTCACTTGACCTAAAGTCAATTGGCCATATACCCAAGATCCATCTTCTCAAGGTGAGCTTCAGTCTTCTACTGACTGAGAGGTTCGATCAATAGGTCCATCATGTTTTGCACAGAGTCAACTCTTTGTACTTCGACGAACTTCTTCTCGAGATATTCATGTATGATGTGAAATCGCCGCTCTATATGCTTGACTTCTGATGAGATCTAAGCTCCTTAGAAAGGATTATGGCACCATTGTTGTTGCAGTGCAGTGCAATGACATTTAATGGCATCACAACCAGCTCTGCAACAAACTTTTTAAACCAAAAAGCTTCCTTAGCAGCTTTAAAGGCAGTAATATACTCAGCTTCCATAGTCAAATCTATAATGATCGGCTACTTGAAACTCTTCAAGCTAATCGCACCACCATTACACAAGAAGATACATTCCGATGTAGACTTTCTATCATCGACATCAGTCATAAAGTCTGAATCAGTGTATCCCTCAACTTTCAGCTCTGATCCTCCATCAAAGACCAACAACAACTCTTTAGTCCTTTTTAAGTACTTAAAGATATTTTTAACAGCAATCCAGTGTTCTTCATTTGAATTCGTCTGATATCTGCTCGTGATACTCATGACAAGAGTTATATCAAGTCATGTACATAACATGACATACATGAGGCTCTCTATTGCTGAAGCATAAGAGATTTTGCTCCTACATTGGATCTCTTCAAGTGTGTTAGGACACATCTTTTTGAAGAGATGAATGCCATGTCTAAGGGATCTCTTACCCCTCTTGAAGTTTTTTATGCTAAACCTCTTCAGTACTTTCTTTATGTATATTCACTGTGAGAGTCCTATCATTCTCTTAGATCTATTCCTATAGATCTTTATACCAAGAATATAGGAAGCTTCTCCTAGGTCTTTCATGGCAAACTCTTTTGACAACCATATTTTGATTGATGTTAGTATGAAAATATCATTCTCAATCAGGAAGATGTCATCCACGTACAATATGAAGAATATGACAGCGCTCTCACTGATCTTTTTGTATACACACGACTACTCCTCATTTTTGATGAAATCAAATATTTTGATCACATCATTAAAATGAGTGTTCCAACTCCGAGATACTTTTTTGAGTCCATATATGGACCTTTATAGCTTGCAGACCTTGTGATCACTATCATTAGATATGAAACCTAAAGGCTGCTCCATATAGATATCTTTCTCAAGATATCTATTTAGAAAAATAATTTTCACATCCATCTGTCAAATTTCATAATCATGAAAAGCTGCTACACAAGCAGAGTGCGGATGGATTTCAGTATGGCTATGGATAAAAGGATTTCATAATAGTTAATGTCTTCACGTTAACTATAACCTTTCACCACTAACCTTACCTTATAGGTCTCTATCTTACCATCCGATCTATTTTTTTTTTTATAAATCTATTTACACCCAATAGGTACAATACTTTCAGATGGATCTACTAAGGATCAAACCTGATTAGAACATATGGAGTTAATTTCTGACTTCATTGCTTCCATCCATTTCTTGGAGTCTATATCTAACATTACCTCATCGTAGGTCTTGAGATCATTCCTAATGTCCCTATCTCCCACAAAGAACACTTCTTTTAAATCCTCTATAAGAATACCTAAATACTTTTCAGAAGGATGGAGATCCTACTTGATCTACGAGGTGGAGAAGGTACCATATTTACTGACTCATTACTGGGTTCAGATTTTTAGACTCGATGCTCTTCAGAGACTTTCTCTTCGAGCTCAATCTTTCTCCCACTGCCTCTATCTTGGATAAACTTCTTTTTAAGAAGATAATATGATGGCTCACAATCACATTATGATCCTCAGAAAGATAGAAGTAGTATCCCATGATTTTCTTAGAATATCTTATGAAGTGAGCCCTAAAGGATCTAGCCTCTAACTTGTCTGCTTGCTATAGCTTGACATGGATTGGATATCCCCAAATCTTGAGATACCCAAAAGTTGGCTTCTTATCATACCATAACTTGTATGATGTGGTAGGAATGGATTTAAAGGGAATCTGATTCAAAAGATGAATTAGAGAAAGTAATACATGTCCCCAAAGAAAGATAGGAAGCTTTGTGAAGCTCATCATGGACCGAACCATATCTAATAAGATCCGATTTCTCCTTTCAGATATCCCGTGAAGCTGAAGCATCCTTGGAGGTGTCCATTACGAGACTATCCCATTATCCTTGAGATAGGTCCGAAATTTTCACTAAGGTATTCTCTTTCTTGATCTGATCGAAGAATCTTTATAGATTTTTCGATCTATTTGCCTACTTTATGTCTGAACTTTATGAACTTTTCAAAGACTTCAGACTTACAGTGCATCAAATATACAAACCCATACCATGAATAATCATCGGTAAAAGTTATAAAGTAGACATAGCCACCTCTAGCTTATACATCAAATGGACCACATATGTCAGTGTGTACCAGGGCTAATGTCTCAGTGGCCCTTTCCTCTTGTCCCATAAAGGGTAGCTTAGCTATTTTTTCTTGAAATACGATTCACAAATCAGATAAGACTCGAAAGTCAATGGTCTGAGATGATCATCTTTCTTCAGTTTGTTGAGTCTGTCTTCTCCTATATGGCTTAGCCTAAGGTGCCATAGATATTTTTGGCTAATCCTATCTCTAAGTCTCTTAGACTTTATAGCATTTATAGTTTGCTCGTTGACATTGACACTCACATCCATAGCAAATGATAAAGACCGTCAATCAAGAAAGCACGTGCAACAACTTTATTTTCAAAATAAATTGAACACATCTTTATTGAAATAAAAATTATATTTATCCTGTGCCAGCACAGATATAGAAATCAAATTTTTTCTGACTATAGGTACATAATAGCAGTATTTAAGAATTAAACTAATTTCTAACAGTAATTGCAGAGGATAGATTTTGACGGCCACAACAGCAACCCTTGCTTCATTACTGATCTTGAGAGTGATCTCACCTTCCCTCAGCCCTCTCACTTCTTCAAGATCCTATATAGAAGTGCACAAATGAGCACTTGATCTAAAATCTAGAATCCAACTAGAAGAAGAAAAAATTATTAGATTAGTTTCAATAATGAGCATATCATATGTACCTTCAAAAGGTGCATCTTTCTTTCTGCTCTTGACAGTCATCAGGTAGGCCAAATAGTTCCTTCTCTAGTGGCCTTCGACATTGCAATGAAAATACTTTTTCTTGTCGTCGCCTTCTTTGGAACTTGCTTCTTAGGCTTGACCTCATTCTTTTGCTTTTTCACAGACTTTTTCTTCTTCTTGAAAGAAGACTCTCTCTTAGAGGAAGCCCACTCCACGGTTAGAACTATACCCCTTGAACTTTTTAAGATGCCTTCTACTGTTACCAGTATGTTCAGTAACTCGAACAAAGTGCTTTCAATTTTATTCATATGGTAGTTTATGATGAACTGTCCATACAAATCAGAAAGAGATTGGAGGATTAATCCACCTACAATTCCTTATCCATGTTCATGTCGAGCTTCTGAAGTTTCTTGATGTCTTTGTTCATTATCAAACAATGATCATTGACGAACTGCCCATCATGCATTTTCACTCTAAATTGTCTCCAAATGATCTCAAAGCGAGCTGTGCGACTCTACTCACCGTACAACCCTTGCAGGTGAGTCAGCATCTCTTTGGCAGTTCTCCTGTCTTCATGCTGTCGTTGAAGATCATTGGACATGGATGCTAAAATATAACACTTCATCTTGTTATCCTCATCCATCCACTTCTCAAGTATGGCTCGTTGATCAGGGGATGGATGAGCTGGTGACACAGACACATCTTAGTCAAGGACATGGGTAAGTTTCTCAAAACTGAGAATGATTCTCAAATTCTAGAGCCAATCTTTATAGTTTGTACTGGTCAACCTATTGGTATCGAGGATACGAGCTAAGAGGTTGGAACTCGACGTAGTTATCTACAGAGAAAATAGTTTCTAGTTAGATGTTTATACTTAAAAAATATTTATTCTAAAAATTCTAAAAATAAACAAAGGCTCTCACTATTTTTTTGAATCTCTCAAACTCTTCGGATGGAGAAACGAAAATCTATACGCGATCGATCTCAAGTGGATACTGTGATCCCATTAATCTATATACATCTCACCTAATAGTTATTGGTGAGCACAGACCAATGAGTGGATAAAACTTTATCCATTGCTTTACTAAACAAGATGTAGTGGGCTTGGTCTCTAAGTCCTGTGGCTTCACCTAATAGTTATTGGCATATTTCTTAGTTAAGTCAGACCTATCATTCTCTAACAGATGCAAAGCCATCATTGGGATCCTCATCTAATAGTTATTGAGTTCAACCTCATCTCTACCCCAGGACATCAAATACCAATAGAGTGATTGTACCTTCTCGATGCAACCAAATCATTGTAACTAGTCGAGAACGATCAACACTAAGAAGGCACCCGTATCTCTACAATGATGGAAGACCTCTAGACTTAATATTTAGTGAGGAGATTTAGGTTTAGGTCTCTTCTAAATCAGCAGATATAACATCCAACTGATCAAATTCAGGTCAGCACATCCACATGTCTAACTAGCCTAGTCGGTATAGGTAAACTTAAGTCAACAAGTAACCTAGCACGAAACTGAATCTTCCAAGATGGCCAGGTAAGTTTAAGATGAGTGGGGTCCCCTCGTTGCTTTCCTTAGACACCAATCAACTTGGTCAGATTAGATAATGAAACTAATTAAATAATTACCATCTAAATACTTTCCTTAGATACTAAATTGATCGATTAGAATCGATCAGGTTAACCGATTGAAACAAGCTCGAACCATTAAACCAAATTTTTCTCAAATCAATCAATTCACATCAAAATATGAATCGATGTGACCAACTACAACTAAACTCAACTTTGAGTCCCTTTGACCTAATCCTAATCAACCATTGATTAGGTTCAATCAACTACTCAAAATCGACAATAGATTCTAGCTTGATTTAATCAATTGATCCTACTTGCAGTTTGATCACTAGACCTAATTTGTTCAACCTCACATGCAATAACATAATTTTTAGATTTAAAAATAATTTTTTAGATTATATTTCATTGCATGCATTAGTGGCTGATGATCTTGAAATAGTTTCAGATCTAAACCTAATATCATATATCATGTATATGTAGTTTCAGATCTAAACTAAAACATATATCATATATACATCAAATTTCAGATCTAAAACTAAATATATATATATCAAATATATATATAATCAGATCTAAAATAATGAATAAAGTATTTTAAAAATATTTTTTAAAAAATGGTTCACATCAAAATAGGACAATCTTTTCAATATAAGGGGTAAACCCTATACCAGGATAACTTTATACCAGTTTGATGTGAACATTTAATCATTCTAATTTTAGATCAAAATATGAAATAAGATATATCATGTACATCAATTTTTAGATCTAAAAGATTGATTTAATTATTTCAAAAATAGTTCTTAAAATTGATCAATCTTGTGCTAGGACAACCTTTTCAATATAAGGGGTAAACCCTATACCAGGACAACCTTATACCAGCATAAGATCAATTTTAAATTGATAAAACTTTCAAATCTATGATAAAAATTAGATTATATATGTCTTCAAAAATTAGTGGCTCTAATATCACGGTAAGAAAATCGGATAGGATGCATGCATAGATTTTAAAAATATTTTTCAAGAGCAACGAAAAATGAATCGGGTTAAATCCTTTAACCCCACATGCATTAAATCTCATTTAATCCTATCCAAGTCCAAGAAAAAGATATGTATGTAATCTAAAAATAAAAATAAAGATGAGATCAAATCTCAATACCTTTGCATGGATAAAAATTCACCGCTTCCGATGATCTTAGATTTGAAAGTCTTTGAGCCGCATATGTATCTGACCTCTACAGATATCCACCGAGATCAACCTTGAATCTTTCTTCTCATAGTAAATCCTTCTTCTTCAAGTAAAATCTTTGTCTCTTTGGACCTTGATCAGTAATTGATCTTGACTACAACTTCAATTCTTGAACTCTAGCCTTCTTCTCCTTGTTCCTTGCTATAGAAGAGACCCTTCTCTACTTTTAACGTGTGGAAGATGGACACCCAACCCTTGGGCATGGGAAAGAGAAAAAGGAGAGAGGATGAGATGTGGAGAGGAGCAAGAGGAAGAGTTTTGAATTCATAAAATTCAATTCATTGAAACTCTAAGAGACTATCTCTTTATATAGACCCTTCTTTGATCCAAATCAAGAACAAATCAACTTAAAAAGGCTAGTCTTTATCTCATAAGGATTTCTATCTTTCTAATCTGATTATTTTTTATTAAAATCAGACTTAATTGGTAGGATCTTAATCTCTTTTGACAAGCAAATAGGGTGCCCCAATCAAAATAGGCAGACTAACTGGATGCCCCTCATCAAGAGAGGCAGGTAGTTAGGGTGCCAACACTTGGCATCCCTTCTAGGATTTTTCATGCAAGAGAGGGGCATGACCCTTCTCTCTCTCCTTCCATTCCAATCCAAGAGGAGGGGGTAGGCTCCTCTCTCTTTCTCATTCCATTCTAAGAGGTTGGCGCCCCTTGGACCTTCCAAAAAGAGAGGATGGCACCATCTCTTCTTTCCATCAATTCTCCGCTTCAAAAGAAAATATCAAGGAGATAAAGAGGAGATTAGATTGCCAACTCATTGACATGATCTAATCCTCTTGGGCTCATAATTAGGCACCCAACTAAATCTTAATGGATTTAGGTTAGGTTCAACGCAATGGACTTGATCCAATCAAAATCCGGAGAAGAATTAGGCTTAACCATGTGCTAGCATGGTTCTCTTAAATCCAATAGAATTTTAATAAATCCTAATCCAATTAGAACTTCATAGGCCCAATTGATAAATTCAAGATTAAATCTCTTAATGTATGATTTCATAGGTTCTATTCTATCTAGTAGTGAGATATATTGTGATCTCCATCATAATATCATCGAAACTCTTTTCGATAAATTGAAATAATTTCAACTCTATCCTTCAAGATCATCGATCATCAAGATAATGTTCGATGAGTCTCACAATCTATCAGTGATATCTAGCAGTATGTAGTGTAACCCAATAAAATGAAAGTGTAAACCCCTTGGTGCAGTTATCATATGATTCAGTTCTTCTATCATAAGTCCCAACTTGACTGAGGTCATGAAGAACTCACAGACCCCATCGTTAGTCATATGCAAGATTGGCTCGACTTGAGTTCATTTGTAAATTTTATAAAAACTCTTTTCTAATATTCACACTTGTTTTAACCAAAGACTTTTTGAATTCAGTCTCACAAATCGCATAAGACTTCTTCTTTTCTATCAAGATCGATAGATTCCATCTAGATGCATCCTACTCCAAATAGCGAACCTGAACCTACTGAAGCCAACATACACAATAAGAATCTGAATAGCTAGGGACCAAAAAAATTTACAGTCAAACTCACTAGCCTCAATATAAATAGCCGATGACACCGTAGGTCAAAGGACCACTCATACCACTACAGCATCGAGAAGATCACTAATGAGTGAGTAGATATCCAAGTGATTTCTCGTGTTGATCATGTTTAGTATAAGTTATTCTCTAACAACTATCTGTACCCTTATCTCAGTGTTCCTACATTGAAGATCCGAGATTCATCTGTCCACAAGGGAGGTGAACTATGCACCAATCTCAAATGGATTGATCACTATCCTCCATGATAATCTTTTGATCAGAAGTATATAAAATTAATCATTAATTAATGTATATCTCAAATTCTCAATACTTTGAGAATATATAAAAATCATCTTTGTTAATTTTTAGAACAGACCATAGACACATAAACATGATTGGAATGAAAAAGCCCTTCATTGATAATAAAAATATTATAAGTATAAGATTAAGGTCTGAACTTATAAAATGTGTCAGCCAATAATTAGCTTCTAGGGTACAAATCTAACAGAGGCACCGACATCTCGGTGTGAGTCCCCCCTATGAGATCATCTACTCGATGGCATGTCTGTATCAAATAATATATTAGAGATAATATAATATAGATAAAATTATATTGATACTAAATGATATATGAAATGTATGATATATGAGTTTTTTTGAAAAATTATATTATTAATTTTTAATGTGAGTATCTTCATCAGAAGGATTCTCAACATATATCTTCATCATCATAATCCACCAATATATAATCTTTCTCATCGTCATTTATGAAATCATCATCATTGTCATGATCATCCTTCGACACATTCAGATTTAATTCACTAATATCAACATTATCGGATTGCAGATCATCCCTAATCAAAGGAGATGTGCTTCCAATGTCTATACTTTACTTCCTAAGTTATCTGTATTTTGTTCCTTTTGAAAGAAATCCTCGATTGTTTCTATCTTAGAGCAAACATGTATGTCTTAAACACCCCTTGGTGCAATCTTTTGTACAACATACCATTCATCCTTATATCTCATATCCTTTAGGTATATTACCTGCTTTGTCTGACTAGTGAGAATGAAAGGATCAGATTGGTACCATGTTCTCACAAAGTTGATGCTTGTGAAGTATGTATCTTTATGAATATCGGTCTTATTATTACTGATATCCCATCATTGGTATTTAAACAGGTAAGCAAATCATTTTAACCCATATCTTAGCTGTATAATGTCCGTTAGGATACCATAATATTCAATCTCATTATCTCCATCGATTTTCAATGTCAGAATTCCACTATTTTGGGCCTGTCTCTACATATCAAGATTTCTTGTATGAAATCTCATGCCACCAACAATATATGAGCTATAATATAAAACTCTAGGATCGAGGTGGCATGCCAAATCATATAGTTTCTCCATTGCACTATCTTCTTTATTTTGATACATTAACATCATCTACAAGAACATATGTATAATTTACAATAAATCATCTATATACATTAATTACATGTAGTTAGAAGTTGAATAAAGCTACTATAGTGCTTACATATTGTCTGAACTAAATTACAAACTTCTTTCGATACCGTCCCTCGACATCTCTATTATTTTGTTGCAATAATATGTCTCTATACTCTCTATAATAACTACATACTTATTAGTTAGTTTACCTCGTGATAAGTATATGATGTTTATTATATAAAAATAACTTACTCCATGAAGTGATAGATTTCTTCATAATTATTTAGTACTAGAAATGCATTGGTTGGGCTCTTCTATATCCATATGTTTGTACTTTTTTCCACTAATGGGACAAATATTAGTCTTAAAAACTAATGTAGGTTCAATGTCGGCACACTCCCTATCTACATTGCGCTCTTCATGTGTAACACCCCGGTTCAAGAATATGGAGATTTGAAAATTTGCATCCATATTTAGCATTCATTTATATATAGCATAGCATTTTAATTATGATATACTTGAGCATTTGGATATTAATTGATTAGTATTAATGAAGTATAAATCTAGTTGTTAATTAAAAAGAGAAATGATTGAGGAACAGGATCAATAATAGTAGTATTAAAGTTAAATTTTGGTAGTTATTGAGTATAGAATGAGCTGATATTGGTAAGGATATTTTAAATGATAAATATGGCAGATGTTGTGGTATAGATTCATAAAATTTAAAGTACGAGGAGTAGTGAATATTAGAGAAAAAAATTTATCGAGAATTTGCTTAGTGATTGCTAAGAATTGAACTTGAATGGTGTAGACGAAAGGATGCGGAATGGTAATATAGCATTAAAATTTTAGTAATGTGAAGAGATATCATAGCATTGGGACCTTAGTAGTATGAAGAAATAGTAAAAAAATATCAGAGTATATGGTGTAATTGGGATTAAATTTGCTTAGTAAGTTGAAGAAAAATTCATAGCTTATATGGAATTGAAGATGCAAAATCAATCAGAGTTAAATTGGATTGAAATAAATAGATAATTAGAGATGAAATTGAAGAATTAAACCAAATGAAAATTTTATGAATTAGTATATTGGTGGCAGTCTTGTGGTGAGCTAACTCAAACTTCAGATGTGCCGACTCAGCTGCAGCAGAACAGCAAAAATAGTGTAGGTCCCAGATGTTTTAAAATACTGATTTTAAAAGGGATACTTAAGAGGTTAATTCAGTAATTGTATACTATAAAGAAATAGCAAGAATATTTTTCAGCAACACCTTGGCATATGCATTTATTGTTGGTTCTTTAGATAGTTGACAAGTGGCAAGCAGATTTTTATTTTATTTCCTACCAAGTCTATCCATCGGTTCCTTCTTTGCTGTAGTTTAGTTCTCCTGTTTAACCAGAAAGAGTAGAGAGGAAGAGGAGTTGGAGAACATCATGTTCTCAGTTAGAAATTATAGAGAATTGAGCAAGAAAAAGAGATGTCAAATTAGAATAGAGGATTGCTGAAATTTGTTGGCAGCTAGGAAAGGAAGAAAACATTGATGATTTCAGTAGGGATTTTGATCTCTTAAGGTAAAAATTTTAATCCTTGCATGTAATTTAAGTGAAATCCTAAATAGTTACTCACAAATTTGATGTGTTGATGAGTTAAATTATGAGTTTAAACTTAAATTAGAAAGTAAATTGCTGTTGTCAGAATTTTAATGAAATCAATCTGAAATTTTAGCAAATAGGTTGTTAAATGAGTTGAATTTAAGTTGAATTTTTAATGACAAATATAAGGCTTGATGTTCTGATGAATTGAAATACAAATCATGAATTTAAAGGGAAGAATCAATGCTACTGCTGATTTTATGAAAAGCTATTTGAACTATTTTCAGCAATTAAGTGAAAATTAGTGTTGGTTGAGCTTAGAACAACTTATGAAGATAGAATACAGCTGAATTACTAGAAATTGTAAAGTTTATGATGAAGTTTAGTTAATCCTAAGTATAGCAGAAACAAATAGAATAAAGTTAGAGCTAGAAAAATTAATGTTGCTATGGGTTTTATTGAAATTGGTTTGAATTGTTTTAACAATTAGATGAAGATGTAATAGCTGAATTTGGGACAGATGATGAAAGTGAAAAAATAGTCAATTTGCTGAAAATTCTTGAGTTATGTTGAACCTTAGTTAATCATAAAGTAGGGCAAAATAAGATTAAGTAAAAGTAAGAACTAAAAGAGCTAAAGGTTACGCATAACGAAGCAAAGCATGTAGTCTCGTACTCTTATGTCATGTTAGTATGGCATTAATCAGTGTGTATCAACTCTATAGGAGAAGAAGAAAGCTTTTGAAGGGTATTTTGGAAAACTTAAGCATCAAGTTAGTATTGTAGCCAGCTTGAGGTAGAGCTGAGTGGGTTTTCAATTTAATGGTGGTGTTTTCTCACTATATTTTGCTATGTAAGAACATTGCTTCTAAAAATAAAAGTTATATTTCTGCTAATTTACAGCTTATATATATATATATATATATATATATATGCAAGCATGAAAATAGAAAATAAACCTTATTGAAATGTTATTCAGTATATGTGCTACAAGTTTGGTCAGCAAAGCATTTTTGCCTTGAAATGTTTTAAATCAACTTTTCAGCATTTAAAAGTTTATCGAGCATATTTTAGCAGGCTATCCATTAGAGTGATCAACCTGTGGGTGTGCTAAAATCCAACCAACATCTCCTTATAAAATATTATACCCAGTGGAGCCCAGCAGTATCAGATGCATCGTATCGATTGCCTATGGTGGGAGTGTGCTGTGGTATGGTCGGCGGTAGTCCTACCAGCATCTTCTTATGAAATATTATGTCCAGTAAGACCCAGCAGTATCAGATGCATCGTATCGGCTATCCATAATAGGAGTGTACTATGGTGTAGTCGGTGGTAGCCCAGTAGTTTTTTGTTTCGATGATCATTTACACAACTTTATTTTTGTTTAGCATAAGGCATAACGGTTGTTTATGATATATGTATTATGAGCATCATAGCGGATTTTTTGTTTCTGCATAGTTAAATAGTTTATTCACTCACTGAGACTTTAGTCTCATTATGTTATTCTTTTTTTTTTTGACAGATTGAAGTACCATAGTTCAGCATAGAGAGCATCTTTATTAGCACTAGTTTTATAGAAGATTGGCCAGGATAGCTAAAGTATTAGCATCTTAAGTTGTCTATGCTCGCTTGTGAGAGTGTCTATTGAGATGTATTATATGTGCTTGAGTTGTGAAACCTTGATAAATGAAATCATGGGTTATTTTCAAGAGGTGATGAATAATTTGAAGTACTTGTGTTAGTAGATTGAAAAGTTTATTGAATTAAATGTGATTAGGTTATCAGCTCAGTTATAGTTTAGTAATTTTTTTCATCCTTAGTTTAGGGGTGGTGGGATGTTACATGTTTGGTAATAGAGCAAAGATTATAAATTTCTTGGGCATAAGCATAGCATAATTAATTGCAAATTGAGCCTAGGTTGATGATCATTTGGGATTATGATTTAAATGGTATGAGAACTTGGGTTTATAATTATTAAAGATTGTGGTGCAAGTAATATTGAAAATGGTGGTTCAATTATAAGTATTTTTTTTAGATCCTAGAAGATGATATATCTTGAGTTTAAGCTAGATGGTTATCAAAAATTAAGATATAATCTTTTGTGATACTATGAATTATTATGCATATATTTGAGATAAATAAGATTATAAATTTAACTACAGATTAAGATATAATGGTCTGAAGTATGGCAAGTTATACTAGACAGACAGAGTTACTAGTAGCTTGTGATCCCAGACACAAGATGCTAGCAGACCTCTGCTCGGCTATCATACCCTTGCTCAGTTTAGGGGAAGGATATGTTAGCTAATGAGCATAAGTTGAGCAAATATATTTAAATTATTGATAATTCTTATGATAAGTGAAACATGTGAATTTTTATATTTTTATTTATACTAAATATTATTTATCAACTGGTGGAAGTTGGGATGGTGCTCTTATGTGGATGATGGTTGATATGACTTATGTTGATAGATAGAGAACTAAATGACAATGGTTAAGAATTGCAATGTATTGAGAGTTTCAGAATTTGTAAGATTAAGATTTATTGTTCCAAGCAAAAAGAAGACAAGATGAACTTAGACATTTAAGATATGATATTGGCAAGTATAATATGAATAGTTGAAGACAAGAATTTCTTCCATAAATATTTAGCATTTAAGAAGATAAATGGATCAGAGTAGTGCAGTGCAACAGAAACATGATGGAATTATGACCTGCTGAGTATATAAAAATCTTTGATATATGATGATTAATTTTAGATGAAGAAAATCAATTTGTATATGTTTACAACCTAGTTGGGATTCATCCTTATATATATATATATATCATGGTAGTCATTTCGTATCGGTAATTCAATTTCTATGATGGTGATTGTAAAGAAATAGAAGTAGTCGAGATATCCCTAAATATTATTTTAGTTAAGATAATTAAAAGTTTAAGACTAATTGGATCTGTATTTGGATAGTATGTGCAATTATATGTAAATATTATGATGAGAGAGAATGAGTCTCATAAAGTTGAAAGTCAATGATAATCAAGCAAAGCAAAGCAATTGAAATCATAGGAAATAGGAAAGATATGATTTATTATTGTTCAGAATAAATTTATGCATACTTGATAACTGAAAATATTCTAATTTGAGTTTATTTAAGTGCTAGCTTATATTGAAAGACTCAAAGTGGTATTCATGCATTTAAGAAATAGTATAATTATGTATGCCATTATGAAAGGTTGAGTATTGGCGTATTGGGTGGCAAATTCTTAAAAGTCAAGTAGATTATGAAGCTATGAATTATTAATGGTTTAGATATTGAAAGCTATGAATTATTAAATTATGAAAATAACATGTGGAGAGTAAGAATCAAGCTATCATTCTTTGAAAGAAGTTGGTACATTCTGATTATGGTAACATTGTGGAGAGAAAAATAAGAAGTCAAACAAAGGTTATAGTTTTCATGGGTATATACATAACATAATTACTTGCAAATCATGTTGCCTAGCAAATTAACTTAAAAAATAGAATAAATGATCTTCGAGCGGACTTGAGAATTTTTTGAGCCGACTCAAGTCTCAGGCCGTAAAAATTGGCTCTCTATTTTTCTGTGGTTGAGTCAGTTTGGTGTTGAGTCGACTCAACGTCATGCCAGTCGAGTGTGCTAATTTTCAAAGCATGTTGGAGCCGACTTAAATCCATTTTGAGTCAACTCAATCTTCTCAAATAACTTTTTTACATAGGATTTGTCTCTAATTCATGTCTAATTTGTTCAAAATATTCTTAATTGGTTCTAATCTCACTCCAAAGGTGGTTTCTATCTGCAAAAGCATTCCTAAAAGAATTTGAGAGATAATAATATACTCTTATATTTCAATGTTTGAAAATTATTAAATTATTTTTTAAGATAATAAATTTAATTATTTTAATTATATTTTGTAGAAAGATGATACAGACAACATCAGGACTTGATCAAGAGTAACCATCAGTAGGAGGTAAAGACATGAGATTAGGGTAGACAAGAGGAATTCATAAGAGTGGTTAATCTCATAAGACATCATATGTTATATAGTTCAAACTAGTTGAATTAAAAGAAAATTTATCTTATCCAGAAGAATCAGTGCAAATCTTGAGTAAAAAGAAGAAAAGAATTACATTTTTGGATTATACCATTAGTTAAGATTTTGTGCTAGAACTATGGTATGAGAAAGAGAAGATGAGATGAAAAGTAAAAATTCATATCTATTCTAGAGCTAAAAGTAACCAAATTTCAAGGATAAAATTCTTTTGAGGGGAGAATTGTAACACCCCGATTCAAGAATATGGGGATTTGAAAATTTGCATCCATGTTTCGCATTCATTTATATATATGGCATAGCATTTTGATTATGATATGCTTGAGCATTTGGATATTAATTGATTAGTATTAATGATGCATAAATCTAGCTGTTAATTAAGAAGAAAAATAACTAAGGAACAGGATCAATAATAGTGGCATTAAAGTTAAATTTTGGTGGTTATTGAGTATAGAATGTGCTGATATTAATAAAAATATCTTAAATGATAAACATAGCAAATTTTATGGTATAGATTCATAAAATTTAAAGTAAAAGGAGTAGTGAATATTAAAGAAAAAAATCATCAAGAATTTGCTTAGTGATTGCTAAGAGTTGAACTTGAATGGTGTAGAGGAAAGGATGCGGAATTATAATATAGCATTAAAATTTTAGTAGTATGAAGAGATATCACAGCATTGGGATCTTAGTAGCATGAAGAAATAGTGAAAAAATATTAGAGTATATGGTGTAATTGGGATTGAATTTGCTTAGTAAGTTGAAGGAAAATTCATAGCTTATATGGAATTGAAGATGCAAAATCAATCACAGTTAAATTGGATTGAAATGAACAGATAATTAGAGATGATATTGGAGAATTAAATCAGATGGAAATTTCATGAATTAGTATATTGGTGGCAGTCTTGTGGTGGTCTAACTCAAAGTTCAGATGAGCCGACTCAATTGCAGTAGAACAGCAAAAACATGTGGGTCCCAAATGTCTTAAAATTCTGATTTTAAAAGGGACACTTAAGAGGTTAATTCAGTAGTTGTAAAGAAATAGTAAGAATTCTTTCCAGCAACACCTTAGCATATGCATTTATTATTGGTTCTTTAGGAAGTTGACAAGTGGCAAGCAGGTTTTTATTTTATTTCCTAGCAAGCCTATCCACCAGTTCCTTCTTTGCTGTAGTTTAATTCTCCTACTTAATCAGAAAGAGTAGAGAGGGAGAGAGCTGGAGAACATCATGTTCTCAGTTAGAAATCATAGAGAATTCAGCAAGAAAAAGAGATATCAAATTAGAGAAGAGGGTTACTGAAATTTGTTGGCAGCTGGAAAAGGAAGAAAACAATGATGATTTTAGCAAGGGTTTTGATCTCTTGAGGTCAAAATTTTAATCCTTGCACGTAATTTAAGTGGAATCCTAAATAGTTACTTTCAGATTTGATATTTTGATGAATCATATTATGAGTTTAAACTTAAATTAGAAAGTAAATTTCAGTAAATAGGTTGTTAAATGAGCTGAATTTAAGTTGAATTTTTAATAACAATTATAAGGCTTGATGTTCTAATGAATTGAAATACAAATCTTGAATTCAAAGGAAAGAATCTGTGCTACTGCTGGTTTTATCAAAAGCTATTTGAACTGTTTTCAGCAATTAAGTGGGAATTGATGTTAGTTGAGCTTAGAACAACATATAAAGACAGAATACAGCTGAATTACTGAAAATTATAAAGTTTATGATGAAGTTTAGTTAATCCTAAGTAGAGCAAAAACAAATAGAATAAAGTTAGAGCTAGAAGAATTAATGTTGCTATGGGTTTTATTGAAATCGGTTTGAATTGTTTTAACAATTAGATGAAGATGTAATAGCTAAATTTGGGATAGATGATGAAAGTGAAAAAATAGTCAATTTGCTAGAAATTCTTAAGTTATGTTGAACCTTAGTGAACCCTAAAGCAGGGCAAAACAAGATTAAGTAAAAGTAAGAACTAAAAGTGCTAAAGCTTAAGCATAACAAAGCAAAACATATAGTCTCACACTCTTATATCATGTTAGTATGGCATTAATCAGTGTGTATCAACTCTATAGGAGAAGAAGGAAGCTTTTGAAGGATGTTTTGGATAAGTCAAGCATCAAGTTAGTATTATAGCCAGCTTGAGGTGGAGGTGAGTGGGTTTTCAATTTAATGGTGGTGTTTTCTCATTATATTTTGCTATATAAGAACATTGCTTCTAAAAAAGAAAGTTATATTTTTGCTAATTTACAGCTTATATGTATATGCAAGCATGAAAATAGAAAATGAACCTTATTGAAATGTTATTCAGTATATGTGTTACAAGTTTGGTCAGCAAAGCATTTTTGACTTGAAATAGTTTCAAATCGGCTTTTTAGCATTTAAAAGTTTATCGAGCATATTTTAGCAGGCTACCCATAGGAGTGATCAACCTGTAGGTGTGCCAAAATACAGCTGGCATCTCTTTATATAATATTATGCTCAGTGGGATCCACCAGTATCAGATGCATCATATCGACTGCCTATAGTAGGGGTGCACTGTGGTACGATCGGAGGTAGCCCAGCCGGCACCTCCTTGTGAAATATTATATCCAGTAGGGCCCAGTAATATCAGATAAACCATATCGACTGCCCATGATAGGGGTACGCTGTGGTATAGTTGGCGGTAGCTCAGTATTTTTCTATTTCGATGATCATTTATACAGCTTTATTCTTGTTTAGCATACAAAATTTTGAAAGTATAATGGTTGTTTATGATGCATGTATTATGAGCATCACAGCTGGTTTTCTGTTTCCATATACTTAAATGGTTTATTTAGTCACTAGGACTTTAGTCTCATTATGTTGTTCTTTTTCTTTTTCTTGATAGATTGAAGTACCATAGCTCAGCCTAGAGAGCATCTTTATCAGCACTAGTTTTATAGAAGATGGGCCAGGATAGCTAAAGTATCATCATCTTAAGTTATCTATGCTCTCTTACGAGTGTATATTGAGATGCATTATATGTGCTTGAGTTGTGAAACCCTGATGAATGAAATCATGGGTTATTTTTAAGAGGTGATGAGTAATTTGAAGTACTTGTATTAGTAGATTGAAAAGTTTATTGAATTAAATGTGATCAGGTTATCAACTTAGCTATAGTTTGGTAATTTCCTTCACCCTTAGTTAAGGATAGGGTGTAGCACTATCATTCAATTTTAGGGATGAGGTGTTACATCATGATTGAATCATATTTCTATATCACTGAGGTACATCAAACAAAATGTAAGATACTTTAAGGAAACATATGCTTCCGCAATTGATCCTTCTAGACATGCCTTATTTCGCACATATTTTTTCAACTTATACAAGAATCTATAGATACAAAATGATAAAAATAAATATAAATTACACATAATTAGAATTATAATGGTTGTAAATTAAGTAAAAAAATTAACTTTTTTATAATATTATTACTGCTCAATAGGATACATCCATCGGTACTGAATTAGCCCGACAAGCAAAACCTCTCTTGGAAAGTGAACCACCAAGTGTACTATAATATCAAAAAATGATGATAGAAAAAATTTTTCTAGCTTACACAAAATTAGGGCAATATCTAATTAAAGCTTCTCAAATATATCAACTTGGAGTTTTCGATAATATAATTTTTGAAAGAAAATACCCAATTCAATCAGTGAATTTTGTACCTCAAGGGTAGAGAAGCCATGCATCACAATGGGTATAAGATGCTGCATCATAATATGAGAGTCATGACTCTTCATACCTGAGATATTACTGTCTTTCAAGTTCACACATCTTGAAATGTTGGAGGCAAAACTATTAGGAAGCTTTACAATTTTTAACCACCCACAAAATTTTTTTTCTCATCTCTGTGAAATATATAACTTGCAATTGGCATTAGAAATTTCTGACCATTACATGGCCCCAAGTGCAACTCATGCTGTAATCTCATTCTTTTCGAGTCTAGTCGTGAATTTAGATTATCCTTTATTTTCTCCTTGATGTTAAGCAGTGTCCCAATAACATTATCACAAATATTTTTCTCAATGTGCATAATATCTAAGTTATGATGATGTAGGAGATGTTGCCAATAAAGTAATTCAAAAAATATGCTCTATTTTGTCTAGTTTAACTCTAATTCAGTACATTTTTGCTTGCAACTCATAGAAATTTTATTGAATTTGACACTACTAATGGCCTTTAGTTGTGCCAATATGTCATCTTCGCTCATCACACAAGGTGGCTATTGTCTAGAAAAATAGCAATCCAAGAGGAGGGGTGAATTGAGTTCTTTAAAAATTTTAATTAAATTAATAATTTAAATAAGTATATGCTTCAAATTAAACTTATTTGAGTATTTATGAAGAGTAAATAATGTGTCGTAGTGGAATAAGTAAAACTATGCAAGAATTAAAATGATACAAGTCATGCAAAGTAAGAGAGCAAAAGGTATAAGACAAACATAATAATTTATAGTGGTTCGATGTAACCCCATACCTACGTCCACTCCTCAAGAGCTCCATAAAAATTTCACTATAATTCTTTTGATTATAACATGTTTAGTTTACTCGAGCTCACAAACAAATCCAATTAGTTTTACTGAATCACCCATCAAAATCTTATATTGATTATTTTTTAGGTTCACAATCAGCCCAATTGGTTTTATAGGCTCATCCAATTTTGGGCTTGGATAGACCTTTACCTTAATTTTTTTCTTAAAAAAATTTATAAAGAAAATAAAATATAATAAATAAAAATTTTAGCATAAAAAAAAAATATATAAACTCTTTTAGGCATGGAGAAAGTCGATGAAGAGTTGCTCTTTTGATACTTGACTTCTTTTCTTCGATACGTGAGAGGATATAGAAAATATTGGAGAAGATCATTCTTTAAAAGCTCTCAAATCTATACACTAATTTTTCTCATTTCTTCTCTTTTCAATGGTATTCAGTGTTCCTCACTCAAACTGAAAGTTTTCCTCTTTAATCCTCTTAATTTTTCTTTTTAAATGATTCTCTAGCTTTTAATAGGCTTGGAAAAGGCTTGAGAGTGAGTTTTGACCTTTGGAAGAGCTGAAATAGCGTTAGATGCAAAAGCTAGTCATTGAAAAAGTATAAAAAATTAGTCATTATTGCTGTCCCAGTGAATAGAGTCGACTTCATTTACAGACGAGTCAGCTCGGTTTGCAGGCGAGTTGGCATGAATTAAAAGCGAGATGGCTTGAGCAGGGATCCTGAAAATATAGTTTTCTATCTCCTTTGAGAGAATTGGCTCAGATTGAAAGCGAGTCGACTCGAGCCTACGCCAATCTTCTTTCAACATTCCAGAGTCAACTCAAAACCTTTCAAAGTCAGCTCCAATCCTTCTAACATCATTTTTCTTCATATTTTAGCCTCCAAACTTAAATTTTTTGGCCCTAGTACTTCTAAATAATATTTTCTTCAAAGTGAGCCATCCAAACTTATGAGAACTTGTTTTTTTTAAGTACTTTGGCTTGGCATCTTGATAGAATTTTTTCTAAGGATGATTTCTTCATTGTGAGCATCTAGAAAATCCTACATCCACTCTTGAAATACATGATTAGTATCATTTACACTCAATATTTTAGAATCATCAAAATTAATCTTAGGGTCAACAGTCTCCTCCTTTTTGATGATGACAAAATTTTAAGTATATGTACAATAAAAACATAATGTGTTTCAATTAATTTATCAATATAAATATGAAGTGAATTAGTAAACACTTGTAAACACTTACTTCATGAATGTTACCATTATATTCAAGAGTGCATATATCCAAAATTATATTCAACATAACATACTCATTTCATATGATTTTCTCAAGCAAGCGAACGAATATCTCAAGCACAATAAATCAAGTGATCAACTCAAGCATTTCAAGCATATGATCATCTCAAGCATATGCTTAACATAATTCTCTCTTTTTTTGACAATATCAAAAAACACAAGAAAAGGATAATGTTAAATTTTTAGAATTTAACTTTCAAAATTTTTCAAATCAAAATCAATCATCAAAATCATCCAAAGAAATTTAATTTTTAGAATTTGATTTTAGTTCTCTTTCTTTTAAATCTTGGATTCAACTTTTAAATTTAGATTTTAAAACTTTTTTCCTCAAAAATTTAGATGCAAAAATACTTCCTGATTCAATTAAAAATACTTGGGCTTTAAGGATTTACTAGAAATCAAATTTTTGAACAATATAGGCTTGAAAATACTTCTCTCTTTTTTGATAATTAAAATAGATCATTCAAAAATATATCACAAGAGTTGGTCTCAAATAATGTAATAGCAAGAATATAGCCACAAAAATTTAGATTTGAGACGTAGCATATTTTTCTTTTGCCAAAAGATAAAGCAATGAAATTTAAGGTATGAATAAACTATTTGATATCAACTATGCGAATCATGATACCAATTATGATCATATTCTTAAAAAATTTTGCTTGATACCAATTGAAAGAAGTTTAAGTTTATTTCTTTGAGAAATGATCAATCAAAAATAATCAATTTAATTCTTCTTGATATCAAATATTTTGAGATTCAATTTAAATAATAATTATCCAAAAAGAATTATATTTTTTCTTTTGATCAATATAGATTTAAAAATATATCTCCTCCTTTCTGAATATAGTTGATGTATTAAAAGATTCTCAAATTTAATTACAAAATAGCTTTGAACTTCAAAAATTTAAGAAGGATAAAGCTTTTTAGAACAATAAATTTTCATAAGATAAGTTCAGTTTTTCAAAATTTATTTCTTTCTTTTCTTAAAAAGTATCAAATACTTAAATTCAAAAATGATATTAATTTTTTTAATTTATCTTAAAAATATTTACCAAGAATGTATCAAAGCAAAATATGCTATCAGAGTAAAATAAACTTGAGATAAGCTATTCTTTTTTTTTTTGTCAAGAGATAAAGCAATGCAATGCAAAGCAAAACTAGGTTGTCTAACACTAATTATAAAAATTAATCTTCTTGATACCAATTATTATAAAAATCAAACCAAATAGTAATTATCATGAGATCAATTAGAGATTTTAAAAAGAATATATTTTAAATCTATTTCTTGAAAATAATCAATTGTAGCAAAATATAAAAGTATGTTTCAAATTTAGCTTGATCCTAGATTTTTTGAAATAATAATTTTTTTAAAAAAAATTGATATCAATTATTTTAGTTTTGAAGTGATAAAGATATATCGATTCAAATTAAACAGTTTTGATATGAGTAGATCATTCAAATTAAGAGATTTTCGGTTATTCTTCAAAAAGATCATCTCATTTTTTTCATAAGAAGTATTAAGCAATTAAGTTTAGAAAAGATATTAATTTTTTGAATTTATCTCAAATGATATCTTATCAAGAATATAGCTTGGCAAAATCAGATTGAGATAGATATTCTTCTATTTTTGCTAAAAAATAGATCAACATAATGCAAGATAAACAGTAAATTATCTGATACCAATTGAATAAAACTAAAGTCTTCTTTAAATATTTAATTTTAAAGATAAATAATAGATTCTTTGAAATATTTTATTTGATATCAACTTCACAAGGTTCAAGAAGAGCATATTTCAAATTCAATTTTTGAAAACAATCAATCAGAGCAAAGTGTCAACGTTCATTAATAAATTTCTTTTTTAAGATCAAAATGATTTTTGATACCAATTAATTGTTAAAAATTGATAATATAATCAAACATGTGAAGTATGAATAGTTGCTCAAAATGAATTAAATGATCAAAATCATAAAAATGCTCAAATAAATCTATAAGGCCAGCAAAGTGTAATTATTTATCAATAATCTCTTTTTTAAGATTAATAATGATTTCTCTTATAACATTCAAATAGCATTTTCTCTACTTGTTTTGCATAATAAATGCCAAAAAAATTAATTTTTTTTAATTCTTCTTCTTTTTCTTCCAAAGAATGCACATTCATTTAATTAAAAGTATACATTGTAAGAACATATTTTTCTCTCTCTTAGTTTTATAAACAAAACAAATATTCAATTAATCAAGCATAAGTATAAGCATCAAGCATATTGAATTTTCATAAAAGATCAAATTTTCATTGATTGTCAGAAACATGAATATACAATATGATAAAAACATGAAAGTATATAACGTGTATGAGAACTAATTCCTATACAGATGATAGAAATATATTGCTAGGTTCATTAAAGCTTTATGAAAGGAATCCTAGCATCCTAAATAAGTATAGGTCAGGATAATCCTAAGATATAGATCCAGGCTGACTAGAATGAGAGGATGGTCTGATGTTTCCAAATGACTGATCTCGATCACGAACATCCTCTCTTATTGAAGTAAGTGCCTGAATTAATCTGACTAGCTTCTCTCTGATCAAAGATAGAATCTCCATTAGATCTCATCTCACCTACTATGCCTCTGAAGTATACCTCTAAAGCTCTTCACAGACTGAAGTGATGATCCTGGTGGAAACTCTCTCAACCAATGAATCCTCATCCAGTCTATCAAGTAGATGATCTGAACATCCTAGATGACTGGTCTATAATGGAGAAGTTGTCTCTCATGCTGCTCTACTGGCTTCTCAATTTTGATATCTACGATAATGAATTTTGCTATAGGAGTCTCATCATCATTATCATCTGCTATAGCATAAGTGCTGGCACTGATATCCTTGATATCCTCAACATCATCTATTACAATATGGATACTTATTATCTTTTGATTGTAAATTTTCAACCCTGAACTTTATATTTTCATAGAATTTTTGAATAAAGTTTGGGTAGGTTAAGAGATCCAAAAAACACAAAAATTTTCAGCCCAATCTTTGGACTTGTTGTCCAATTACAAATCCATTTTGCTCCAGAAACTCAGCTTAGTCCTTCTTTCTTTCACGGAAAAGCCACTTGGAGAAGCCTTAGATTCTTGAATTTTTGCATGGGACTTCATCTTCCTTTGGATGTATTACTTTCGAGGTGCCATTGGAGAACAAGAACCACAAGAATCGATTGAAATTTGATGAGGGTTTCATTTATAAAGGGTTTGAATGAAGGTTTAGCTTGAAACATATGGAATAGAAGGAGCAAAACTTTGAGTCACCTCGAGTTAAAAAGCCTCGAGTCGACTCCTCGATTTCAAGAGTCGACTCCTTGATACAGAAAATAGTTCATGGAGTTTCAAATCAAGAAAAATTTGATCAAATTGAATAGATATCAATGGAGAATTAAGTCAAGGATTAGAATGATGTTCAAATCAATTTGGTAGATCAAGAATTAATCAATTTAAGAATAAAAATCAATTAAATCAAATCAAGGAGAAATTAAGGGAAAACTAGATGAAAGCTCTAAAATTTATGTTCAACTAGAGGGTTTTCTAAATCTTTAAGGATCAAGTCGATATGCTAAGCAAATCAAAAACTTCAAACATATGATCTTTTATGAATGAATATCTTATCTTGATGTTCTTTAAATCATGCAATTTTTGCCATATTTTAATAGTTACATATCTTGTGAGAATGTCAAAAATTAATTTAAGAGTGTTGCATCCAAATATTTTCATATACCATCAAGCTCATTTTAATTTAAGTTTTACAAGTAATACCATGTGATGAAGGGTTTAGGAGCATGCTGAATTTAAAGTAAAAACTTTGCTTATAACAATTAAAATGATACATAGAAGAGAGCATATTAATTTTGAAATTAAATCATTCAGGTCATATAGTAAGATCATTGCAAATATTAAAAAGTCACCAAAATCAATCAATTATGTTAATAATTGGCAATACATGAAAAATATTCAAATCAAGGAATCACAATAAACATATATGCATAAATGTCAATGGATCATCAAAATCAATCAATTCAGTAAAATAATTTTAGCAAATATTGATAGTGTGATGTCAAAATAAGTTTAGCTTTTATCAAGTATCATCATCCATCCATTTCAAATCCAAAGCATCCATTTTCAAAAATTAACTCTTTTTACGCTCTTGGATGCTTGGTATACCTACAAAATTTCTTCTTAATTTTTGGTACCCAAGCCATTTTGAGTCTAATTGAGTTAGAGTACATAATTCCTTTTGGAATCTAAATTTATTTGATCAAAATATGGCCAACTCTTTTAATATTACATTCAAAAATTTTGTGGCCTATGTTATTGCACTTGAAATAAGCTATAGAGTGATTTTTAGATAAAGCCCTTGAAAACATATTTTTAACAGATTTTATTTTCTTATTGAGTTATAACTAATTCCAGCTTTATCAAAAATAACTTTTTGATTATTTAAAATTAATTGAAGCTTTTGTGAACTATTTGTAAATTTTTCAAGCATAGACTTCAATATTTCAATCTCTTTTTTAAGATTATCATTTTCTTGCATAAGAGATTTTTCAGATTTCAAAAGAATTTCTTTTTCTTCAACTAATACTTTCTTTTCCTTCAAGAGTTCTTCTTTTTTCATCAATATTTTATTCTTTTCTTCAGTAAAAATATATTAGACTTTTTGAGTTCCTTATTTTTGAGCCCTATCGTTTTATATTCATCCATTCAATCATTAAAAGGTTTATATAATTCATCAAAAGAAAAATCAAAAAAAAATTTCAAGATATACCTCATCATCATTGGCCATGAGACACAAATTTGCCACGTTCTTTTCCTCATCCGAACTAGGGATGTCACTATCTCCCCAAATGCCTAACATTGCACTCTTTTTACTCCTTTTGGGGTTCTTCTTGAGTAGACGGCAATCTGACGTGTAGTGTCCCCTCTTGTTACACTTGTTGCAAGTAACATTTTTTTTAAAATTTTTCTTCTTCATTTTTTTTCTTCTTCAATCCTTTCTTCATGAGAAACTTTTTGAGTTTTCTTGTAAGTAGCACTATATCCTCATCTTCATCTTCGCTCCCGTTTTCTTCATCATCTTCCTCTGGCTCATCACTTTCTTCTATATTTGTCATTGACTTGAAGGCGATGGTCCTCTTCTTCTTTATTTCTTCTTCCTCCATCTTTTGTGCCATGTTCAACTCATGAGTCATGAGTGAACCAATAAGCTCTTCCATTGACAGCTTAGTAAGATCTCTCGCTTCTTGTATGGCTATCACTTTTGCTTCCATTCCTTTAGCAAATATCTTAAAACCTTACAAACAAGTTTATGATTAGTATAAATTTTGTCAAGATCATTTAAAGTATTAATAATATCAGTAAATCTGATAAATATAACAGAAATTGACTCATGATGTTTCATCTTAAACATCTCATATTTGTGAACAAGCAAATTAATTTTAGACTCTTTAACTTAGCTTGTTCCCTTATAAGTAATTTATAATTTATCTCAAATTTTTTTAGCTATTGTACAAGTAAATATTCTATTGAATTTTTGTACATCCAATGAGCAATAAAATATATTGA
Source organism: Elaeis guineensis (assembly GCF_000442705.2). NCBI lineage: Eukaryota > Viridiplantae > Streptophyta > Magnoliopsida > Arecales > Arecaceae > Elaeis > Elaeis guineensis. The sequence goes on from NC_025999.2 coordinate 73,668,311, forward strand.
TAGCTTTAGCATTTAATTGAGCCATCTTTTTATCACTTTCATCCCAATTCTTTTCTAGTTTGGGAAGAGACACTCCATTTACTTTAATAGTGGATATATGTAGTCCTTCAATTATGACTCCCCACATATCATAATCTAAAGCTTATATAAAAATTCTCATTCTAGCTTTTCAACAAATAAAATTTATGACATTGAAGAGTGGTGGTCTTAATATAGATTGGCCTTTCGTAAATGAGGAACCAATCAGAGTTGCTATGATCTTTCACTTAAGATCACTAGGTCAACAAATAATATTAGAGCACCCACTTTGATATTAATTATTATCCAGAAAGATAGCAACCCAAGAGGGAGGGTGAATTAGATTTTTTAAAAATTTTAACTAAATTAATAATCTAAATAAGTATGTACTTCAAATTAAACTTATTTGAGTATTGTGAAGAGTAACAATGTATAGCAGTGGAATAAATAAAACTATGCAAGAATTAAAATGATACAAGTCATGCAAAGCAAGAAAGTAAAAGGTACAAGACAAACATAATAATTTATAGTAGTTTGGTGCAACCCCATACCTACATCTACTCTCTAAGAGTCTCTTGAAAATTTTACTATAATCCTTTTGATTATAGCATATTTGTTGTACTCAAGCTCACAAATAAATCCAGCTAATTTTTCGGGATCACCAATTAAAATCTTACATCAATTATTTTTCAGATTCACAATCAATGCAGTTGGTTTTATAAGCTCACCAACTAAAACCTACAAAGTCCAATTCCAAACTTAGATGGAACTTTATCCCAAGTTTTTTTCTTTCAAAAAAACTTATAAAAAAAATAAAATATAAAAATAAAAAATTTAGTATAAAAAAATAGAAAATAATTTTTTTTAGGCATGATGAAAGTCAATGAAGAGTTGCTCTTTTAATGCTTGACTTCTCTTCTTTGATACTTGAGAAAATGTAGAAAATGTTGAAGAAGATAACTCTTTAAAAGCTCTCAAATCTATGCACTAATTCCTCTTATTTCTTCTTTTTTCAATAGTATTCAATGTTTTTCACTCAAACTGAAAGTTTTCCTCTTTAATCCTCTTAATTTCTTTTTTCAAATAATTTTGTAGCTTTTAATAGGCTTGGAAGAGGTTTGAGAGTGAGTTTTGATCGTTGGAAGAGCTGAAATAGTCGTTAGACCCAAAAACTAGCTATTAAAAAAATATAAAAAACTAACCATTATTGCTATCCCAGTGAATGGAGTCGATTCTATTTACAGATGAGTCAGCTCGATTTGCAAGCAAATTGGCTCAGATTGAAAGCAAGCTGGCTTGAGCAGAGATCTTGAAAATATAGTTTTCTATTTTATCTAAGAGAGTCGGCTCGGATTGAAATCGAGTTGACTCGGATCTATGTCAGTCTTCTTCCAATATGCCAGAGTCAACTCAAAACCTTTCGAAGTCGGCTCCAATCCTTCCAACATCATTTTTCTTCATATTTTGGCCTCCAAACTTAGATTTCTTGATCCTAATTCTTCTAAACAATATTTTCTTTAAAGTAAGCCATTCAAACTTATGAGAACTTATTCTTTTAAGTACTTTGGCTGGGCATCTTGATAGAATTTCTTCTAAGAATGATTTCTTCATTGTAGCATCTAAAAAATTCTATATCCACTCTTAAAATATATGATTAGTATTATTTATAATCAATATTTTGAAATCATCAAAATCAATCATAGGATCAACAGTGGCCCATGCATCTCTGACTTTCCATTGAAAAATTAATTTTGACAGATCCTCCAAAAATAATTAGATGATAAAAACCAATGATGATACAAATAGATAATTTTTCTTTCATGCTTCAGTCTAACAGAACATCTATCATCGTTGCAAACTAGACATGCGAAATATCCCTTTGTGCTCCATCCAAATAGGTTGCCATATATATGTCAAAATAATCATTAATTATCCACATTATCATCGTATGCAATCAAAAATTTTTTTACTAACTGAATCATATGTTACAACACCAGTCTCCCAAAGTTCTCTCAATTCATCGATTAAAGATCACAGATAAATATCTATCTCATTATCAAGAATTGTAGATCCAAGAATAAGCAATGATAAAAATATAAATAGCTCTTTCATATATTTTCATGATGCAATATTGTATGGCATTAGTATAACCGGCCACATACTGTAAGTATTGCTCATAGTCTCGAATGGATTGAAACCATCAGATACTAGGATAAGACAAATGTTGCATGGGTCACTAGCAAAATGAGGATACTATTTGTCAAATTTTCTCCAAACTATGGAGTCAGCTGGATGACTAATGATGTTATCCTTAGGAATCCTCATCTCATGATGCCATTTCATTGCCTTGATGGTTTTCGATGACTGATAAAGTCTCTGAAGTCTTGGTGTTAATAAAAAGTATCTCAAAACCTTATGAGGCCAATTTTTACCCCACCAAAGTTTTTAGCATATCTTGACTCACCACATTTTGGGCAACAATCAAGTATTGATGCTCTTTATAAAACAATGCACAATCATTCTTGCATCTATGTATCGATGTATAACCCAGTTCAAGTTCACACATATACTTTTTTGCCTCTGAATATGAATTTGAAAGTTTTTCACCTTTTAGTGATGCTTCCTTGATTAAGTTTAATATATATTCAAAGAATTTTTAACTCCAACCAAATATGGTTTTATCATGAAGAAGCTTTATCAAGTATTCAAGCTTCGAGAACTTCTTACAATTTGGATATAATGGCTCCTTCACATCTCTTATGAGTTTTTTTAAAATATCCATCATTTGTATTATTCGTACTATCAGGAGACTTATCATGAGTGTTTTCATTGGGTACAAAATTATCTCCATATTGGGTAGCATGTGCCCCTTCATATAAATCATCTAACATATCATTAATGCCAATTGATCCAAGCACTTGACCTGCATGCTGGTCTCTTATGTTAGTAGGTCTACATTTCTCATATAAATCCCAAATAGTATACTTTAGATCCATACTCTAATTCAACAAGTATTCCAATGTTACATCTACAAGCTAGAAGTAGTTGTTGTGATATCTCCAATAAGGACATTTAATTCTATTGGGATCATTAACTCTCTCTAGTGCAAATCTTATAAAATTTCTAACATCTTGTCAATATTCTCCATCTATCCATGAGAAATATTCATTAATAAAATATGTTATAAAAAAAGTTTTACAAATGTGTGATCCTATCCATTTCAACTCATTACTAATGGGTGTGGCCCTATCCCTTTCGAAAAAGCAATAATATTATTACTATCATTACTTGATATTTTATTTTATTATTATAAAAATTTTGACAGCATCTCTTCATAGTTCTTCAAGTACACGATGTGAATATGATTTCTATACACCCTATCCAATATGTACCTACAGAACAGAGGAAGATAATTGCTGAATACCATACAACGAAACAAAACACCAACTACTAACGATAATAAAATTAAAGCTTTTTCAAACTGCCCAAAAATGGAACATCCAAGAGTCCATCTTTAGAATGACTTTTAAACAAAAATTTATGGTTCAATGTAATTTAACCACCCCATCTCTAAACGTACATATAGAGATGGATTCCTAATGTATCAAAAAAGGATAACTCCACATTGAAATTTTTTTACAAAAATTTCAACAAAGTTTTCTCTAAATTATAGATGTTTTCCATATTTTCTACTCATATATATATTATAAACATTTAATATATATAAACTATCATCATTTGACAGCATAACCACAATCAAGCTCATCCACTACCATATCTCAGCAGCACACAGTCACACAATTCATTATGTATACATCCATGCAAACATAGCACACATACCAACAATACACATGACCCAAAATGAATGAACATGAACTATTTTTCAAAAAAATATAGAAATGAACATAAACCAAAATGATTTTCAACTAGAAGGAAAATACTTACTGCAGTCCTCTCAGGCAAAGCAACCCTAGACAATAAAACACAACCAAACTATCAAGTCTATTTCTTTTAATAGTAATAAATGCTGATATTTTTTAAATTGTTAATAAGAAATCATATTGTTCAAGTGATACATTTGAGATTCTAATCTGAATATTAGATCATCCTTTACATAATTAGAACAGTGGAATGAACAAAAAAGCTATTAAAATATTGTGGTTTGGTGCCAAGCTTTCTACATCTGAAATTATACTGACAGTAAACTTCCTTTCCTTTAAGAAACATTATGGTTGGGTGCCAAGATTTCTACATGATATAGTGCCATTTAGGCATTTCTCAGGAAAAAATTGTGAAGGTTCCTTCTGTTATAACTATTTAATCTTAGTTTATGACTTATAATATAAACAAAAAATAAAATATAGGAGGGGGTGGAGAAGAATATATCCTGAACAATCAATAGAAAATAGGACTTCATAACAGAAATCTCTCGACCTCTACAAGCATATGTCCCTTGCAAAATTTAACCAAAGAAAGCAACATTCAGTAGTTAAATTTAGATACAGATCAAAATTTAATTATTCCTACTTTATTCAAGAGTACCCAAAATATCATAATTCCTAAACCCTTTATTGAACTCATACTAGAAGACTTTCTAAACTTGCTTTTATACCAAGCATCATTCTTTAACATTCAATGGAATCGTGCATACCTCTTGCACAGTGGGGATGGTGGAGGCTATCGGCGGTGGTGGTGTGGATAGTGATGGAGGCTGTCTCGAGTGAGAGAGGTGGCACACGGTGTGGAGGCAGAGCAGAGTGAGGGAGAGTAAAGGCATCGGTGGTGACGGTGGCTGTGGGGATGGTGATAGAAGCTACCGATGAGAGAGGGACTAACAGAGCAAGGAAGAGGGAGTGAGAGGGAAAAAGAGAGCACAAGAGGCATCGGCGATGGAGGTGGCGGTTGGGATGGATGGCGAGAGAGGGAATGGGAGAGCAGGGGGCAGGGAGTGAGAGAGCCGAGGGAGAGGAAAATGGAGGGGGGAAAGAGATCGAGAGCGTGAGAGAGGGAAATGGAGGAGGGAAATCGATTCGACGAGAAAGCAAAATGGAGGAGGAAAAGGATTTCGATGGCGGAGAAGGGGAAAACCATTTATCAATGCAAATATTACATTAGTAATTAAACTAATTAGTAATTATCGATGCAAATTTACCATGTAAAGGAAAGATTCGTCCGCTCGCATCGGATGCCAAGAGGAAAGAATATATTAGTAATTAAAATTTTTCATAACGTTTATGAAATCTCACCTTGATTTGTAGTAGAAAATAATCAAAGTTGAAAAAGCTCCTTGATCGATTTGCTTTGCGAGATCCGAATGTGCAGATTCTCTATTTTGCATGCACACCAAACTCTGTAGAAGAGAGGGATGAATATCTTCTTTAGAGAGAAAGGAGATGAAGCCTTAAGATCTGATTTCAAGTTCTTGAAACAGCCCACACGCTACCTTGCCAAGGAGAGGGAGGATGCCCAAGAGGAGAGAGAAGTCCAGGGAGAGGTGATGCCCAAGAGAGAGGGGACGCCCACTCTAAGAGAGTTCTCTACGCCTAGGCCAAGGGTTGATTGCTTATTCTCTTCTCCACATCCCTCCTTAAATAAACAAGAGATCCTAGATCAAATCAAACTCCTTTAGGTGTAAGGAATAAGACTCTCCATATTTGAATTAAATTCAAACTTCCTAAAGTACAAAGATTCCTAATATAAGTAGGAGAGGCGCCAACTTGCACCTCCCTTTATCATGCCGCACGCCCAAGGGGAGGGAAATAGCCCCCTCTCTACCACCTCGGTTGGCCATATGGGTGATAAAAATCTTTAAAAATATGACTAAGTACATCAAATTAGATTTGGTTCAGATTTGAATTTAATTCGAATCTAATTCGAATTTGATTCGAATCAATTTCGAAAAAATTGCTGATCCTAATCTAATTAGGATTCTTATCGCAGTCTAACTTGGATAATTAATCTAATCAAACCTTAATAAAATTATGCCTAATTAATTAAGATCTAATCTAAAATAATTAGGGCTCGAATCTAATCTCTCACAATTATGTGGACCATTGATTTGATCAATTCATCCTTGAAATCAAACCTGCACCTCATGTACAGTGCTAGCTAGATATAGTCAGTATTTAATTCTATATGATCTATAATTTAATTTTTAATTAAATTAATCTATATATTCAATTAAGTATCATACTTTTAAATTAAACATAAATATTTAGTCAATTCTTTTCTACATTGTTTGACTTTTGTGTGCAACTCCATATGTTCGAACACTAAGCCGGTAGTATAGAAACTCCTTCCTATACTAATCGAAGCGACCATCTAGCAATAATACTGGATGTCCGAATAGGTTGAATATTTGTAAAATAATATTTAAGAACCTTGATATATAGTTATCGTATAATTCATCCCTTTGACCCTAATGCTCAAGGTGATCTAGGGTTTAACTGTCAACCATGAAACAGTCATCCACATTATATTTTAACCTTTCAAATCCATCTTATGGATTATCCTGACTAAGATTTTACTAAATTAAAATATAGTGATGCATTAACTCCTATAATTCGGAGGGGTCAATCTCATCTTGATCCACACACAGACTTCGTAAGTACTTGACTATACCCTGTATCTTTCCACACGGTACTAAAAATATAGATAGTCTAGCATCAAAGTATAGTGAGTTACTTGCAAGTCACTATAGTAATCTCAGGTTTGAGGGATACTTATGTCCATATGCTTCACAAGCTGCTCTTGACAGTAGAGCGCTCAACAGATGAGTCAGTTGTTTCAGTGATGATATACTCCTACATCTCATTTGTATGACATACCAGTGTCTCCATATTCTTTGGTTACGAGGACAACCAACCTATATGGCATACAACGACCTACACTCGATAAACGCCATTGTTCTTTTAATGACATATCATTTGGTTGCAAACATATTTAAGAACTTTCGATAAATCTTCTTTTATCGATCATAATATAGTTCTAAAGACTTTATTACAATACAAGAGTTCTAATAAGAAAAATCTATACCTTATAATAAAAATATTAAAATAACTTTTATTCATTGATCAATAATTTATATACAAAATTTAATTATTTACAATAAGCCAATTGGCTTTAGGACATAATTCTTAACAACTCCCACTTAGACTAAAGTCAATTGGGATAGTATCTAATATCCATCTTCCATTTATAATCATCGAACTCTTTGATTCCAAGAGCTTTAGTGAAGGGGTCGGTCAGGTTCTCTTTTTCATCAATCTTTTATAGCTCGATGTCATCTCGATCTATGATTTTATGGATAAGATGATAGCATCGCAGAATATGTTTGGTTCTATGATGAGACTTGGGCTCCTTTGTTTGTGCTATAGCTCTAGTACTATCACAATATAGTAAAACTGGACCATCAATAGAGAAAATAACTCCAAGTTTAGTAATAAACTTTTTCAACTAAACAGTCTCCTTTTCAGCATCAGATACCGCAACATATTCCACTTCGCATACTGAGTCAGCCACCATATATTGCTTGAAACTCTTCTAGCAAATCACTCCTCTGTTCATGGTGAACACATAGCCCGACATTCTTTTGCTGTCATCATGATCTAACTGAAAATTAAAATTAGTATATCCTATAAGTTTCAAGTTAGTACCTCCATAGATAAACCATTAGTCCTTGGTATTTCTCAAATACCTAAGGATTATTTTCACAACCTTTCAATAGTTTTCTCTCGAATCAAACTAGTGCCTACTCACTGCTCCTAGTGAATGGTCACATATGATCTCATACACCTCATGATGTACATGATAGATCCCACTATCGAAGCATATAGGATTCTACTCATACGCTCTCTCTCCTGAGAGGTTGTCAAACAATCCTTCTTGGAGAGAAAAATTTTTTGACCTATTGGTAGATAGCCCTTTTTGAAATTCTCTATATTGAACTATTTCAATATGGTATCGATGTACATGAATTGAGACAATCCAAGCAACTTTTTAGATCTATTTTTATAGATCTTTATTCTTAAGATGTAGAATGCTTCTCCCAAATTCTTCATAGAGAACTACGATGATAGCCATAATTTTATATTTTCCAAAGTTGGGATGCCATTTTTTTTTAACAGTATGTTATCTACATACAGTACAAAAAAGATGACTACAGAATCATTAGCCCACTTGTAGACATAAGGCTCTTCTCTATTCCTAACGAAGTCCTACATTTTGAGCGTCTTATTAAAATACATGTTCCAACTCCTAGATGCTTACTTCAGTCCATAAATGGACCTATTTAGCTTGCATACTTTAGATTCATCTGAGAATGTGAACCCTTCAGGTTGTTTTATATACACCTCTTCTTCTAGCTCCCCGTTAAGGAAGGTGATTTTGATATTCATTTATCAGATCTCAAAATCTAAGTGTGCCGCTATCACAAGCATGATTTGGATGGACTTGAGCATGGTCATAGGAGAGAACATCTCGTCATAGTCAATACCATAATACTGACGGTATCCCTTGGTAATTGATGGGTTTTATAGTCTCCACCTTTCCGTTCGCTCCTCTTTTTCTCTTAAAAATCTATTTACACCCTATGGGTTTAATCTCTTGGGTGGATCAATCAGTGTCCATACACCATTGATCACTATAGATCCATCTCAGATTTCATGGCATCAAGTCATTTCTGGGAGTCGGATCTTTGCATATTATCTATGTAGGTGATCGGATCCTCATCATTCTCATTTAGATTGATAAGATCACCATCTCGGACTAAAAATCATAGTATCTATCCAGTTGATGTGGTACTCTATCAGATCTCCTTAGTGGTACCTCTATAGGCTCTGAATTTGATTTCCCAATCAAATCTGATTCTGTATGTGACAGTATTTCTACCTCACAAACTTTACTAAGTTCGATTTTAGTGGCATTAGTTCTTTTCTCAATTTTTTTTTAAAAAAAAACTATCCTATTGCTGACAAACACCTTTTGTTCTTCGACATGATAGAAAAATATCTTTTAAATTCTTTAGGATATCTTACAAATAAATATTTATCGAACTAGATCCAAGCTTGTCTGTCTTTAAATGCATGACACAAGTTGGACATCTCCAAACCTTAAGGTATGAGAGCACCGGCTTACATCCTAACCATATCTCATATGGTTTTTATTTAGACTTGCTCGAGACCTTATTAAGTATGTAGCAGGCACTTTCAAGAGCATATCTCCAAAAAGAGATTAACAGAGTTGCAAAGCTCATTATAGATCGAACCATGTCTAACGGTGTTTGATTCCTCCTTTTTGACATCCCATTATGTTGTGGTGTTTCAAGAAGAATCCATTGTGAGAGAATCTCATTCTCTTCTAGATATGTCAAAAATTACTGGTGAGGTATTTACCTCCTTAATCTAATCGAAGAGTTTTTATACTCTTTCCAGTCTATTTTTCTATCTCACTATGAAATCATTTGAATATTTCAAATGATTCAAATTTATGCTTCATAAGGTAGACATATCCATACCTTGATAGGTCATCACTAAATATAATAAAGTAATTATATCCTTCTTTGATGCCTATATTTATAGGTCCACATACATCACTATGTACTAGACTTAGAACATCACTGGCTCGCTCACCTTTTTTCTTAAAAGGTGACTTAGTCATCTTATCAAGAAAACAAGATTCACAGGTTGGTAATGATTCACAATCATTAATTTTAAGGATATCCTCCTTGATTAACCTGTCTATCCTATGTTTGTTCATATGACTCAGCCTACAATGCCAAAAGTAGGAATCGCTGATATTATCTATCTTAAGATATTTGTTCGATGTGTTCATTACACCAACAGATTGTGATAGTAAGTATATGCCATGTTTCAATTATCCTCGTATGATTTTAGTATCATTCATAATGATATCACAAAAAGTCTCTTTTATTAAAAATTTAAAGTCGAGTTTGGGACCTACAGAGATGATATTCATCACAAAAGAAGGATAATAATGTCATTCATCTAACATGACACTATTAGATTCGAAAACAAGCTGCATAATTTTTAAAGTTAGAACTAGAACAAGACTTCCATCTCCACCGTTCAGGAATCGCTTACCTTCTCTAAATTTTCTACTAAACTATAGTCCCTACAATGAATTGTAAATATTATTGGACTTTCGATATCCAATACCGAGATAGTAATATCACAAGCAGAGAAATAATAAGGAGTTATCATATAAATATTTGTGAAGCAACAGATTGCCTGTTTTTCTTATTCTTTGGCCTATTTGGGTCAAAGGAAGCTATATATGCAAAATAATTTCTCTTCCAATAATTTAGCTTCTTGCAGAAGAAGCATTCTATCTGGCTCTTGTCGACCTTCAACCTCTTGCTCAACTTCGGCTTTGATCAGCAGCACGACTCTTTTGCACCCTCTTCTTCTTTCCTCTCTTAGAGGAATGACGACCAGCAGATGATCCTCCCACGACATGTACCAACTTCTTCTGGAGTTGATGATCCTTCTCCAATGTCTGCAGCAATCCTAGCAAATCATGGTAGTTCACTGCAGGCTTGGTCATTTTATAATGACTCAAGGAGGATAGGTAGAACTTCAGTAGCAAGTTAAAGATAGCATCATTCCTAATTGTTCATATAACGGAAAGCTATGTTTGCTCAGACATTCAATCTACTTAATCATATACAATACATGATCAGTGACCGACATCCCTTCTCACATACGGGTATTGAATACAGTACAAGAGGTTTTATGTCACTGATCAGCATCTTCAGGGGTGCCGAAGGATATTTAATATTTGAATCATCTCCTCCGATTGCTTATCTTCGAACTTATGGCTAAGTTCGTCATTCATAGCTGCTCTCATGATGCAACACACTGTCGTGCGGTCATTGAGCCACTTCAAATAAGTGTCTCTCGTCGCACGAGGTGCGTTCGTAGTAGATTCTTGAGGTGTGGGATCCGTAAGCATGTGTAGAATCCTTTCGTGCTCCAGGATGATCTTTAGCTTTCGATACCAGCTATCGAAGTTTGGTCTGGTAAGCTTATCACTGTCTAACAGCAAGCGGAGTGATAATGTCTTGACCATTGTTGAAAAAAATCAAAAGCCTATTAGTGTACGAATCATTTTAAGCCTAAAGATATAGACTTTAGTCTAAAAGTCCTCCAACTATTTTATATGAAATGGCAGCCTCTACCTTCAATTCGAGGAATTGCATTAATCTCTTAGCGGATACTAGAATCCACATAGACTGCATTCGAACCCAAGTATGACACGGCCAATCCTAGTGCATCCATGGGTAGGTTCTTAATCAATTATTTCATCAAATAATTTCTAGCAATTAGGTTTTACCTCAAGCATCTCTTTAGCAGGCATGTGGCACCTCCATTAAAAATCTTGATTAGATCCAACCAGTAACATGACTACACCAAGTACATCCATCAAACGAATATCCAAGTCTAAGTGTAGCTCAGCCAACCTGACTATTGATCTGAAGGGCACAACAAGGTGGTCATATGATGAATGATAATTTCAATACCTAATAGACATTAGGCATTTAGCACCACCAATGCCTATTTAGAATATTGGACTCATTATCATATACCTTAATGGGAGGCTATAAACTAGTTATCCCCATAACTGTATTATTTTAAGGATCTAATAATTTACAAGATTTGATTTAATGATTTGAGAATAAGAGAAGAGATTAACCTATGAGTCATAAATTCTTCCATTGACTTCACCAAGTTATGAAGAGGACTTGATACAAGATGGTCTAAAGATATCTAAATCAGTCACACTGATTTATTCTAATGGCATGGGTCAGCTCGAATCAATCAATGATCTAATCAAAATATAATCTATCGAATTGGCCAAGTAAGTGAGATCGGTGGGAGGGTCTATCTCAGTTTGCCTTTGACACCATCAAAATGGTCAGATAAACAAACTACTAATTAAAAACCATCGATCAAATTACCATGCAATATTGTCAAAATTATCTTAGACACAAATTTTCATGCAATATTGTCAATCAGCCAAAGGACTCGGGCTAAACCATTGAGCTGTGATCATGGTCTATTTGATATGGTCAAAAATATGAACTTGATCAAGCTACAACTATTGAGGTTGATCCAGAGAAATTCTGACATATTTAATTCAATATTTGATTAGATTTAATCAATTTCTCTAATTGATCTATATTTATTTCTAATCTTTGGTCTAATCTAGTTAGATGATCTGATTCGTGCTAACCCATTATCTATCAATTTATGAGGTATCTTAAGATCTTCAATTCTCAAATCTAGATCTTTTTAAAACTTAATTTCAGATTGAGTCTATGAAACATATGTTTCAGTTTGTAGACTATTCTGCTAGAATTTCAAGTAAAGCATACCATATGTTTCAAATCAAAATCTAATTTTTAGATCTATATTTAATAATGGAACATGTATTAATTTTATCTAAATTTCATGTATACATCATATGTATCATAGAAAATTTAGATTTCTACATCATATGTAATATACAATTCAGATCATAAAATCTAATTTTCATATCTAAATTTATTGTACTAAAATTATAATTAACCATAAATCACTTTAGGTCTGACCTAAATATATTCAAAATTAAAATAATTTTAAAATTTTTTTTACTATTCTTCATCATGAGACTTGATCACAATGGTACCCTTACACATCATAAGAGCACCCCATTGAATATGAAGAGAGGATCTTTAAATCGTACTTGCTCTTATGACCGGACAGCTTGGTGATCTTCTCAGTTTGAGTACTAGACTACTAAGATCTAAAATCTAATTTTAAAAACTAATTACAAAAGTATATAAATTATCATACAATCCATGCATGAACATGATTATACAAATATGATGTGCATCTAATCTCATTAGATCAATGTATAAGCATATTTTAGATCTGAACCTACTTTTATACAGCACATAAAACTATTAATTTAGATTTAAAATAATATATAAATCTATTTCAAATATATATATGATTGCATAGAAAAAAATTTGATTAGAGATGTGATCAAACATGCATAGATATTTTGTTGAAATTAGATTTGAAACTCTGTCAAACAAATTCAGATCTGAGCCTAATTCAAACATCAATTCTTTAATTAAACTATATCACAAAAAATCTATCAAAAATAGATTTAAATCTATGCATAATCAGGTATTAAATCAACACAAAAATCAGCATAAAAAATTTCTGCTAAAATAGATTTTCAGCAAATCAGATTCAAGGGCTGATTTCGATCCAAGACTCTGGTCAAAATCAGATAAAAAATATACAAAAAATATCAGATAAAACCAATATTTAATCACATTAAGAATTTTAGTTCAAAATTAGATAAAAAAATCAAAAAAAATTAAAATTAGACTATGCGATCATGACATATAGGCCTGGCTCTGATACCAATTGAAAAAAAGATTCATCCAATTGCATAAGATGTCAGGAGGAAAGAACAGATTAGTAATTAAATTTTTTTATAATATTTATAAAATTTCATCTTGATTTGTAGCAAAAAATAATCAAGGTTGAAGAAGCTCCTCGATCGATTTACTTTGCGAGATCCGAATGCGCAGATTCTCTACTTCGCGTGCACGCCAAACATTGTAGAAGAGAGAGATGAATGTTTTCTTCAGAGAGGAAGGAGATGAATCCTTGAGATTTGATTTCAAGGCCTTAGAATAGCCCACAAGCCACCACATCAAGGGGAGGGAGGATGTCCAAGAGGAGAGAGAAGCCCAAAGAGAGGTGACACCCAAGAGAGAGGGGACACCTGCGCACCAAAAGAGTTCTCCATGCCTAGGCCAGGGGTTGATTGCTTATTCTCTTTTCTACACCCTCCTTAAATAAACAAGAGATCCTAGATCAAATCAAACTTCTTTAGGTATTAGGACTAGGACTCTCCATATTTGAATCAAATCTAAACTTCTTAAAGCAGAAGGATTCTCAATGCAAGTAGGAGAGGCACCAACTTGCGCCTCCCTTCATCATGCCGCATGCCCAAGGGGAGGGGGCTATTTCTAGCCCCCTCTCTACCATCTTGATTAGCCATATGGGTGAGAGAAATTTTAAAAAATATAGATAAGTACATCAAATCAAATTTGGTTTAGATTTGGATTTAATTCTAATATAATTTCAATCCGATTCGAATCAATTTTGAAAAGACTGTTGATCTTAATCTAATTAGAATTCTTATCCAAGTCTAACTTGGATAATTAACCCAATCAAACCTTAATAAAATTATGCCTAATTAAATTAGATCTAATTTAAAATAATTAGGGCTTGAATCTAATCACTCATAATTATCATGTATAGTACTAGCTGGATATAGTCAGTGTTTAATTCTATATGATCTATAACTTAATTCTTAATTAAGTTAATCTACATATTCAATCAAGTCTCATATTTTTAAATTAAATATATAAATATTCAATTAACTCTTTTCTATATTATTTGACTTTTGTGTGTGACTCCATAGGTTCGAGCACTAAGTCGGTAGTATAGAAACTTCTTTCTATACTAATAGAAGTGACCATCTAGCAATAATATCCAATATCTGGATAAGTCAAATATTTATAAAGTAATATTCAAGAACCTTGATATATAGTTACTGCATTATTCATCTCTTTGACTCTAATGCTCAAGGTGACTTAAGATTTAACTGTCAATCCTGAAATAATCATCCATGTTATATTTCATCCTTTCAAATCCATCGTATGGATTATCCTAGTCAAGATTTTACTAAATTAAAATACAGTGATGCATTAACTCTTATAATTTGGAGAGATCAATCCCATCTTGATCCACACAGACTTCGCAAGTACTTGACTGTATCCAGTAGCTTTCTATCACTGCATTAAAAATACAGGTAGTCTGACACCAAAGCACAGTGAGTTGCTTACAAGTTACTATGGTGATTTCAGATTAGATAGACACTTATATCTATACACTTCACGAGCTGCTCTTGACAGCAGAACATTCAGCAGGTGAGCCACTTGTTCAGTGATGATGTACTTCTATATCTCACTTGTATGTCATACCAGTGCCTCCACACTCCTTGATTACGAGGACAATCAATCTATATGGAACACAATGACCTACACTCGATAAACGTCATCATCCTTTTAATGACGTATCATTTGGTTGCGAACATATTTAAAAATTATTTGATAAATCCTCTTTTATCGACATAATATAGTTTTACGGACTTCATCATAACACAAAAGTTCTAATAAGGAAGATGTATACCTTATGATGAAAATATCAAAATAACTTTTATTCATCGATCAATAATTTATATACAAAATTTAATTATTTATAATAAGTTAATTGGCTTTAGGACACAATTTCTAATAGCGTGGATAAGGGGTTCCCAAAAACCCATTAAGTCGCTAATTAGATTTACTGATGAAATTAAGTGTAGCTAATTAAAAATTTTGCCCATGCTTTACACTTGCATAGCTAATTATCTCTTTACCCATGCAAAATTAGGTAAACTTTGCATTGGCATAGCCCCACTTTCTCGATAGAGACATTGGCAGCAGCAGTAGCAATGAGGATACGGAGGCTATCTTGAGTGGGTTGAGCCGAGGAGAGGTGGCGTGCGGTGTGGAGGTAGAGCAGAGTAGAGGGGGAGCACAGGCATCAAAGGTGTCGGCGGCAATGGAGATACAGAGGCTATCTCAAGTGGGCTGAGCAAATGAGAGGTGGCGCATGGTGTGGAGGTGGAGCAGAGTAGAGGGGGAGCACAGGTGTCGGTGGTAGTAGCGGTGGAGATAGTTATAACAGCTACTGGGCAAGAGATGGAGTGAGAGAGAAGGGGGGATGAGTGAGAGAATCGAGGGAGAGCGCGAGAGGCGTTGGTGTCAAAAATAGAGGGAAAGGAGGAGAGAAAGAGATCGAGAGTGCTAGAGAGAGAAATGGTGGGGGGAAAGGGCTTTGGTGGCCGAAAAAAATAAAAATCCTTTGCCAATGCTAAAATTGTATCGGTATTAGGATAATTACTTACATAATTCATAAGCATTGGTAAATATATAATTAATGATGTAAATTTAGAGTGAGTACCTACGTAATTATTAAGCACCTGTAATTATATATTTACAAGTGCAAATTTAGCATGGGTAAAGACATTCTTAAAAAAAAAAAATTAAACAAACCATTACCAATGCTTTTTCTTAAATGCTGACACTATTATTGCATCGATAATTATATTTGCCAACTTTTTAGATATAAGCATAGCTAATTGTTGGAATTTTACCAACAATTTTCTCTTGCGTAGCTAATTTATATCTTTACCCACGTAAAACTTTGCGTAGGTAAACTTTGCGTTGGCAAAGCCCCAATTTCTTATAGTGAGGGGAATAGACTTTGATCTCTTGAAGAGAGACAATATCACCATTGGTAGAAATGATAATTCTCTTGTAGCTTGGCATTTAGTCACATCACTAAAACCCCTAATATTCCAAGACAAGAATACCATTTTTAAAACAAGAGCAGCAATAAGAGCAATCACTAAAAGATCCCTAACATCACCTAGCAACAATGAAAGGAAATAACAGCATACAACTGGCACTATACAGGGCCGGTCCTGATATTTTTTAGACCTGGGGCTAAATAAAAAAATGAGACTTTCTCTATTAAAAATTAACATACTTTAAACATTAATTATCATTAAAAAAATTAATTTATGTGCAATAATTTTTTATAGATATATTCGTTAAGTAGCATATAAAATCCATCATTAACCTATGTAATTATTTTTTTTATTATAATATTATAAAAAATCATTCTTGCACCCCATTGAAATATCAATACAGGGCTTGGGCCTGGGCCTGGGCCTGGGGCGGTCGCCCAATTCGACCTGCCCCAGGGCCGGCCCTGGCACTATAGAGAAGATATAACCGCCAAAGAAACAGACATAAAGGGATGTTTGTTCCTTCCTTTTATTATTGTTTTTTGAAACTGTTCCCTCCTTTTATTTTAATAATTCTAAAAGAAACTAGATAATGGCAGAAGCCTCATTCTCTAAGAACTCCAAACCAAGCTTCTTATCCCAATACATGAGAACATCATCAAGCGGAATGAAGAGGCAAACTAATACTAACAAAGTCAAACATGCAGCTCCCTAGGTTTGCTGGGGTAATCTTAAGGGCTTCAGGGCATTAGTTTGATCAATAGCTTGGTTCACCTTCTTTCTATTAGAAACTAATATGACAGTAGCATTTTCACAGATGCCAAGGCTTTTGGCCTTTATAGGTCTCTTTTGGCTCCCATCAGAAGGTGCTGACTTTTTCATGTTCGATTCTGAGGTGGCAAAGGGAGTCGAAAGAGGCCAACTCAACTTCAATAAGATAAATAGTTAAAGGAGTCTGTGTGCGAGGCTCATGATAGATTTGCATGGGCAGGCTAGCATGAGATGTCATTTGCTAATATGCACTGTTGTGATCAGTAAGGAGAATAACGAAATAAGAAGTAAAAAAGAAGAGAAAAAATAGAGAAGAGAAAAACAAGAGAAGAAGAGCACATAAAATTTATATTTTCGGTCTATTAACCTACATCTACCGACAGAGATAGTACAAAAGCTTCATTACAAAAAATTAGAGATTATAGAGTACAAAATTATCTCACAAATTTTAACCTTCAATCCACTAAATCTGTAGGACACTTAATTACAACTCTCAATTACTACTACTCCCTTTAGAGTTATAAGGTATATATATAACAAACTAATTTAGGCTTAAACTAGTATTTCTATAATAAATCAGTATAGGCCAGTATCTTAATTCGATATGGACTTGAATTGCCATCCAAAATAGACTTGCAGTTATATGGACTTATTCTGCTTGAAATAAAATTCAATACAAACTCAACAATCTCTATGTTGGCTTGAAGTTTATCAAGTCAAATATATCAAAACTTTTCTCATTATTTCTTTCTCATCTATTCATAGGGGCATTAGCCTCCACAAATACTAATCAAGTCTAAGAAATGCTTAAACTTATTAATTGGAAGTGGCTTTGTCAAGTTATTAAGTCAGATTCTTCGTGGTGGCTATCTTCTAAACTACAATAATACTATTATTGATGATCTCCCAAATAAAGTGATATTTGTACTTGGTCCATATGATATATTGGATTTTTGGCCAAGTGAACGACACTTTGGCCATCACAATGTACTGCAAGTCAAGACTATCAATGAGACCATGCAACTATATAGCTTCATTTTCTCTTTCAATTACAGCCATATACTGTATTTCAGTTATAGATAAGGCCATTGTAGACTGAAGTATAGCCTTCTAACTAACAGTGCAACCAAAAAGAGTAAAGATATATCTTGTCAATGATCGTCATTTATCCAAATCATCTATATAATTAGAACAACATAGCCTGCAGTACTATTGATTGATCTGCTACTATGATAGACTAAAGCAATGTTTGTGGAGCTTCATAAATATCTCATAATCCATTTCATAGCTTGCCAATGTGTCTTTCTAGGATTTACCATGTATTTACTAACTATATCAGTAGCATGTAAAATATCGGGCCTAGTGCAGACTATAACATATATCAAGCTACCAATAGCATTAGCGTATACAACACATGACATGTGCTCCACCTCCACAGTTTATGGTGATAATGAAGTAGATAATTTAAACTATGTGGCCAAAGAAGTACTCACTAGTTTGGATCTATCCATACCAAAGAGTTCAAGCACTTTTTGTAAATACTTTTTCTAAAACAAGTACAATTGACCTATTCGCCAATCTCTATAGATCTCTATCCTCAAAATCTTTCTTGCTATATCCTAATATTTTATTTCAAATTGACCACTAAATTGAACTTTCAATCTATTGATTTTAGATTTATTCTTAGCTGCAATCAATATATCATCCATGTACAACAGCAAATATGCAAATGAATCATTTGAAAGTTTTCTATAATAAGTATAACTATCATAATGATTTTTGGTATAACCATTATTAACCATGAAAATGTAAAATCTTCTATACTATTGCCTAGGTAATTACTTTAAACCATATAAAGATTTTTTCAATAGGCAACATAATTCTCTTTACTTCGAATACAAAACCTTTATGAACTATGACTTATAGATTTGTTCCTCCAACTCACCATAGAAAAAGATACTTTTGAGATCAAGCTGCAAGCTCTAAATCAAATGCACAAACCATGACAAGTAGAACACATATGGAGCTATGTTTCACAATATAAGAGAACATTTAATAAAAGTCTATTCCCTTCTTTTGAGTATAGCCCTTTGCAACTAATCGTGCTTTGAACATGCTATCTCAATCCTATGAATGTCTTTTTTCTTTTTGAAAACCTATTTACAGTCTACTACTCTATTACCCTTAAGCAACTAAACTAACTTCTAAATATGATTTTTTTGAAGTGAATCAATTTCTTTATTCATAGTTGTGGCCTATTGTGTAAACTCCTTCTTATTAACTGCATCTTGATGTGAGAAAGATTTTATATCCTCGATACTCTCAATTGCTATAAGAGCATCAGTAACCATATCCGCATATCATGAAAGTAGTCTAACCTGCCTCCTCTCCCTATAAGTAGCAATACTGTACTATTGTTGCTGTGGTGATGCATCATTTTGTATGAATCCTACATCTCTGTCTCGTTGGATCGAACTAGAGAGTTTTGTGACACTCTGCTTAGAGCTTCAACATCAAACTTCACTTGTTTACTGACATCACAATCTATATCTGTACTATCAACAAATTCCTTCTTCTGATTTAATATAGTAGACTCATCAAAAATAATATCTCTACTAATAATAATTTTGGATGATCGAAAATTATCTATATATCACAATCTATATCCCTTCACTACATAACCTAAAAATATGCATCCTTTTGCCCTCCGTCCAAATTTACCACCATTCACATGACATGTAGCACAACCAAATATTTTTAAACCAAAAACATTAACAGAATATTGGACCATGCCTCATGTGGGATCTTGCACTTATTATAGTTGATGGAGATCAATTTATCAGGTACCATATTATATTAACTGCTTCAATTCAAAAAAATTTATCGAGAACAGTATTTGAGAGCATACAATGAACTCTCTCCATGAGTGCCCTATTCATCCATTCTACAACTTTATTCTGCTATGGTATTCCTCGTATAGTGCGATATCTCATTATACCTTCATTCTTCTAAAACTTGTCAAATTCACCCGAACAATACTCCAAGGCATTATCGGTTCTCAGCATGTTAATCTTCTTTTTGGTTTGCTTTTCAACCAAGGCTTTCTACAGTTTGAATTTGACAAACACTTCATCCTTGTGTTTGAGAAAATATATCTTGATCTTTGTAGAATAATCATCAATAAATGTCAAAAAAATAATGATGCCCACTTCTGGATGCAACTTGAGAGGGATCCTAGAGGTTTAAATGAATATAATCCAATATACACTTGGTATTATGAACATTGATGCTAAACTGTATGTTGTGCAAGATCCGGTACCACACGATGCAGCAGGAAGAAAGAATTAAGAAAATAAGAAATACAATATAAATACATGGATTGGCTTCAAGCCTACCTCCATGGGACGTGCAAGCTTCACTATGAGAGAATAAAATAAAATCAATACAAGAAGAACTCATTACTCAACCATTGTACAAGAATCTCTCAATAAAAAATTTTAAAATTCTCATAAAAGCTCTTTAAAATCTCTTTTGAAGCTTTTTTATACCTTCAAGATGTCATCAGATATCCAACACAATAAACGGCTCATCAATCGGAGCTCTATAAGCTTCAAAATCTCAAAAATATTTTACAGTAGGAATACAGAGTCTCAATCAACTTTAAAACCATCCATGACCGTTCGATCATGATTGACTCACACCAGAGCCATCCAATTGTGCACTACAGTCTCTGATCACGTCTGATCATGCCCGAATTGAGTTTTAGCTATCTGATCATGATCGCATGCGATCTGGATTGTCGGATCATGCAAAAATATCTATGGACCACATGATCAATCCACGTGGCCTCCATGGACCACCCAACACCTCTCGATCCATGGTGGACCATGATAGGCACTGGGCCTAGGTGCCTGCGTGTGCTGGGCCGGCCCATGCGTGCGCCCACGTTGGACCCGCTTACAGGCACACTCTGTCGAGCTCGACTACACTGCCACCGATTACCGCTGCCTTATGCATCGTGCCATCGCTTCAAGCCTTTTTTCATGTATATCTTCACTGTCTGGACTCCATTTGGGCTATTCTTAAGCTCGTTGGACTCTATTCGTGTCTTGGACTCACTGTGAGCTCAATGTGGATCGAATTTTGAGGCATCAAATCTCAACAATCTTCACCTTGACTCGATATTCGACCTCTATCTATCTTTGAGAGCTTGTGATCCATCTCACCCCCACACCTTGGGGCATGCCTGCTGTCTTATGGATGGACAAATATGAGAGTCGACCTAAGCCACTCGATCCCACCTCTATCATCGACTGTGTCTATTTTGACCAAAGACTTGCTCGGGGTATCATCATGCGGTAATAAAAATCTTACCTTATGAAATCACCTCTCATCTTCTCGAGTCTCCCGTCTAGTGTCCGATGCACCTCCATCTGGAGCTCCACCTCACTCTGGACTCTTTCTGACTCTTGAAGCTCCACCTCACACTGGGCTCTCCGTCAGGTAGTAATATTCTCTCGTCCTCTTTTTTTTTTCTCTAGAATAATCTTATCGTCATGCAACACCTTCAGGATTCCTCTACCAGCTACTACCATCCTGTAACCTCTCGAATCCAATATGCTCAATAAGATAAGATTCTGTCTGAAATCGGATGTGTATCAGACCTCTTTCAATCTCCTCACTGCACCATCATGTGTCCTCCAGCTGACCATCCTGATACCTCTAATCGTACAGTTCGATCTATCTGACAAATTTACAGTATCCTCACTGTTCTTCAAGGAGTCAAACTGCTCTTCTCTGCAATATACATGATAGGTGCATGCAGAATCTAAAATTCATTACTGAAAAGAAGTAGATACCTCATCAGATATCTCTAAGACATCATCCTCTGTCTCACTACTGACCGTCGTTGCAGTAGCCCTCGTCTGATCCCTGAGTTGAGGGCAATCTCTGACTAGATGTCCAAACTCATCACATCGATAATATCTGATTTTGCTCAAGTCCCTCATCTTAAACTTGGACACCCTTGTCGCGATCTCTTATCGCTCCGTCTACCACCTCCTACTCCTCCAGAAATTATCAAAACTGAGCTGCTGCCTAAGCTCGAAGTTGGGTTCTCCTTCTTGAGAACCTCATTCTAGAGAATCACCGCAGTGATCTCGTCCATCTTGATGGTGCTCTTTTCTACTAGAAGAGCAGTCACCAAAGACTCATACGAAGGAGGAAGTGATGCTAGCAAGATCAGTATCCTGATCTTTTCCTCAATTTTTTGCCAACACTGAGGAGGTCGGTGAGGATCTTTTGAAAGTGACTGAGATACTCCTATACGCTTTGTCTCTCAATCATCTGCAACTGGTAGAACTGACTTTAGAAGAAGAGGATGTTGGTGAGAGACTTCGTCATGTACAACTCCTTGAACTTCGATCACAGCATCATTGGAGAAGTCTCGCCAAGCACATGAATTACCACCTCATCCGCTAGGTACAAGCAGATCATACTTACCACCTACATCTGGAGCCACCTACAATCTTGTACCTCCATGGTAGTCGGCTTATCCTCGTATAAGAAGCATCGATTAATCCTTGTTGGATGACCACATCTTTCATCCTTGTCTACCATAAGAAGAAATTGCTCTTTCCATCAAACCTGTTGATCTCCACTTTGATTGTGCTTGTCTTCTCCATCTACTTTCTCGATCACCACCGTTGCAACCTACACTCTGGTACCACTTGTTCTGATATCAATTATTGTGCAGGATCTGATACCACACGGTGCAGTAGAAAGAAAAATTAAATAAAATAAGAAACATAATATAAATACGTGGATTGGCCTCAAGCCTACCTTTATGGGGCATGAAAGTTTCACTATGAGAGAATAAAATAAAATCAATACAAGAAGAACTCACCACTTAACCTTTATATAAGAATTTCTCAATAAGAAGTCCCAAAACTATCACAAAAGCTCTTGAAACTTTACTTGAAGCCTTTATACACCTCCAGGACATCACCAGCTATCCAACGTAATAGATGACTCATAAATCGAAGCTATATATACTCCAAAATCTCAAAAATACTATTACAGAAAGAATACAGAGTCTCAAAAATCCTAGAACCATCCATCGCCATCCGATCATGATCGCTCGTATCAGAGCTATCCGATCGCATACCACAGCCTCTGATCATACATGATCATGTTCGGATTGAGTTCCAACCGTTTGATCGTGATCGCATGCGAACTGGATCATCGGATCATGCAAAAATGCCCGTGGATCGTGTGTGAACTGCATGATCGGTCCACGCGACCTCCATGGACCGCCCAACACCTCTCAATCCATGGTGGATCGTGACAGGTGCTGGGCTTGGGTGCCCGCGCGTGCTGGGCCGACCCGCACGCCTCCCGCACTGGGTCGGTGTGCCTGCACGCACGTGCATCCATCAGGCCCTGTTGCACTACCTCCGGCCTCCGTCGGCCAATCACCGACCACCACCGCCTCATGCATCGTGCCATCGCTTTGAGCCTTCTTTCGTACGTATCTTCGCTGTCTGGACTCTATTTAGGCTGTTCTTGGGCTGATTGGATTTCGTTCATCATCCTGGACCTCACCGTGAGCTTAATGTGGATCGAATCTTGAGGCATCAAATCTCAACATTTTATCCTATATTGCTTGCCAAATACACAATATCTACAGAAATCTAGTTTTTTTATCTCCACACCATCAAGTAGGCCTCTCCTAGATAGAATCACCATCCCTCTCTTGCTTATATGCCCTAAAAGTATATGTCATAATTGAGTAGTATCTGTATCTAATAATCTTGATGATGAAGAAACTGTTGTGGCTTTCATTATTGTTTTACCTAATAAGTGATACAATTCATTAACTAACTTTTCTTTCATCACTACAAGGGCTCTCTTATAAATTTTTAGCAAACTATTCTCTCTAGTATACTTATACACATGAGAATCCTCAAAGTATCTTCATACATCCCTCAATTCGATTCCAACACCAACAATTGCAATGGAGGCTTTCCATTGTTTGAATTTGACAAACACTTCATCCTTATGTTTGAGAAAATATGTCTTGATCTTTGTAGAATAATCATCAATAAATATCAGAAAAATAATGATGTCCACTTTTGGACGCAACTTGAGAGGGATCCTAGAGGTCTGAATGGATATAATCCAATATACCCTTGATATTATAAACACTGATACTAAACTTTATCCTATACTTCTTGCCAAATACACAATATCTACAGAAATCCAATTTCTCTATCTCCACACCATCAAGTAGACCTCTCCTGGACAGAATCATCATCCCTCTCTTGCTTATATGCCCTAAAAGTATACATCATAATTGAGTAATATCCGTATCTAATAACCTTGATGATGAAGAAACTGTTGTGGATTTCATTATTGTTTTACCTAATAAGTGATACAATTTATTAACCAACTTTTCTTTTATCACTACAAGGGCTCTCTTAGAAATTTTTAGCAAACTATTCTCTCCAGTATACTTATACCCATGAGAATCCTCAAAGTATCTTCATACATCCCTCAATTCGATTCCAACACCAACAATTGCAATGGATTTATTATCTCCAAAGAGGAGAACATTTTCTTTCTTAATCTGATAGGTAGAAAATCAATATCTATTAAGAGTCATGTAGAAGGAATAATCTAAATCAAGAATCTATTTTGTCCTAAAGCTACCAAAACTGACTGATAGAATCTCATTACCAGCATCATTAAAATTTTCTTGTACTACACTAGTACTAGCTTTAGAGATAAGGCTCTCTCTTTTCATCCTTTATTTTCTTTTTGGACAAAGTCTTCCAACGTGCCTTTTCTTCTTATAATGAAAAAAATAGATATTTCTAAGTTTTGATTTTGACCTAGACTTACCTTTACTGCTAGAACCTCTTTCCCTACTCATACCTCTAACAATCAAGCCTTCTCTTTGACTCTCCTCATAACTTCCAGATATCTTTTTCTTCAACTATTCATATTACAAGGCATTTTTTTATATTGACTAAAAAAGAATTCTCTATCGTAGAACATGATGTCAATGGAGTTCTCGTAAGAGCGTGGTAGCAGCACAATAAGAAAAGAGCCTGATCTTCATCATCAATTAAAATGTTAATATATCTTAAATCCAAAGAAGCTTTATTAAACTCATCTATATGATCTTTCACAAACATACCTTCTTTCATGTACAGGATGGTAGAACCGATGTTTCAAGTATAATCTATTTGTAGACTTGGTCATATATCTATCCTCCAATTTTAACCATAATCTAGCCACTGTCTTCTCTTCCATAACTTCTTTAAGCATGTTGTTTGTCAAAGACAATAGAATTGTACTGTGTTTTCAACAATAGCTCTTCCTTTTGTCCCTCGGAGATACTATCCGGTAATTTCTCCTTGCCTTCTAATGTCTTCCACATCTTGAGCACCAAAAGGGCTCACACTATTGAACTTCTCAATTTTGAATTTTATGGTCGCCATCGCAAAACTCCAATCAAAAAAACTAAGGCTTTGATACCACTTGTTGTGACCGATAAAAAAAATAATGAAACAAGAAGAAAAAAAAGAAGAGAAAAAAATAAAGAAGAGAGAGAATAAGAGAGGAACAAAAGCACACAAAATTTATATAGTTCAATCTATAGACCTACATCCACGGGCAACGATCATACAAAAGCTTCACAATTAAAAATTAAGATGTCAGAATACAAAATTACCTTATAAATTCTAGCCTCTAAATCACCATATCTCTAGGGCACTCTCTTACTACTACTCCTTTTAGGGTTACAAGGGATATATATATATATATATATATATATATAATAAAGTAAATTGATTGAGACACAAACTGGTATTTCTTTAATAAATCAGTTTAGACTAGTGTTCTAATTCGATATGGATTTAAATTGCCATCTAAAATAAACCTTCAATTTATATGAATTTGTCCAACTAAAAGTAAAATTCAAGACAAACTGAATATGCAGCAAGACTATCTCAGTATGATTTTTAAATAGGTGGATCCGAGGAAGAAGTCCTAAGATTAATGATGATGAAAAGACAGACATATTAGACATGTCACAACCTTGATAAGGCAGAATTTGGCTCACGGGAGTCAGAAGTATGTAGCCTGTACATCATCCCCATGGAATATGCAGTAGGCAGGTTAAATCACAAGAAAATGTTGGTAAAGCTTGAATCCAAAGTTACTCTAAGCTCAAGATTAAGAAGGTAAAAGGAAGGTACTTTTCACCACAAAATTTCCCTAGCTTTTCACATGAAAAGCAAGACGATGCCCAATGAGAAACCAAAGAAAAGTAAAAAAAAAAAGAAAAAGGTCCTAACCAATTGCTTGGGAGTTGGGATTCGCTCGAACTTGATCCTCTCGACCACAAACCAGCAGAATCCAAAACCTACTATATATTGCCTTATGGCGCTCTCTCCAACCTCCTTTCTCTCTCTCTCTCGCTATATATCATACGCATGACTATGAGAGAGAACTTCATCTTGGTAGTAAAACTCTGAGAAACTTTACGACTGGCCTGATAAAATAAAGTTGAAAAACAACCTCATCCTGTCTTCCTCGAGGAAATGAAGAGAATCAAGTGGAAGTTGGGATTTTTTGGAATCATGACTTGGCAAGGGGCCAATGAGGGGTTCTCTTTATTCTTGACCTGAGAAGGACATTCGCCTTATCTATTAGAGGACTGCCCAAATAATAGATGATGAAGAATTAGTCCCTTCGAAAAATATCCAAGCCAATATTCTCTGCAAATCTATAAAACCACGTAAAGAACCTAAAGAGAATATTTTCTGCCGTTGGTAACAATCTATGCATATTCTCAAAGATAAACCAAAGCATTGTATTACGATATCTGTAGGGACATGGTCTGTGGAAGGGTTCTTTTACTAGCCACAAGTAGCTCTTAGATATTTCACGAAAAGAAAGGAAAGTAGCTCTTACATAGAGAACAATTACTATATATAGGACTCCTCTTGTATCAAGAACCCCCACAACATCAAGCCACATATTAAAAGAATGGAGGCGAATCGTAAGCATAGAGGCTTCAAGGGGAAGTTGATGATGTCCTTGTACCGTGCACCAAAGCCCTCTATAGTCCAAGTTAGTAGCAAGGTTAAGCCCACTCCATCTTATTCGAGTACTGCCTCGTTGGGCTATATTGGAGAGCATGAAGTACTCCTCAACGGTGCAGCCAAGCAGAAGGCTTCCTCTGTGAAGAAGGAAGGAGGTGATTTCAGTGTTGGAGGTGCTGTTGGTGGAGAAGATAGCATCGACGAGAGGGCTGCAGCTTATATCTCTTGTGTTCAAGAGCGTTTCAAGCTCGAGCAGATTGACTGCGAAAGAAGGAAGTATTACTAAGCCTGGATGCAATAAAGAATAACCATTAGGGTTTATATTGTTGTTGTATTTGTGCTGTCTTACGTTGACCTTATCACCTCTGAAGTAGGGTGGAACTATGAGAGTTGATGAGCTTCTATCTATAGTTGATCTTATAGTTGTATCATATGTTAGCTATGTCTGTGTACTTGTGAATTAAGTTCAAAACATAAAAAATAAATTGTTTGTATTTTAGTTGGACATATGAAGGTTTATAGAACTAGTATCATCACCATTCTCTATCATGTTTCTATAGTCCATTTTGCATAACCTGATTGTTTTACGTGCCTCTTAATTGAAAGAATAGCTATGTCACTTGAATAGAAAGTGAGCGCCCTCTCTTACGTGCCTTTTAATTGAAAGCATAGCTATGTAACTTGAATAGAAAGTGAGCGCCCTCTCTCTCTCTCTCTCTCTCACAAATATTCTGTTCTTAATTACCTGTAGAAATGAAATTAGCCATTTTGCAAACCAGAGGACTCAAAGCTGAAAGACTGCAATTAGAACCAGCGCAGGGCATTATTAATCATCTCTTTATCTGTATCTGTATTCAATCAAATCTTTTAAATTTTAATTTTATTTATTAATAAAAATTTATAATTAAGCTTCCCTATTTTTATCAATAAATCTAACCAATAGATTGTTTGTTAATCTATGGTCATTTTGGTCATTAGATTGAGATCTCATTTCAAAGATTAGTCACAGCATATCTACTCTTTCTTTTTTTTTTTTTTTTTTTGAGCGAAAAGTAGAAAGGAAGTAAGGTACTTCCCCCATGCGAGAAAAATTATATATATGAAGTGATTATAGTGCAGGGAATAGTTAAATGAAAAGAGTTACAAAGCCTCTGTGTGTCCGGAGGCCAAAAAAAGAAATAGTGGGAGTTGCATGTAGGTGTCAACTCTGATACAGAAGCTTCATAGGGCTTTTCACAATAAATTAAAAAGGCTGTTATTGAAAACTAAAGACTTCTTTCATTTAGAAGTCTGAAAACTTCGTCGCCCAAACTTCAGCAAAGTCTGAAAACTTCATCGCCCAGACTTCAGCAAAATAACTTTGAGTGATAATTCTTCATTCGTTTGCACCTCATAAAAAACTAGGGAAGTTTTTCAGTAAATAACAGAGATTATCATTATCAGAATGCAGCAGCCAGTTCTTGGCTAGGATGGTTGCTTCTGCAGCCCTTCTCAAAGCGACCATTGCTTCAAACTTAAATAAACGATGGTTGCACTCCTGCTAGAGACACCAACATCCAATTACGAATAAGCATTCCATAGCTGGGGAGATGCGAGATATGAAAACATGTTTTCGCCAAGTATACCAAAATTCAGCATATTTGCCTGGGAGTTCCAGTACTCTGACAGGAACGTTCAGAAAAATATACCAAAATTTCTTCGAATATCTGCATGTCATAAAGAGGTGATCCGTTATTTCATCTTCGCTGCCACAAAGAGGACAAGAAGCTGATATTGTCAGGCCTTTTTTTATGAGGCTTGTCGCTATAAGAACTTTGTCATTGTAGCTTACCCAAGCGAAGATTTTAGATTTTTCTGGTATTGGTATCCGCCAAAAGCAACTATCCAAAGCGGAGATCACCCCACCATGTTTGAGGAATGTATAACACCTGCTAACAGAAAAGGATCCTGGACTGCTCCATTTCCACCACCAACGAGCTGGGTTAGAATTAGGTAGGTAAGAGCGAAGAAGGATGAAAAGATCTTGATACTCTCTGATAGCCAGATAGTTCATCGACTGTCTGAAAATTTCAGGCTTAAAAAATGTCTGACTTAGAGATTCTCTTGCTTGAAAGAAAAAATCAGCAACAGAGATATGTTGGTTTAGAGCTAACAAATGCAGGCTTGGAAAAATAGTTAATAGTGATGAGTCCATGAGTCAAGCATTGGATTTTCATGTAGGGTGCATGTGTGTTTCTAAAATTTTTTTTCTAAACAATATAGTAAAATTAAAATTAAAATATCTTTTAATCTATTACATGCATGCATAAAACATAGAACACATGAATCTACTTCATATGCTGAAATTGAGCACTTACTGAATTTTATGCTGAAATTAAAAATGTGATCGAATCACATACCTATTTCGTAATTTTTTTCATCGAATCTGGATCTGAAAGAGAGTAGGTTCATCCTTAGCTGCACAAATATCCGGCTTCCATGGGTATCCACTCAGGATCAGTCTGAAACAACCATCCATGGTGTTGAGTTTTCTTCTTCAAGAACGATCATCCTACGAATCTGAACGAAGCCTGAATCGCGATCAACTTTTTGATCCTTTCCTTAATCTTTTCTTCTCCTCTTTTTTGATCTTTCTTTCTTGATTTTAAAGCAATCAAGCTCTGAAAATTAGCAGCCAAGAGGTGCCGCCTAAGTTTTCTTAGGTGTGGAGATGATGGACGTACGCCCAACACCCTTTGAGCATTGGAACCAAGAGGAAGAAGAGAGGGAGGTGTTAGGAATTATGTCCCAAATTCAATCGTCAGTCTATTGATGGTTGAGCTTATTATTGTAATTGTATATGAATTATTGAATTAATAAATATTATTTAATTTTTTCATCACTGTGTACATCTTCTTTTGAACTCCTATCATGTGATGAAGTCTTTAGGACTATTTGATTTGATATAGAAGAATATATCATTTAATCTTTAAATCTTAAGTTCACGATCAAATGATATATTATTATTAGGACGATAGCTATATCAAGTATAGATCGTTGTGTGCCATGTACATTGGTTGTTCTCTTAATCAAGGAGCGTGGAGACACTAGCATGGCATGCAAGTGAGATATAAGAGTACATCTCACTGAACGTGACCAACTGCTGAGCACTCTGCTATCAAGAGTAGCTCACGAAGGATATAGGTATAAGTATCCTTCCGATCTGAGATCACCATGGTGACTTGCAAGCAACTCACTGTGCTTTGATGTCGGACTATCTAAATTTTTAATTCAGTGATGAAAGATTTTTGGACACATCAAGTACTTGAGAAGTCAGTGTGTGAGTCAAGATGGAATTGATTCCTCAGAATAAGTAGGAGTTAATGTATCAGTGTATTTCAATTCAGTAAAATCTCAGCTGGGGTAATCCATATGATGGATTTTAAAAATTAAATATAATGTGGATAATCATATCAGGGTTAACAGTAAAACTCTAGATCACCTTAAGCATTTGGGTTAAAGGAATGAATTATACGGTAATCATATGCCAATAGGTTCTTGAACGATGCTTTGCAATCTTTTGACCTATCCAGACGTCGGGTATCATTGCTAGATGGTACTTTGATTAGTATAGAAAGATTATCCTATACTACCGACTTAGATTCGAACCTATGGGGTCACACTCAAAAGAAGTTTCTGACTGATCATATGGATGATCGATGATTAAGAATCATTCTAGGGTAAAACAGTCAATTCGATTGATGATTAACTCTGTGCAAAAGTTGTAATGAATCAATTCGCTAATTTTTGGTGAATTATAGAAAGATTGATTAGTAATTAGATTGCTAAGGTTTAGATCAAATCTAATTGAATTAAATTCAATTTGGTTTGACCCAATTAGGTTATGAGATGACCAAATCGCTAAAGGTATTCGATTCCTGATTTGATCAGAACTTGAGCTCGATTAATTTTTAATTTGATTAAAATTTAATCAAAATTATTTACTATCTAATTAGATTAGGTTTAGTGGTCTAATTAGGTCTAACTTAATTTAGTTGGGTTAAAAATCTAATTGGATGAGAAAATAATTCGAATTCAAATCCCTTGTGCCTCCTTTTTCTGCGCCCTCTTATTCTTCATGCGAGAAAAATTTTTTATGTAAATTTTTCTCATGCCTAGAAGCTTTTTCATGTCCACATCTATTTTTTTTTGAATTAAAAATTAGTTGGTTCAAATTTGAGTTCAAATAGATTTGAATTTGAATGAAAATCTAGAGTCTAAATTGAGTTGGACTCTTTCTTCACGCCATTACCTTTCTCCATGCATAAAATATTTTTGCATGAGATTTTTTATACCAATCTGATATTGGTTGACCCCTCTCTGAGTTCATAAGATGAGAATAAAGTTTGATTCAAAATTTAATTCAAATTTGATTTGAATTAATGATAAGGATCAACTAACATTTGAAATTGAACCAAAACTATCCTTTTCCTTATCCTTATCTTCCATAGGATGCCA